>NC_085925.1:1287414-1609268 GCF_035222485.1 Podospora pseudoanserina
CATTCTTCTTAGCCCAATCGTTGAGAGGGTCTTTTTGTGGCCCAGGGGCTCGCACATTTCTGCCGAGCGAGCCTACACCTCCTGGACGGCGCATCCATGCCGGTCGGGGATCGTTATCGCTGGTGGTAGCTGTCGAGTTTGATCGGGTGGGTAGGTTTCCATGAGAGGATGCAATCGGAGAACGGGTGGACAACAGCGAAGGGCGCCGAGAAGAGGGACTTTTTGGGCTTCCAATATTTGGCTCAGAAACACTGGTGTTGGGGGCATCAACTGAAGCTCGAGGCGTTGACAAAGATGACATGGTGTGAGTGCTTTTCTTCCTGCGAGGAGGAAAGTACCCAAGCGACCTCCGAGAAACTCTGGCAACTTCGACTGGGTGAGGATGGGAATCGATTGATACCCACCGTACATGGGTCCATGGCCGGTCGTCGTCGCCTGACTGTGATTGTTGTTCCAGCTGGTTACTATTTCCTGGATTCGAGAAAAAGTCGCCTCCATTGGTTGGCTGTCCCCATGGATCTGTTGTGTCTGGTGTTCGTGCCAACAGGTCAACCTTCGCTACTGGGTCGACTGGTGTTTCACAAGTCTTGCCCCTGACCTCACACGCATCCACCGGCATCATCAAATATTTCCTGACCTGGATTCCATCTCTTGACCAGAGCCCGTTGGCCTTTCGAAAAGCATCCTCTTGACATCTGTATTTTAGTACCACCCCGGCATACGTGTCTGTTGGTTGGACATGGTGAATGTAAACCAAGTGTTCCTCCGTTTCGTCATTCAATACTGTCCTGCGCAAATCCTCATCCGACCCCTTCTTCTTGAACTTTCTACCAAAATCCAAACCCCCATTCACACCTTCGTGGCTTTCAAGAATACTAGCAGTCCTCATCGCTTTCAGTCTGGCATCCCTCTTGGCCAATGTTCCAGTGCCAATCTCGTCGGAGCGGGGTCTGGTCTCACCTGGCGGCGCGGGGCCCCATGTGTTTGTGGCATCACCTCGACCGCCGCCTTGCCCCCCCTTTGCCCTGTTCCCGTTTGTTTGTGGTCGGTGCGACTCTCCGTTGATAAAAGACTCCCCGCCTGCAATCAATGTGGTGGCAAGGTTCTGGACCGAGGCCCAGCTTGGCGCCCAAGTGCCTCCTAACAAACCCGCGCCTTGTCCTGAACTTCCTTTTGTGTTGGGACGATTCCGCGCAACTTCTGTTCTTGCATCATTTCTGCCTGTTACTGAGCCAATATGTGCGGCGGGAATCGGAGTCGCACCACGGCTGGTAGACCGACTGGAAGAGTTGTCGGGGTCGTCTTTGTAACTGGCTTGGCGCCGGTTTCGTGGCCGAATAGAGCTGGAGTCGGAATCCCGGGAGGCGGCGGGCAGCAGTGTGCTCGAAGAGGCCCGCTGCGAGGGGTTCATTGCATCGGGTATCGCTCCGGTGAAGCCGCTGCTGCTGCTAACCTCGACGATGCGCCGCGATGACGGTATAAGAGATAGGGCATGGAATTATGACTGGAACTGTGGAACCATTGAGTTGCGGCGAAAGGTGAATACAGTCGTATCAGCTCAACGGACGACTGCAGGACGTTGGGGGACGATGTTGTTCAGGCGGTGGTTGGAATTGCAGCGACCTGTCCTTGATCTGTGACGCCGAAGGCCCAAAAGCAAACCCGCTAAGTCTCAATTAATTAATTAAGCCGTGGCCTGGTAGCGGATGCATTTGGTGAAGAGATCGTGAGAAAGACGGTGGCGCATGGAGAAATATCTCGGCCGGTACAAGGGAGAGTTCCTGTTCGCGCACATTCAGCAGCAAGGCGTCTCTTCGTTGCTGTGAGAGACGGAGAGATGCTGCGGTGGGAGGTGATGGGTTGTGTCAGCCAGGTTCCCCCCTCGGACCACTGCGTTCCAGCGTTCCTAGCCACTGCGCCGGGGCCACCCCTGCGAAGTCGTTCGTTTGACCAGAGTGGCCAATCAGTGCCAAGGATCACCCAACGGCATCAAGTGCCTTGGACCTCACCTCTACCGGGGCATGACTTACACGACTGCGATCTCTCTTCCCTCCGGCTACTTTTCAGTCCCTGATATCTATGAAAATAACCTCCATAGCCACAAGGAAACATGTTTGTCTTCTATCATGTCAGGCCGACAAAGCTCTTCTACTCAAGCCTCACGCTTGCTCTTCTTATTCATGCCCACCATCCACCGAGCAGGTCCACACACGTTTCAGCCAATCTTGTTTATGAGGAGAATCCAAATTATGTTGATATTCCGATGTACTACTCTACTGCCGGCAAATTCATAGTCTCTCCTACCCTAGGACAATATCTCTCAAATATCCTTCTATCAGGCGCCCAAATCATCGGCCAGCAACATGCACTTATTCATTATCAAAACAAGGACGTAAGTTCCGGATAACTGCATCCTCCATAGAACACGCCAAGATTCTACACACTGACCACCCTCCCCTCTAATGGGTGGGGTTGATTGGAAGCTGACAGTTGCAAGTGCGGGGCGACACCCTGAGGAAAGTAAACAAATATTCTTGTGTTTTTGCGGAGCGACCGCGGCGTGACCTGATTTGACGAACTCTCGATTTGCGACAACGACGACATTTTCTCCTCCCGACAATACCTGACCATCACCAGCGGGCATCGGGGATTTCTGCATACAAATCAACGCCACCATGAGGGTGACGGAACTAATTATCGATGTGAGTTTCACCGCCCAGGCTTTCTCTTGCTTGTCGTTGCTCTCCAACATTGGGCACCGCTAACCAGTTGTCGCATCACCAAAACAACAGGGCTTCAAGTCCTACGCCGTCCGTACCGTAATCTCGGGCTGGGACGAATCCTTCAACTCCATCACCGGCCTCAACGGCTCGGGAAAATCCAATATCCTCGACGCCATCTGCTTTGTCCTCGGCATCACCCACCTCTCCACCGTCCGCGCGCAAAACCTCCAGGATCTCATCTACAAGCGCGGCCAGGCCGGCGTGACAAAGGCCAGCGTCACCATTGTGTTCGACAACAAAGACAAGAAGCGATCGCCCATCGGCTTCGAGGAATACGCCACCATTTCGGTAACGCGACAGATCGTGCTGGGGGGCACGACGAAATACCTGATCAATGGCCACCGCGCGCAGCAGCAAACGGTGCAGAACCTGTTTCAGAGTGTACAGCTCAACATCAACAACCCCAACTTCTTGATTATGCAAGGTCGGATTACAAAGGTGCTGAACATGAAGGCGGTGGAGATTCTGGCCATGATTGAGGAGGCGGCGGGGACGAGGATGTTTGAGGATAGGAGGGATAAGGCGTTCAAGACGATGGCGAAGAAGGATCTGAAGCTGCAGGAGATTACAGAGCTGCTGCGGGATGAGATTGAGCCAAAGTTGGAGAAGCTGAGGACGGAGAAGAGGGCGTTTTTGGACTTTCAGCAGACACAGAATGATCTCGAGAGGTTAACGAGGATAGTGGTGGCGCATGACTATGTCGTGTGTCAGGAAAAGCTGAAGCAGTCGGGGTCGGATCTAGAGGCGAAGAAGCAACGGCAGAAGGATCTGGAGGCTTCGGCGGAGAGGTTGAAGAGCGAGATTTCACATTTGGAAGAGGATGTGGAAAGAGTAAAGGCGCAGAGGGATAAGGAGTTGAGGAAAGGAGGAAAGGCGCAGGCGCTGGAGGAGGCGGTCAAGAAGTACTCGAACGAGCTTGTACGGCTAGCTACGGTGATCGACCTGAAGCGGACCAGTCTGGCGGAGGAGGAGGAAAGAAAGATTCAGGCTGAGAAGGCTGTTACCGAGCTGGAGGCGACACTGCAGGAAAAGACCAAGGCGTATGAGAAGACCAAGGCTAAATACGACACAGCGAAGGATGCGGTGGAAAAGCAGAGTCAGGAGGTGGAATCCAAAGAGGAACTGCTACAGACGCTGCAAACCGGTGTTGCATCCAAGGAAGGCCAGGAGAGTGGTTATCAGGGTCAATTACAAGATGCGAGGAACCGGGTGACTGCTGCTACGACGGAGCAGGAGCAGGCCAAGATCAAGATTGCGCATTTGGAGAAGCGGATAAAGGAGGAGGAACCGCGAGCAAAGAAGGCCAAAGAGGCAAACGCTGGGCTGTTGAACGAGTTGGAAGGGCTCAAGGTGCAGGCTCAGAGGCTGGAAAAGGAGCTGGGCAAGCTTGGGTTCCAACCAGGGTCAGAAGGCGAGCTGTACAAACAGGAAAGCCAGCTCCAACAGATTATTCGCAATCTGCGCCAAGAGTCGGACGCTCTGAAGCGCAAGGTTGCCAATATTGACTTCAACTATGCGGATCCAGTGCCAAACTTTGATCGCTCCAAGGTCAAGGGTTTGGTGGCTCAGCTGTTCACTCTCGACAAGCAGTTCATTCAGGCTGGTACGGCTCTGGAGATTTGCGCTGGCGGTCGTCTCTACAACGTTGTTGTGGATACTGAGGTTACTGGTACACAGCTCCTACAGGGCGGTAGGTTGCGGAAGCGCGTTACCATCATTCCCCTAAACAAGATTGCTGCGTTCAAGGCCTCTGCTCAGACAGTTGCCACGGCGCAAAAAATCTGCCCGGGGAGGGTCGACTTGGCTTTGTCTCTTGTCGGTTATGACGAGGAGGTCTCGAGGGCGATGGAGTACGTCTTTGGCAACACGCTCATTTGCGCGGATGCCGAGACTGCCAAGAAGGTGACTTTCGACCCCAACGTCAGGATGCGCAGTATTACTCTCGAAGGCGATGCCTATGACCCCTCGGGTACCCTTTCCGGCGGCAGCGCTCCCAACTCCAGCGGTGTCTTGGTGACCCTGCAAAAGCTCAACGAGATCACCAGACAGCTCAAGGAAGCCGAGGCCAACTTGGGCTTGCTTCATAATCACATCGCCCGTGAGAAGTCCAAGCTCGACCAGGCCAAGAAGATCAAGCAGGAGCTCGACCTCAAGTCCCACGAGATCAAGCTTGCCGAGGAGCAAATCAGCGGAAACTCTGCTTCGTCCATCATCCAGGATGTCCAAAACATGAAGGAGACGATTGGCCAGCTCAAGGAGTCTATTGTCGAGGCTAAGCAGCGACAGGTGGAGGCCTTGGCTGACGTCAAGCGCATCGAGAAGGACATGAAGGACTTTGACAACAACAAGGACGGTAAACTGGAGGAACTGCAGAAAACGGTCAACAGCCTCCGTGCTTCGGTCGCCAAGATGCAAACCTCGCTCAAGACTTTGCAGAAAGAGCTGCAAAACGCCCAGCTCGACTCTGAGCAAGTCTCTGCTGACTTGGCCGCCGCCAGGGAGCAAGTGCAGGAGATTGATCTGGCTATTGCCTCGCAGCAGGAGGAACTCACCGCCCTGGCCTCCAAGGCTGAAACGATCAAGACCACCCATGACGAAGCCCAGTCCGAACTTGATGCGGAAAGGCGGAAACTCTCCGTGTTTGACTCGGAGCTCAAGTCTCTTGAACAGGCCACCCGCTCCAAGACCTCGCGCATTGCCGAGGAGAAGCTTGAGCTTCAGAAGTTGGGCCATCAGATTGAGAAATTCGGCAAGGAGTCACAGTCTGCACTGGCGCATATCCAAGCCTTGGAAAAGGAACACGAGTGGATCCCCGACGCAAAGGATCAGTTTGGTCGTCCCGGCACGCCCTATGATTTTAGGGGACAGAATTCTAATATTTCAGAGCTGAAGGCCACGGAGAGGAACCTGAGGGAGAGGAGCCAGGGGTTGAGGAAGAAGATCAACCCCAAGGTGATGAACATGATCGACAGCGTGGAGAAGAAGGAGGTGGCGCTGAAGCACATGATGAAGACGGTGATGAGGGACAAGAGAAAGATTGAGGAGACGATTGTGAGTCTGGATGACTATAAGAAGAGGGCGTTGGAGGAGACGTGGAGGAAGGTGAATGGGGACTTTGGGGCCATTTTCGAGGAGCTCCTCCCGGGGTCTTTTGCGAAATTAGACCCGCCAGAAGGGAAGACGATTAGTGATGGGTTGGAGGTGAAGGTTTGTCTTGGGAAGGTGTGGAAGGAGAGTCTGACGGAGTTGTCGGGTGGTCAGAGGTATGTATTCTTTTTGGTATGAAACGGGATGTGTGCTGACGGAACATTAGATCGCTCATTGCACTTAGTCTGATCATGGCGCTGCTGCAGTTTAAGCCGGCGCCGATGTATATTTTGGATGAGGTTGACGCCGCGTTGGATTTGTCGCATACGCAGAACATTGGAAGGCTGATCAAGACGAGGTTCAAGGGGAGTCAGTTTATTGTTGTGAGCTTGAAGGATGGGATGTTTCAGAATGCGAATAGGATTTTTAAGACGAGGTTTAGTGAGGGGACTAGTATGGTGCAGGCTTTGACGCCGGCGGATTTGAGGTGAGAAGTGTGTTTATGAATGAGGATGGGATGGATATTTGGAGTTTGGGAGGGCGGGGTGGGAAAGCATGGATGGCTGGATACAAAGGGATGGATGGGTTGCTTTTTGTTTGTTTGGTTTTCTGTTTGTTGATATAGGGATGGGAGTGGTAGATATGATGAATGACTTTTCAAGTTGTACACGATATTATAGTATGTGTGAGTTTGGCCGTGGTTGTGTTTAGTGGGATACATTGTATTTTGTCTTGATTGTCATTTCGTTGGTGTGTCTACGTTGTTGACTGCAAATAATCATAGGACAGGCTATATTCCTTCGTCTGAACTCCCGTCTGCAGCATATATGTGTTGGGTTTATGTAGGTAAACAACGTGATGTAACCGACTGACAAATGTCAGCTGTCTTTGGGTGGAAGTTGGCAGAGGCAAAGCGGCTTTGTCTGTGAAGTGATTGTCTTATATTATTACACAAAATCTACTCTGCATATACAAGGAACTTTTGTCTCTCTGTCCCCATCTATCCCCTGTTCTTGCCAATATCCAGATCGCCTCATGATTCTATATATCTTCTCCGCCGCCTCTCACACCATCCTCCCCAACTGACTCTCTCTATCATCACCCACTCTCCCTCTCCTCTCAATCAGTGCCCAGGCTCTCTTACTGATTAATATACCTATGCCCCCCCCTCTCTCCCACCTCCACACTCATCCCAACCTCAACCCAGCTCTCCAACTTCTCCTCCCCATCAAACAAGGGCGTCAACTGCATCCCCAAACACCCCTTCAGCCTCGCCCCCTCATCCACATCCCTCAGCTTCCTCAAGCTCCTATCCGGCTCAACCGAATGCCTAAACCCACTATCCTGATTCACATTCGGCATCTTGCACCTCACCGTCCGGCACGACACATGAAAAGTTGCAGCAGCAGGCTTGCTCTTCTCCCCCTCGGCATCATCACTCTTCTTAAAACAGACCTCTTTCCACGTCTCCTCATCATAAGGGGGGTTGTTTTCCTCGGGACCGTCGACTAAGAAAGAAATCGGGGGTGTCAGTGGCTGTGGGGCCACGCTTACAGGGGAGGGGGAACAGTAAACGCCGCAAAGAAAAATAACACAAGAAAAAAAGGGTGTGTGTGTGGAGTAGCGAGCGGCTCAAGAGACAACACCGCGGGGAAGAAAAGGTACAGTAGCAGGGGGGAAAGAAGAAAAAGGGAAGAGTCTCGTCGTCCCCAGTCCACTTCAGCCCATTGTCAAAACTCTCCCCCCAGCCCAGAAAAACTCACCGCTTTCCGTGCTTCCGTGAAACAAACCAACAGGGTCCAGGGGACTCGACACAACAGTCTTGATGATAACAACAACAAAAAAGGAGAAAAAAAAAGTATCGAAACATACCAATGATGTTGGCGCGAAACCTCCGCGCGTCCAAGTCTTGTTCGAGATTCTCGTCTTTAGTGATCTTGGCGCTGAAGTCGCGGATGCTGGAGAGGTTAAGGAGATGTAGTGGATACTGCCGCAAATGGCCGTGTTAGAAAACAACACAAAAAAGTCACACCCATCGTCAGCCCCTCTTTCTTAGTTGATTTGCGCGAGTGAGTGGTGGTGCGTTTCATCACCAAAAAGTCTGTGGGTAGGACGGCAAATCGAACCACGCTCTTCATTCACAAGCCAAAAAATGCCGAAGTGAGGGGAGGGAGGGGGGTGTGCAGACAGTAAAAAAATGAAAATAAAAATATGAGAGATAAAAAACAAAAGCTTACAGCATCCTGAAATCCAGTCATAGGCTGGTAACCCGCCTCCTCCCTCCCCGGCGCACACCTATGCACCTCTCTCAATCGGCCCGGGTCGACTCGAAAAAGCCCGAGCCTGTTGCTCACCCCCAGGTACAGCGCCAACTCCCGAGGTAGGTCCTTTTCCATGTTCAGCGCCGACACCACGTCCTTCCAGATCCTGACCTCTTCCCTCTCGTACCCTTGGGACTCAATCTCGTCTTGCGACGGGAAACTCACCGGGAGGACAAGCTGCTTCTGCGGGACCGCACCGCGGCCCCGTGCGAGCTTGGCGGCCACCCAGCTGACGACCCCGCGGAGGCCTGGCTCTTGCCAGGGGAAGCTGATGAGGAGAAAGGAGTCTTTGATGCTGGCGTCCGAGTAGAGCGGTTTACCTCGGGCTTTGACCGGGTCCGGGCTGAAAAGCTCCACGGTGACGGTGGCTAGGAGGGGGAACTGCCGCTGGGTGATGAATTCCCAGCTTTCTTGAGGCTGGAGCTTATCTTCTGCTGACGATGGGTTGGTGCTGAGAGGAAAAGGGGATTTGAGTTGAGCAAAGGTGTAGAGGCGGTCAAACTCCAGGCCGTAGGGGAGCACCTTGCTCGAGGTGAGTTGGATGCCTTTGCATGACTTGACTGGGTAGATCCATAGCTGGTCGATGGTGGTTTTTGATGGTGAGGTTGTAGTAGTCTTCTTGCTTTTGGTGTGCTTCACACCGATGGGCGAATGTGTTTCAAGCAGTGCATCGCGCTGTGATGGGGGTACGGGGGGAAAGTAGATGAACAGAGGCAAGAGGAAAACGGTAATGGTGGAAATCAACAGGAGAAGGCCGGGAGCGTCAATGACTGGGCCGCTCCGCAGCAACACCGAGTCCGGGTCCTGGTCCATTTGTTGCCGAATTTATCGGTCGGTCGGCCGGACGTCTGCAGGATATCTTGTGGTCGTCTGCTGCTTGAATAATTATTGTTTTTTTTTTTTTTTTTTCGGCGGTTGACCGTTCGGTTGCAGTTGGCAGCTTCCCAGCGTGGCGGTTGGTGTCACCAACTTGCGCGCCCCCAACGTCTCACTTGGGACCGGATTACCTAATAACACGTCTTATTCACTAGCTGGCCATTAATTAGGTACTATCCACCACGACCCAAAATCCTGTTAAATTCATGTTCTCTCTAATTGCAATTTTTTTTTTTTTTGGATCGCTGCGTGTTTGCGGGAAGGGCAAATCATCCAAGATCATGACTTAAACCTGTTAAATATCACAGAGCTGTGTTTTGAGTGGCTGACTAGTGTGATTGTTAAAGTCGTGGGAACCACAAATCGGCGGTGCAGGTACCTTTTGATGGGTAATAATAATATATCAGATGTTCTGCGGGTCAAGACATGGGCCACCACCAGTTGTTATTCAGTGCTTAAAGGGGCAAAAGAGAACTAAAATAGATATATGATTGACGGCAGGCCACGTCAACAGTCGCTATACCCATATGAGTCGTTGTGATGTCCTACGTCAACCTGAAACCAAAAGACAAAAAGATTGTCAAGAGTTCAGATGGCGATCGAGCTCTCTGAGTATTCCCGACGGATCAAACCCCTATCGACCCGGCAATTTGACATAGGGCTGGCTTTAGCCCCATCAACCCGATTTGCTCTCCCTGCTATGTCTGGATGGAAATGTGTCTGATTGGGCTTCTTCGCCGCAGGTTCTGTCGGATCGCACTCCGCGCGCCAGTACAAGAAGAACCGGGAATGCGCCCCGAAAACAGCGACTGGAGCCGGTCACTGCCTCTTGCCGGGAAGGAACAATACTGGTTGACGCACGCCGCGCCCATGTCGGTGCGCTGCTGGTTGAATACAGCAGCTGGTTGGGCCTTGTGAGAGTCTTTTTACCCTACCCAACCCCCGAGATACTTACCCAGAAAACCTGAGTGTTTTTTTGCGCGGCCACCTTTTCCTTATTTTGTCATTTGTGTCGCATTCATTGGCACCCTGACGTGATTAGGGTGACGCAAGCTTGATCTGATCTTCACTACGCCTATGGGACAAGTGGGAGATACAGTCCGATACAAATCTCTGACATAACCATATTGATGTTGCACAGAGACCATTTTTGCGGCCAAGAAACCCGCTGGAGAGGTAGCGCTCCGCTTCTGCTACCCTTCACCTTCGGCAATGCCAGACTATCTGCACCGCTACCGGTCTATCCAAAAGACTAGGAGAAGTCGCCACTGCAGAAACCACTTGAAAATTCTGTTTCTCACAGAGGCTACAAGTAGCGCAGGCTGAGGAACACTTGCCCAGAAGCGCGGGACGGAAAAGGCAAGGGTAGGGGTAAGTAATGCGGATGTTGGCTGATGAGCCTTCTCTGTGACTGTGGTTCCGTTAGATGTAGCATGTACCATCGATTTCCACATATGCCTAACCAAAGTCAGCAAGAGTTCCTGGCGTGATAAACATATGCCTAGGCTTTCGCCCGCCTCGTCTTCAGCTACCTCCAAGGGAAGGATCACGTGTCTGTCATAGCGGTTGGTTTGAGTAGGAGTTTGCATACACCTCGGCCACCTTGTGAGTTGACCCAATCCAGGCCGCATGCCGCAGGTAGGCGAAATGAGGCTATAGTAGACAGCTCAATATTAAGACTGAACGCCGGGCTGCCCTCCGAGCCCTGTATCTACCAGATGGGGACGACCGTGTAGATGTAGGTCGTGAAGCGTACAAGTTAAGCAGGCAGCGGTCCGGATAGTCAACCGTGGCGCCAACAGATATGGAAATCAGACAAGGCTTAGGTCCACCCTCGAACAAGATTGGCAGTTGCAAGGCGTCTCGCCATCCATGAGGGTGTGGCTATCATGTCTGAAAAGGGGTATTGAAGCCATCAGTGACTGGCTGAGAAGCGCTCACCATGCGGAGATGGGCCCACACTGGCAGGCGCCAACATATGGCGAGGAGATGATATTCATCGGCGCAACTATGCGGACGAATACGTGCGGAAGCACTGAGCACTACACTCGTGAGGGTGTATGGGCGAAGTAGTTGCCGTATGGAGATGGAAAGGGGTTCCCGAGTGGAGATGGGACCTGTCTCCATCAACAACACGGTGGCTCCATACGAGGGCCGTGGTGCCATGCTCACAATGGGGGCCGTGTCGATAAGCCGACTGACAGCCCGAACTGAACCAACGCATGAGGGCAATCTCATAGCGGCAAGTCATGGGACATGGAGTTGGTGAGGCTCAGCAAAAATGTTTCAACTTTGGGCACGCTCTCAGTGGTGAAGGAGAGCGCCTGGGAAATGAATGCTATGCTCGAAGTTTTGCCGAGAACGGACAGAAGTTAGACCAGGAAGACATTTCGCGGGAAACCACACAATAGAGAGAGGTACCTGTAGACGAAAGCGGCATCTTTAGCCATGGAAGGCACACCGCCACAAGTTGCCCTCCGAGGCACCGTCATATCGCAGTTCTTGTCGACAGAGAGCCTTCATGATACACGGTAACTCTTGATCCCGAAGGTCAGTTGTCTCTCTCAGAGTCTGATATAGGTGGAGCTATGAATCAAAGCCACACGGGATTGAACATGTCGTCATGGATGATGGTTCAGTCTTGTCAGATTCAAGATGAGAGAGCGGACAATCCTCAACGGGCAGTTCATCCGGATCCATTGGCCGAGGTATGACGGTCGGTCGAGGTCTGTGCCCTGCAGCAAGACCGGGCAAGGCCCGGATTGAACGGCAGTTCTCGAGAGAAGAAAAAAGGATGCAGGTGCAGCATGTGGAGCGGGCAGCGAGGGCCACAAAGGAGGAGAGTCGTTGAAATGGCCAAGGTTTGTGAGGGTTTAGTGTAACGGTTTTTGACGTAGAGTTGGCAACTGGCCCGGCGTTTTTGCTCGAGGTGGAGCATCTGAAGCTCGGCCCTCGTCTCATTGGAGTGCGAGATGACGCCAGAGAGCGGCCCCTGCAGGCCGGGCCGGCGCACTTGGGACGAACCCCCAGCCGCCCGTGGCACAGCGATAGGTTAGCCCCGCTACCCGCCGTTTGGGCTCAACGGGGCCCCCATCAGGGCAGACACCGGTAGCCGACCCCTCCGAGACATGAGTGAGCGGCAGGAGAATTCTTTTTTTCCTTTTCTTTTCTTTTCTTTTCTTTTCTTTTCTTTACATCCAACACTTTTCACTCGTCTTCTTCAACTGTCACTCTGTCCCTATGGCATAGTCCGGACATCCCAAAAATACTCTTCACTGCGCTGCGACTATCTGCGGAATTATGGGCCATGATCATGCTACTGCAATGGCGGCGTATCTAATCTAGTTGACATATGACATCCAGATCGCGGGATGGCTGTGCACGCCATCGATCCACCAGCACATGCAACACGACCGACCATTGAAAAGAACACGAAGACATTTTCATGCTTGATTGACGTGGATGCACGTCGATCTCCAAGCGGCAGTCCCGACGAGATCGACACCCTAGGAATATCGTCAACGACAGGGCTTGGCATGGTGTTGCATGAACTTGGCTCTTCGTTGGTGTCAATATTCATTTCGATCGATATGTGGGCCGAGCATTCTTCTAGAAGGACAAAAGAACCACTGTGCCGGGCCCTCCCCCAGTCGCGGTCCTACAGTATCACGGCATATCCGACACAGCAGGTCATTACTGTGTATGTTCCTTCTCAGTGAAGCCTCACCTATCCAGTGCTTGGGCTAGCGAGTGCGAACTCTTAGACCAAATAGTGAAGCAGCTAAGCTACCTAGGTGATAAAAGTGATAGAGAAGGCCCTGACGTCAACTGTCGACATACTATCAGGTAGAACACCAGATATGTTATATCAAACACGAACAATTGCTTGCTTTTTGTGTCTTTTGGAACTTTCCGATTTCCACCTCGCTGGCACGATTCCCTGATTGGGCAAGGTTAAATCGGTTAAAATTGTTGACAGCAGCTTATGCACGTGGGGTTTTCTTTTACAGTGACATCCGTCGTCGAAATCTGGTAGGTAGGGTGGGATGCACTTTCCAGGTTCTCTGTCAGGCTCGCTCTTGCCAGCAGCGGCCCTGTGGCACGACACCTCGACCGCCAGATCTGCTCTTTCCATGTTCGCTGCAACCTTCCCTTTCATTCTCTGGCGTCTACTCCAATTGGGGGCCGAAAACTCTTCACTTTCTTACCGTTGATTTTCAACTTTTATGTCGATTGTTCAACTGACAGTAAATCACCGTCGGATCTTTCATGCAATGCCTGATCACCTCCAGGACACAGCCTGACCTGACCCAGACCCTGACGGACCATATCCGACCAACCAACACCCTGTCTTCGTGACTACTGACGCCCTCGCAGCATCAATGGCTGCGGACGACGGCATGTGAGTTAATATCACAGAAAAACACTCTTCCTGCGGAGGACCCATGGATTGGCAAGCTGGGCAGCTATAGGTGAGTGGGTGCGGTCTTATCGCCCACATCTTGCATGGATCCAGATCTCGATAATACCACTTTGGGCAGTGACTCCTTTTCCACTTGCTTCTTGGAGCTCTCACAGCCGTTGGCTCGTGCCCAACCCGGAAGCAAGCCAAGGACCTCTTCATTTTTATCCCTCGACACACTGTCACCTCCCTCACCCGTCCTCGGTGTTGAGAGTCGGCACTGTCGTTGCCCGATTTTATCACATGCCCACGCTAGCAACCCCGATAGCTCCGTAAGGGTTCCGGATCGTGGGGTCTGCCGGTTAGACCAGCGACCTCCTGCATCGGCGCATCCTGACAGAGTCTCCTAACCCAAGAACGAATAGCTCGAGCCCACAGAAGCCACCGTTCAATCGGCTTGCTCCTTTTTCCACAACGGACGACGGTTGACACAGACCCCGGTCAAGCCCTGGGAGTGCAGGCCCGACTGTTGCGAGCGTGCATGGGATGGCTGCTTGTCGATTTCCCAGGCTGTCCATGGCTGCCACGCTCAAGGCCTCGAAAGAGCAACGGGGACACCTTGCCGCAGGGCCGTGCGCATCGGCGCCCTTCACAGCAGCAATAGGCCACAGCTGCCTGTCTACTGCAGGTGCTAACCGTACCGAACGGCCTGCAGTTCCTAGCTCCAACGGACATGCACAGTGAGCTTGTAGAACCATTCTTCAGTGTCAGCATCGGGGCTGCTCGCACGATCGAAGCAGTCTCATCGCCCACAGCCAGCTCGGCTCCACTGACGTGCCATGGCGTTGCGGTGGATGTTGGCAAGGGGCCCAGCTTTGGCCTAGGCCTAGGTAGCACCAGCAGCATCCCTGAAGGTCGAACTGTTCCTTCGTCGTTCACCCACTCGCAGGGGGGCCACCACCCAAGAGATGCACGACCACCACCACATCAGATGAACCGCACAAGATGAGAGCGGCTTTGCTGCACTTGAACCACCCAGCCGCCGAAGATCAAACCACAGAATATCTTCCAGATGTTGTGTCCTTTCCTCGCAATCTGGTGGGAGGGCTAGGATGTCCCCCGGCACTCCCTTGACCTTAATATCAGAACGTTAAGCATGTATCGACAAGTATCTTTGGACCCCTGCTTCAAGTACTTTGTACCGAACCACCCCCCTGCTGAAGAGCTAAACCGCCCCTTTCAACACCCCACTGGAGCGGTTTAGCTTTCTGTGGAGTGTGGTGTTGTTGTGGTTGTTGCGCTGCTGTTGCTGTCTTCTGCCGGGCCCTACGATACAATCCTTTTGCAGCTAGCTAGGGGCTCTGTCCTCGGGTACCTTGATGACCGGTCATCGCGGAGCATACCACGATGTTGGGTGGATATGGAGAGCTGGCCTGCGGGGGATAGGGAGGGTCCTTCCATAATGGAAGGAAATACCGATGCAGATATATCACCACGATCAACAAAAACTTGGCGCTGAATATTCCATTTCGCGATAACAGGCCATTGTGTTGTGTATTCGAGCACCTTCCTGTGAGGTCCAGAGAAGGCTTACCAAGGATATCCAGACATGCACTATGCTTGAGGCTGGATGGATTACCGGTAGCCTGTGGCCGCTACCTACCTAGGTAGTATGGATGCAGAAGCCGCGGGCTGGGTGGCAGGGTTATACCCACAACTGATACCCCCCCTTCACCCCCGCGCACATTCTCTGGACCGGGCCGGGCTGGCTGATCCTGGACAACTGCCCCCTGGACGACTGGCTATGACCGTTGGAGATTGTCCATACCAGTAACTGATCGACTAATAAGATCGAACCCAGTAGGCGCGCTTCCGCCCATACCTTACATCTCCCCAGATCTGCCCTCACCAGTAACATTGGCCTCCTCGTCGTCGTCTTGGATCGTGATCCTGAACGGAGCCGCACTGTTTCCTTCAGCCCCTTAGCACTCCCCTCAACAGGGTCATCGTTGCATCCATCCGCTTGTGACGGCATCCTGCTCTCCAGAGTCATATTCGGCCTCTCCCGCCGCGGCTTATGTGGCTCAGGTCCTCTACCAAGAGAGACTCGGTCACACGTACAGCACCCTCACCCGGTCTCCTGACAGCAACTCCTACTGGCCAGGACTAGTAAAAGGTCTCCGACCGGACACTCTGCACATCCGGCTCTTGCACATCAAGTCCCCCCCTGTCCATCTCCTTGTTTTGAACAACAAACTTCTGCATTGGACCAGTCGAGGTGCGCTTGGCAGCAAGACAAGAATCGTGCAACTGCCTATTCGCCACCCCTTGACTTGCTCTGGAGAGAGTGTCTTGAAGGGCACAGCTACCCGAAACGGATTCGTATCCTCCTACCAAGTCAGTACTCACCACGGGCTACCCGCGGCTACCCCCGCCTGAAGTTGACGCCAACAACCCTCCTCCTCTTCAGAGTCTGGGGAAGCTCAGTGGATATCCTGGCTGCGCTCTGTTGTCGGCGGTTGCTCAGTCACAGTGGGAACCCACATGCACGCCCACCCTTGAACCAAGAAATCGTCACCCCCTCCAGCAGCAGATCACCTTCTGCCAGCCAGCAACCCCATCAAACCCAGACACCCTGGTTTCCCGGCACCCCAAAGCTTGACTGAGCGGAGAAGGGGGTCTCACCGTCAGCCGTTCTTCCAGTACCAATCCCCACTGGTACCCGATCCCCCAGTCTGGCGAAGAGATTGCCGCTCGTGTCCAGTTTGGCATCTCCTCCTCCATTGTGTGCGGACATTCAGCCCAAACTGGTGGCATCCCAGCTCTCCTCCTGCCCCCCTACTACCCCCCCTACCCTGGACTCACATCCTGCCATTCTCGTCCTTGCCTTGGCGCTTGGGCGTGCTTAACTTATCATTATATATCCCGGGGATTAGCTTCTTTGGAGAAGGTCAAGAGAGGGCTATTGACGGGGGAGAGGCTATTATTCTTGTTTGCGTGGATTCTCTGGGCACAGCACGACTATCATCTATTGGCCAGAGTTCAACTTCTTTTCTTTGGCACCCCTTCCCTCCCCCGCCGACCACCATTTCAACTCCGGTTGGATTTGATTTCCTTTCTCCTCTTCCTCGACCGCTCGGCACAGGTATTCTCCCCACACAAGACGTGCCTGACCATCGACGGCGGTCTCCCAAAGATACATCTGTCAAGGTCATACTCGTTTACCGCCGGCCAGTTGACTACCTCGTCATCCCGCTTCGACTTCCTCCTTACCAACAAACTTGACGCACCTCAGACCGGAGCCATCGAACAGAAAGCGCATTCCAAACACCACCTGAGCCGAGTCCGCATGTACACTATTCCCGAAATCATTTGATACCACGACACATACTCGACCATTTACATTCTGTTCGCATCGCGTGTCCTCAAACAGTCATCATGGGTGACTATCATTATCACCACTTTCTATCCTCCATGGCGGGTGTGGGTGGACAGCCTAACCAGAGTCCACTTGAAGGCCCCCCACAGATGTCTCACCAACCTCAGGTGTTGGCCATGGGAGGCCATGGCCCTCCAATGCCTAACCCATACCAAAGCCTGGGATACTTTACGGGATTCCCTGAGCCGATCATGTTCAATGCGCCAAAGTCGCAAAGAAGCAGGCGCAAGTCAGCACCAGGCCTCGATCACATCAAACATCGACGCACAAGATCAGGCTGCTTTACATGTCGCAGCCGTCGAGTCAAGGTGGGTCTGAAGAGCAATTGGAAGTAACGTGTGGTGGCTAACATGGTTGTAGTGTGACGAAACACATCCGATCTGTGAAAGTGGGTAGCGAAAAGATGTGTCTAGCAGTAGCACGGTAGCTAACTTGCTCCAGGATGCCGAAAGGGAAAGAGAGAATGCCTCTATCCAGAACCGGCGCCGCCGAAAGGTTCTGGGGGTTCGACCTCAAAAGAGTCTTCTTCAACTGCGCCCAGTCAACAGGCGAGCCCGACCTCTTCACGAGGCGACGACGATGACGACGACGACCGGGATTCAAAGCTGGAGCCGATCATGGATGAAGATGAGGAAGAGCCGCAGAGCGCCACATCGACGACTGCGCCAATGTTTCCTTTGAGAAGATCGAGCACCACATCCTCCTTTGGTTTACAGCGTGTCCCTACAGGGTACCGGTACGACTCGGAGACCCCGTCTTTTGATGGTAATAAGAGCTCTTCTCCCTTGTCGACGGGCACGGCGACCGCACAATCGCACCGTCCAGACTGGACGTTCTTACCACACGAGCTGCAGTTTTATCTCGGCTATTTCTACGAAAATATCACGCACTACCACTACGGGCTCATCAGCGACGCCGGTGACTTCTTCCGAACCACTCTGGTAGGGTTGGCGCTTCGAAATGAGGCCTTGCTGTATGCTATTGTGGCCTTTTCGGCATACCACCATGCGCTGCATAATCCCCATGGCAGGATCAACGAGTTCTTGCAATATTACAACCACAGCGTCAAGAATCTTTTGGAGTGTCTAAAGAGGAAAGAAAAGTACAGTATCGCGACGCTTTTGACGATATTGCAGCTCGCGACAATCGAGGTATGTAAAGCTCCTCTCGACCGTGGGTGGGCCAGGATAACTAAACACCAACCAGGAATATTTGGGTGACTGGGTCAACCTCATGGGCCATCAAAAGGCCGCCCTGGAGATCTTTACGCAGCTTTTTACTCCGCAGACAATCATGCAGTCACAGACAGGCCGGGCTGCACTGACTTGGTACGGTCGCTTTGATCTCTTCGTTGCCATCATGGGTAGCTTTGAAACGACGTTGCCTCGTGAATGGTACTTGGAGGCAGCAACATACCACGATTCGTGCACGGCTGCCGAACCAGACAGTGTCTTTTGGAAGTTCGAAGCATGCTCTGCGAAGATGCAGCTTATTTCGATGGAAATGGCCATGTTGTATGCCAGGAGGGTGAAGGAAGAGGTCACGGCAGAAGACTTCGCTGCAGAACATCAAAGATTGAGCAGATGTCTCGACGACTGGAAAAATGGATGGGATCCTGCTCTGGTAGACCCTTCCCATCTTGTTACGGACTTTTCAGGGAGCCGCGCACCAGATCCGAACGATATTGTCAACCCGTTCACATCGGGAGCACTGTTTCAACCACCACTGTTCCCTTCGACGGTCTTGACAGCCAGCTACCATTCCATGAGCCTCTTGCACGACAGCCAGAGTGGCATCAGACCAACAGGAGAAGCCAAAGACAAATTGAGGGAGCATGCCTACAAAATCTACCAGATTTTCGAGGCAGTTGAATTCTGGTCGCACAGCCCGCCGGGAGGGCTCATTGCGTTGCAGTCAGCTTTAGCTGTGGCAGCTCTCTATGTTCAGCGGGATCCACGCCATCAGATGTGGATCAGGAGGAAGTTTGTGTTACTGGAGGCGATGGGGTAAGCCCTTCTCTTGGGCCTCTGAGGGCATTTGACTGACGTTAACTTTGTGGCTATTACAGATACATTTTCCCTGCCACGATGCGTGTGCGAATGGCCGAGCTTTTCGCAGACGACACCTGCACCAGATGGTGGCTGCCGAACGATGAGGGCTTTCCGCCCCTACTACAAAATATCCGCGCATATGCCGACGAACGCAATGCCATGGCGGCGACTACCCAGAGAGACACGGTACAGCAGATTCGCCATGTGTTTTCGAGGATGAACATTAGAGAGGCCGCGAGAAAGGCGGCAGAAAACTAACGGCCCGGTTATGGCGGCATGACAGCAACCTATGTTCGACTCAATCAGGACGGTCTGACAGGCGGCTGGCAAATTTAGGGGACACTGAAGTATCAGCAACAACCTCGTCGCGACAACAGTTGACGTTGCTCAAGGACAATGCGGCTCATGTCTGCCGGGCGGCCCGAATCCCTGGACAATTTCCTGGGACCCGATCATGCGGGTCTGCGACGTCGAATATCGTTGCTAATGCAGGGGAAAAATTGCTTATCACAGCTGGCACCGCATTTGCCATTCTGAAACACCCCCTCGGCGTTAGGTGATGATGGTGCCTACTCAGCTCTCCTCCTTCCTCTTTCCCCCACACACCACCAACTGACCCCCAACGACACCCTGTCATGCAATCGGAATCGGCAGGATACATTCAAATGGCATGCTGATCTTGTGACTCTCCTGGCGCCATGCGGGCGCCAATTCCTTCTAGGGAGCGGCGGCTGCTGTTGCATGATGCATCATCATCCGAACCGGTGGTGTCTTGGCTTGGGTTTGACAGTCTTGGGGGAAAGGGAGACTGGACCTGTCACGCGGGAATAGGAGTGGAGGATGTCACTAACATCGGAAGACGGGCGAGAAGCGTCAACCTCGGCGCTCTAGGACTGGATGCAAGACTTTTTGGTGTCTTCCCCTCACGACACGGCACGATCACGGGACGATGTCTTCCGAGCCCCCAAGAACAGCTGGCCCTCACCTAATTCTGGCCTACATACAACCTTTCGAGTTACATTTTTTTCACTTTGACTTTTTGTATTACTGATATATATATCTGTGGGTTTTTGCACTTGGGTTGGCTGTCTTGTTATTTCTGGCTTTTGTCTTGCATTGCCCTTTTTTTTTCTCTTCAGATACTCCCCAGTGACTGGGGAAGGATTGTATTATTTACTTTTTTATTTTTTTTATTTCAAGCACCAAATATTTTGACATTTATGAGCACATAATTTTTATTTTCTGAAAGTTTCATTTTTTTTCTTTTCTATGTGAAGTGGTTGGATTATGGGGACGGAACCAGCGGCAGCGTCATAATCATCAACGAGGACTGGCAGGACAACAACAGAGAGAGAGAGATGGAAGTTTAAGGAACCGACAACACAACCTCCTAATGTACGTGTGTGTGCGTGTGTGTGTGTACGAAAAGAAGACCTAGTGCGACAAACCAAACAGTGCGAAATGATACCCTGGGTTTTCTCTTTTTTTCTTTTTCCTGAGCGGGCGGAAGAAACTAAAAGTTGGGAGAGAGACTATACAATGTATTAGTACGACGACGATTTCGGTAACTGGAGTCTGGAGGTTTTTGGTGTGTGCATAGCATAGCATAGCATGGGTATGGATGGGCTTAAGAAAAGGGGGTTAGTGGTGTCTTTGCGTGTGTGTTGTGTGTTGTGTGTGGGAGTTGATGGGGCAGATCATGGGAGTAGATTTGTATCTCAAGGGCGGGGAAGGGATAGGTGATGCTAGAATGGGAACGGAGGTGGTGGGGGGTGTTAATAGGGGTTTGGTATATATAAAAAGATCGTGAGCCTGGGAATAAAGAAATGGGTTTTGGCGGAGAAGGGTTTTAGTGTTTAATTTTTAACTTCATTGTAGAGTACTTGTTTCTGTTTACAAATGGATTTGGATACACAAAACTGCTTCCTTGGGCTTTCCGCTATGTGCCTATTGCTGTTCATCAAAACAGCAATTCACAAAGATCAAAGACAACAAACAACAACCTGTTTACAGGATAATACTGTGATATATTCATCTACGCTTACAAAGGGTGTTTAACCACTCCCAAAACATTCCTACAAAATAACGCTATACCTCCTTCTTTCCTCACCTAGGATTAGTATTTATAAACCCCGACTCAGGATCTATGAACTCCAGCGACGCATTATCCCTCCGGCCCCCCGCTTATAAGACCCAGAAGACCCAGAAGACCCCGAAGAACCCCGAAGATAGGTCTTCTGGTCCAGCCTCGTCTTTGGCTTCTTCTCCTTCGTCTCTGGCTTCTCCTTCTCCTTCTTGTAGCTCCCTGCAGAGTAAGTCTCCTAATCCAGCTCCTTTACCGGCTTGTCCTCCTCTTCTTCCTTCTTCTTATCTTTACCATCTCCTGTTGCCGCAGCAGGGGCGGTTTCCTCAATCTCAACCTCCACCTCCGCCCCACCACCAACGACAGTAACGTCATCAACTTCCCCATCTGTCTCCTCCTCCTCCTCTTCTTCTTCTTCTTGAGCATCCTTAGCGCCACCCTGCCCCTCCTCGATACACTTCCCCTTATCATCTCCCTTTTTCTCCTCCCCTTCCAATTTCTTGTCCTCCTCCGGCGGCGAAGCCAAAACCTCCTTCGCAGTAGCAGTAACACCAGAATAGCTCTCCGGCTCGTCCGCAAAATTTTCCTCGAGTTTCTTCTCCTCCACCTCTGTCGTTTTAGGAGGGGGAATAACACTCCCCGGCCTAACCGGCTCCTTCAACCCCTCCACAATAACCGGAATCTCCCCCTCCGGACTCCCCTCCTCCTCCTCCTCCTCTGGTCGTCCTGCCTCCACCACAGTCCCCGTTTCGCTCACTCCCGAAGATATACTCATCACGCTCAACCTCCTCGAAAGCTCCCCATGACCCCCAGGGCTGTCATCTTCGTCCGCTTCAGGAACAGGCATGATAAAGCTCCCCGTGGACGGGCTAGACTTGATATGTCTCCGGGTATTGGTCCTACTCAACCCCGGATCCTCCCCGCTCGGCTCCGCCACCCTCGGAGGCGGTTTCGCAATCGTTATCCCGCCCTGTCTCTTCCCCCCTCCTGCTGTCTTTTCCTCTTCCTCCCCAGCAATCGGCAGCCCTTCCGCCTCGGGCGGCAGCTTGTAGTTCTCCGCCGGCAAAAGATCGTAAACATCACAGACCGTCTTGAAAAAAACATACAGCCCCGTCTCCCCCTCCACCTTCCAAAACACCTGCCTGTGCTGAAACCAACCATGGGCAAAAATCCTGTGCAGCCGTCTAAAGACATTGACCAAATTCTTCACCGCTTGGTTCTTGTCGTGACTGTCAACCACAAACCTGCTGGGGAAGATCTTGGGGTTGGTGACGACATTCGCCGCCCAGTCAAGCGTGTGGCAGCAGTAATCAATCGCGCAGCAGGACTTTGGCGCGTCGTGCACCGCGCACAGAAACTGCCATTCTGACGCGCGCATCTCTGGGCATGTCTGGGCGGAACAAGGCGGGGTGTCGAAGAGGAACTGGACGATGAGTTTGTTGCAGTGGGCTACGAGGAAGCGGCATAGTTCGTAGAGCCAGAGGGTTTTGTCGATTCCTGGGGGCGGAGTGGCGAGGAGGAGGGCGGTGGTTCGGGTTATAGGGCTGGTGTTAGAGGAGGAGTGGTGGTAGTGGAGGGCTGAGAGGTGTTCTTGGAGTTGGAAGGCCGAGTCAAGCTGGGGATGGGGTTAGTTTATTTGTGGAGGGAGCGGGGAGAGGTGAGGGAGGGGAGAGGGGAGGGAGAGGGAGGAGGGGGGGGTGTGAAAGAAGGGAGACAAACTTCTTGGAGGGGAACAAGAGGGGGACCAGCGTGCATGTCGGCTGCTTTGGTGCCGGGGTGGATGCGCCGTTTGGAGTTTGCGTCGAGGGCGGTTTGTTCTATTGGGGGAGGGTGGTGGGCGCCCATCATGGGGGATTTGGGACCTATTTGGATCTCGGCTGGAGGTGGTGGGCTGGGGAGCCGAGGGGAGTTTGGGGCGAGGGACATGGTTGTTTTGTCCTCGAGGCTCGAGTGGGTGGGTGGTTTGTTGACTTTGGTCTTTGTCGGCCGCGCGCGCGGATGCCTACTTCCTAGAGATGGTAGACTGTGGTTGACAATATCGATTGTTGATGCAGAATCGACGACTCGACAAAGAGATGCTGGGGTGATGTTTGGGTAAACTCGGGCCGGGGGTTTTGTGAAGCTGGAAAGTATGGACCGACGTCGTTGCCCGATATCATTCTAGAAGTTAATGCTGTCCCGGGCGGCGCTTACCAGCTTCTGGGGGCCCAAGCTCCCTGAACCGGGGATCCCTGCTGTGCCCTTACGTAACTTGCCAAGCCTAGATCCAAATCTGGGATTCCAAGTTGCCTGCCCCGCCATTGATCGAAGCATTGTTCCAGGACATGTGCGCCCTTGCAGATACATCATCAGCTTGACTATCTTGACCCGTTCAAAGAGGACAGACAGGATACCAGAACTCAACACTTTCTCTTTATACAATTGACGAAATAACGACCGCTTAAATGAACTTTGACGACGACGACGCCCCGCCAGACCTGATTGGTGCTGATGAAACAGTAGAAGTACCAGAAGAAAAAGCGAAAAAGGTGCCAATCACAATAGTAACAGGTTTGTATTGCTATGGCTTTACTTTACTCTTGGGATATATCACCTGTTCTTACACAAACCCTAGGATACCTTGGAGCTGGGAAAACCACACTGCTCAACTACATCCTGACTGCAAAGCATGGCAAAAAGGTTGCTGTGATTATGAATGGTGAGTAGAGGAGACCAGATTCTGTGTCAAGAGTGTCTCTTGCTGACTATTATTTTCAGAGTTTGGGGACTGTAAGTCATCTCCCCCTGAGACATTTGCTTGAGTATAACGTAACTGACACAGCTCAGCTTTGGACATTGAAAAGTCCTTGACTGTGAATAAGGATGGCGAGGCTGTGGAAGAGTGGTTAGAGGTGGGCAACGGATGCATCTGCTGCTCCGTGAAGTAAGACGGCCTCTTTCAAGTCAATGAAACCCCGCTAACAGTTGTAAACAGAGACACAGGCGTGAACGCCATCGAGTCTCTGATGGAAAAGAAGGGAAAGTTCGACTACATCTTGCTCGAAACAACAGGGTTGGCTGATCCGGGCAATCTGGCGCCGCTATTCTGGGTTGATGACGGGCTGGCGAGCACCATTTATCTAGATGGCATCGTGACCCTCGTTGATGCCAAGAATATCCTTCGCAGCTTGGATGATCCTGCGGGCAAAGTGGAAGGTCATGAAGACTCTGATGATCATGGACCAGTCATGACCACTGCTCACGTGCAGATTTCACACGCCGATGTCATCGTCATCAACAAGTCTGACCTTGTGAGCGGAGAAGGGTTGGAAGCCGTCAGGGAGCGCATCACATCCATCAATGAGCTGGCCAAGATATTCGTCACCTCGCAAAGTGTTGTGCCTGATCTGGAGGGATTCTTGCTCGACTTGCACGCATATGACCGTGTCGATGAACTTGACCGTGCAGGACGTGGGCACAGCCACCTCGATAAAGTGAGTGGGACCTATCCAATCGACTGTGGCGCAAACAAACTGACAGATCTGCTAGACCATCTCAACATTGTCAATCCCTCTCGAGGAGCTGACGACCAACCAACTGACGGCAGTAGACGCCTGGCTGCGCTCGGTGCTGTGGGAGAATGAGCTTCCTGGGAACAAGGCGGCCAATGGGCCAGCTTTTGAGATCCATCGGGTGAAGGGGCGGCTATTTATCGAGGATGGGGCTGAAAAGATGGTCCAGGGAGTGAGAGAGATTTTCGATATCTTTGACAGCCCCGCGCCGTCATCTGGTGATGTACCCCGGAAAGGCAAGCTGGTGTTGATTGGGCGACATCTGACAGACTTGGACTTTGAGAAGAGTCTGTTAGATGCTGTTCGGACGGCGGCTTAGATAGGCACTCTGAAAGATGAATGAAGAGTGAAAATAAACTCATTTGCCGGTGCCAGTTGACAGGTCTGAGTACGGAGTAATTGGTTGAATTAAAGTTTAGGAGGCGACAGGGAAGACGGTGGACGTAGCCTTGGCTTTAAATTTGGACATTGCGGTATAATTTTTGTGGAGAATGCACGGACCCGCTTGCGATCCCTTGAGCTTTCCCGCCCTCAACCAAGCGCCCATCCTTGGTTCAGTTACAAGCGTTTGCATGATTCGTAGCGTTGTCTCGAAAACGCGACACTGGCTGGCCATCACCACCGTTTTACCCTCTTCGTCCCAAGATATTCTCTATCCAGTCTCATCTAGGAACACATATATAACTACGAACCGAGACACCTCTGAACCCCGCGTTCCAAATGATGAACCGGCAAGGTACGATGGCCCATTCTTTGCCCTTGCTTTTGCCATCTTGATTCCTCGTCTCGCCCGGTACCCCGCTGTTTGTCCATCTCGAATGCCACACAATCTGCCGCCGTCAAAGAAAACACCTGCCGAGTCACCGCCCAGTCGTCTGGCCCTCGTGGCACCTCCGAGCTATGGGATGGAACGAGGGATAATACTGGCCTCTGCACCTACATCGAACCGAAGCAGACATACATAGACTTGGCGGCGGGGAGGGAGCCGGTGGGGGAGGGGGTTGTTGTGAGCGAGGCTTAACATGCCCTCACCTTCATCAAGTCAAAATGGTGAAGGAGGAACTGCACTGTTGAGCCCTATGCTGCTGGGCGGTTCAGCCGGCTGTACTCCTCCAATCGCTCCCGAATCGAAGACGACGTCCGAATGTCTCAGGAGGCGGCCATGACCTCCCATTCTTCCCGCCAGGGTGTACCCATCAGCCGAGCTCGCAATAGTTTGGTTCCAACAGGGAAACAGATTTGCTGACTGATGTCGTCAATAATAGGACCATTACGACAAGTGCCCTACGGGCAACAGCCGCCTCAGCAACAGCCGGGGCGCCCAGGGCAGGCGAGGGGGCTACCTAAAGCGCAGCAAGGTGAGAATGCAGTGGGAGGAGGATAGGTCTGGCAGAAAGACGTTGACATGCATGACTGCGTAGCGGCGATGAACAATTCCAATTGGGCGTTTGGCAATGGCGGCGGTCTATCGATGGGAGGGAATGCGAACCTCAATATGGGAATGCGGCCGCAAGCAAGTGGAAATCTCAGTTTTGCCCAGAGCTTGATAGGCTCGCAGCAGCAGTCGGCGACGTTGGACCCATCGTAAGTTGGACTTCCGGATTTTGTTTTGTTTTGTTTTGGTTGGCGGAGGGGTGAGCGATGCTGCTGCCGGGCTGCATTATTCGCGCTGTTTTTCATCCCATTGTTGCGACCTTCTGGTTTTCTTCGACTTTCTGGGCCATTCACCTTGCGCTCATTGCTTCTGGCCTGCAACTGCGACTTTGCGGCCGCTCTCGTTTTGGTCTGGCATTTCGCCTCCGATCTTTCACCTCAACACCCTCAACCCACCCCCTTACCCTGTCCACGCGCAACACCACTCGACTCTCGTTTCCCGCTGCGTAGTTCGCTATGGCGCGACCGGTCGGGTCAAAGATGAGAATCGCTGCAATGCGCAAGGCAGCCAGTGCCAAAGAACAACCGCAAAAGCAACCAGAAGGAGTGCCGTACGCTTTGGTTGTAAAGGGGTACTGTCTCACAGCCTGGCGCACATACCTTGCCTCTCTGTCGCAGATTGCGACTCTCTTGGTCTCATTATTGAATCGACAGCGTACTAACGGGGCCGTATCTAGGGAGTTTCCATCTCTGTCCAACACGGCACCAAATCAATCAAACCCTGCATCTATGTGGGCGCAACAACCATCCCGCAATATCGGTGGAGGAGCTCACCGGGGCCCCCAGACTCCCTTATCAGCGCATCCGGGCCAACAAGAAGATCTATTCACATCCTCTCGACTAGCCTCGACTGCGCAATCGTCTTTTCGTTTTGGCAACCAGGGAGCCGTGAACCAAGCGCCCCAGGGAGGACAGGCTGACGAGTTCCCACCATTGAACCGATCAACGAACGGCGAAATAGGAGGGCAAGATCGTGGTCCAGGTCTGATGTCGAATATGGGGTTCGGCCAAGGGGGCGCCCCTTCTACTAGGGGTGTGTCACACGCGAACCTAGCTGGGAACGGTCTTCTCAACGCCCTGTCGGCTACTTCCCGGACAGGAGAGGTTATTTCGCCAACGTCGATACAAAGGTCCCAAGGGCCTCGAAGTCCAGTGGACGATGAAGAACCGCGCCAAAAGCCACTCGGGTTTCGCGAGGGCAGCGTGGCGTCACATACTTCAGGAAATGATGCGGTCGGCAGAAATCCGTTAGGCGCTATTGGTAACGACGCTCCTTCGGGCAAGGCGAGAGAGGAGGACCGAGGGCAGCTCCCGGATGTTGTTGATCCTCTTGAAGGGATGTCTCCTATTGACAGGTGGGGGATTAAGGGGCATCAGACTTTGATGAACAATTTCCCCGATTACAACATCATCGGCCATGGGATCGAGCCATCAGTTCTGGGGTTGGATTTGCGTTCCAGCGAGTAGGTTGCTGTCTGACACACGTTAGGAGACCGTGACAATTGCTAACTCTGTTCAAGCCTGATTTCCACGCAGATTTACTCGCTGTTCAACGCCATGCCTCCAAGGCCGGCGGTTCAGAATTTCAAGCTGCCCGACTGCTACGAGGTCAAAAACGTACAGCCCATGGACGTGAAAATTAGTAGCTTCAACGAGGAGACCTTGATGTGGATCTTTTACAGCTGTCCGCGGGACTACAAACAGCAGTTGGCGGCGATGGAGCTGTGAGTGTCTGCTGCCCCATATTCTCATGAGCGTGATAACTGAGACGAATACAGCATGAGCCGCAATTGGCGATGGCACAAGCGTCTGCAACTCTGGTTGACCAAGGACGAACAGCTGGTACCTCAAACCTTGAGCGTTAATACTGAGCGAGGCTACTACATTGTGTGGGACAAAGACTTATGGCGCAAAGAGCGGGTATGAAACTTTTGTCTACAAAGGATATTGACACGGCTTTGCTGACCTGATGCCGCAGAGGGAACTTACTCTGCACTATGCTGACCTCGACACGACGTCCGCGTCACCTGCTGTAGTATCTTGATAGTATGCCAGCCGGCAAAGGGAAGCATCGCAGGCTTAAATCATAGTGTATTCATTAAGTAGTTTCAGCTCTAGCGAGGGGATGTGATTTAGCGAACGGGCTTGATTTCACCCCCTTTCTCATGGGCTTCAAAAAGCGACGGTGGGCGTGGGTGCAACGGCCACGGGAAGGTTTTAGTTGGTGAGCATCCTCTATTCGGGGCGTCACAAGCGAATAGATGTTGTGTGTGTGTAAGTGTGAGCGAGCATATCTAAGTTTGTTCCCTGTGTAACGTGTCCATTTTGATAGATTGACGCCACTTGCCAGAGTTAACGTGAGGGAGTGAGTGCGAGCTGCCTGGACCGAGCGCCGGGTGGTTTCTTGGCACGGATGATGCAAGTGATTCGAGGCCGCGACGGGGAGCGAACGTGTCCGGCATCAAGCCATTTGAACATCCACGACGCACCCGACGGCCGAGACCAACCAACCACCTGTTTCGTTGATCCACTCCCCATCGTCAACCTTGGGCCTTGAACCTCATCGTTCTATCCAACATTTTTTTACTCTTCATCTTGCGTTTGACAGCACTGCCGACCGGGACTGCCGATTCGCAAACGGATTTACCTTGCGCACATCTATCTGTTCGCTACCTGACCAGCCAGCCAGCCACCTACGACCGAGGACAGGATTGCCCGGGTGAAGAACTCCGACTCCGATCACGCGCACGCGCACGCGGCATATATCACCGTTTTTTACCCTACCTCGCCCTCGCGTATTTCTATACCAACAACGACAACAACAACCACCACCGGGGGTTCCGCGAGAGAGAGAGAAAGAGAGAGAGAGAGATAGGGAAGGGAAGTTCAAAATGGCAGACGCAACCGAGCAGCAAGTCAACGTCCCGGGGCTGTTGTTCATTCTGGTCCTGTCTGGGATCTTGATCAAGTACTTGTTTTCTTCGGGGTCAGGGAACGGGAATGGGAATGGGGATAGGAGGAGGGCGACGGGACAGCAGGACCCGGCGGCGATGGCGAGGCAGAGGGAGGCGGCGGTGCAGAGGGTTATGCAGATGTTTCCGCATTTGAGCAGGAGGGAGGTGTTGTGGGATTTGCAGAGGACGGGGGGGAATGTGGCGTTGACTGCGGAGAGGATTTTGGGGGGACGGCTGGAGAGTGTGAGTTTACTCTTTTTGTGAAGGAGGGGGTTTGGAATGATTGCTAATGTTTATCTGTGTGACAGCCCCCAGCTACGTTCCAGCCGCCGCCACCACCCGAGGGGAGCGCTGGTCCGGCTGCTTCTGGGAACGCGAATGTTAATAGCGCTGTCAAGCCGCCTGTGCCTGCACACCCGGATCTGATTACGAGGTATAACCTGGCGGAGAAGTTGAAGGGGTCCGAACCTGAGGAGGACAACACCAAGGCGAGTGGGAAAGGCAAGGCGTGGAGTTCGAACAAGGATGAGAGGCAGAGTTTGTTGCAGAAGAGGAGGGATCAGATGATTCTGGAGGCGAGGAGGAAGATGGAGGCTAAGATTGCTGCAGAAAAGGCTGCGAAGGGGTTGTAGGAATCTGTGGTGTACATTGGCTTGTTTCTCTCTGCATAGCATTATGTGCATTGCATTCGGGGTTTGTGTTTGGGGCCCCTACATAGAATGGTATATTTATTCTTCATCAGCGCGAAGGCTAGCAGGAAGGTTGTGTTGATTTTTGGTTAAATACAATTGCGGCCACAGTGGGCTAGACATAAACAACGCAGATCCAGGAACGTGTGTGAAGGGATTAGGTATGTAGTCAATTCTTTGAGGCATGAGACTTGGGCGAGATGGTTGCTTCTCTCTCTGTTTATCAAAGAGCAGGTGGGTCTGGAACAGGAGATGGACCCACCTGCCGGAGCGATTAGATAGTAGCAACACACGGCCACATTCACATGCTTTCTGCGAGCTTGCATCGACCGCCGCTGGCACCTTCGAGACCCGACACCAAACAGCCCCCCCTTTTTGTGAGGCAAAATGCGGCTTTTGGACGATTTAGCCTCGCCCGAATCACAACCCAGGTGGTTGCCGAGTCACCCTCTCATACAGGGCTGAGATCGTATGAAAAAGGAAGGGTTTCCACATGCGACAGCTCCCGTACTTGGATTTCCTCCCTCAAGAATTCTTGAAGTCTCGTTGTTCTTCTCGCTTGTTTTATTTTCTTGCTCTCTTCTTTTATACTTCTCTTGACAAAGGAATCGATAGGCGTCCGACTAAAGAAGTCAGATTCTCGGGACTCGTTCGCTTTCAACGGTCACCAGCGCGGATCTCTTCGAGGACGCCCCTGGTTTATCCCTTTCTAGCCTGGGACGCCTCCGAACGAACGGACAAGATGTGGACCACTTTCAGCAGCCGTGACGAGCCCGCCACCCCGTTGCCGCTGCCGGCGCGGCCCCCTACTTCCTCGTCGTCGTCTTGTTCTGCTGCTCATCCCTACCCGCCGCTTTCTCCCAACTGTGAACATCCTCAGCCAATGTATCGTGTTTACCCCCACGATAATAACCGCCACCACCAGCAGCACCATGTCGAGAGCGAGTACTGCCACGCCAGGCGAGGCGGCTCGCCTACTTCTGCGTCAACAACTGCCACTCCTTGGGATAACCCAATGGTTGATCTGCCCTACGTTGATTACGCCCAGGTGGAGATTCAGTCACAGTCTATCAAGGTGATTCGGTCTCCGTTGTCACTGGTGAAGTCGGTCGCGTCGAGGTTGCCGACTAGCCCTTATATGCTCGCCAGAGCGGTGTCTACCTACGCTACCAGGTCGAGGAGCTCTTCCCCGCCGGCTTCGACTGAGCCGCCTGTTGCTCCGCCGTTGCCGAACCGGCCGAGGATAGAGGGGTATTCTCCGGGGGTTTCGAGACAGGGGCAGACACGGAGTATGGAGGCTAGGGCTAGGGAGAGTGAGAGCGGGGTGAATTGGGATTATGGGTCGCAGGGTGAGTCAATTCTTGTATTGAGAGAGGAGAGAGTGGATTGCTGACGTGGCGGATAGGCATTGGAATGCTCTCTCTCGCCAGGCAAGGAGGCAATGCGCCTGGTTTGGAGAGGATGAATTACATTAACAGTTTGGCCTATCTGATGAGAGGGTTGCCGGCTGATCTCACACCTGCCGAGGCTTCGACTATACGGCAGAGCACACCCGCCTCGGTGGTAGGCCCGCAACCAAACGACTATTCTGGCCCACACCATGACAGGTCGATGCCACCTTTACAGAGGAGTATCGTCCACCACATTGCTTTCATCGTGCTGAACTGGCTGTATGCCTTCTGGCAGGTGTTTGCACCATTCCTGGGACAGGGAATCTCTGGCCTGCTCCAATTCGAGAGGGACAATCAGCTTATCAACAAAATGGCGATGAGCACGTTCAAGGGCGCGAAGAATGCGTATGTCTGGTTTTCTGCGGCTTACGTGGGCCAGCTCATAGCGGCGTTCATGGCGTGGGTTTTCCAGGGCGTCCACGGGGCTTTGACTGAGTTCCGGGCGCAGTCTGATGCTACGAGAGCACAGGGAGGTGGTTTTTCGAACCAGCAGCAACCGTCGATATCGGAGGAGGAGTGGGAAAGACGAAGGATGTATGAACAGCAGCGGACGCAACATCAGGGATGGCCATCACATAATTATTCGATGGACTGTGCACAGCTTGCGAGGCAGGGGCTCTGATGTGACTTGATGGGATTTGGTAGAGTTTGGGGGCGTGTGGGATAAAGGGGCAGGAAGACGGGATGGTGTGGAAAAGGTACATATACAGATACATGGGCGGGGTTTTAGACAGGAGTTCGCGGAAAGGGGGGTATTCTACGGTTATGCTATTTTCATGTCGATGAATAAACAACAAGATTGAACATCTACTCGTGGCTCCAAGAAACATCTGAAGTCTTCCACAACCACTCCATGTCGGAGCCGTTCGGAGAGTGGGGTGGGGGCCCGGGACTGCAGGGTCGCGGGTGGGTTCGGGCGATAAGATAAGCCATTTGGAGCTGACATGGGGGACACCAGGAAATTTTTCTAAACCGCCCGATTCTCTTTTGCTGATCCTGCTCCCCCATTCTTCCACTGTCGCAATCACCCGCTCTCTGTTATACCCCTCATTGCCTGCCTCCAGCCCGTGTCGACACTTCGCCACGAGTTCATACCAGAGTAGAGGCTCGACACCCAGACGCCTTGCCGACGGACGCGCTGAGCGTTACCTTCCGTCTTGTCATGATGAAGACCAGCATCTTGCGGCACGCCGCCGCCTGCCGTGTCGCCTTGACTGCGCGCCCCCTCCAGCTCACAGTCAGACTCTCGCCGTCGGCCTTTGCTATCGCACAAACACCCCTCAAGGCGTCGTATCGTCCCGTCAACAGCCTCCTCCGCTTCTACTCGAGCGAGTCGGCCGCTCAGCAGGAAACCGCCACCCCCGCCGGGCGCATCACCAAGTTCAGAGATCTCGAGAGCTTGGGCGTACACAATGCTCTGGTCAGGTCTATCACCGAGGGGATGCGGTATGAGGACATGACAGAGGTGCAGTCTCTGACTATCAACGCTGCTCTTGCTGGAAAGGATCTGTACGTTAGGCCTGTTGCTGAAGAAGTATCCCTCCCTGAAAGATTGCTAACAAGTCTGCCTCGAAATATAGTGTTGCGCAAGCCAAGACAGGTACCGGCAAGACGCTGGCTTTCCTTGTGCCGATCCTTCAGAAGATTATTGCCGATCAGCCAGCCCTCGCTGAGGCTCGCCGCCCTGTGAAGGCCAGATCCGACGACGTTCGTGCCATCGTCATCTCCCCCACCCGTGAGCTTGCTGAGCAGATTGCGGTGGAGGCTGCCAAGATCGTCAAGGGCACCGGCATCAAGGTCCAGACTGCTGTCGGAGGAACCCAGAAGAGAATGTCGCTGCAAAAGATTCGCTACGAGGGTTGCCATTTGCTCGTCGGCACTCCTGGCCGTCTCGCTGATCTGCTCACTGATGAGTACAGCGGCGTGGCTGCTCCCAACCTCACTGCTCTGTGCTTGGATGAAGCGGATCGCATGCTGGATGTTGGATTCGACGCCGAGCTCGACACCATTCTCAAGGCGCTCCCCAACAGAAAGGATACCCCCCGCCAGACTCTTCTCTATTCCGCCACCATGCCCAAAGACGTGGTTGGCCTCGCCAGAAAGTACATTGACCCCACCAACTTCGAGTTCGCCCAGACCGTCAAGTCCAACGAGACCCCTACCCACGAGAGAGTGCCCCAGTTCATCGTTCCTTGCCGCAGCTTCGACACCATGCCTGCTACTCTTTTCGAGATGATTCGCACCTGGGTTGCCAAGAACCGTGACGAGCTCGAGGGCAACCCTCTGAAGATGATGGTGTTCTTGCCCACCACGGCTTCCGTCATCTCGTGGAGCGCTGCTTTCCGCCGCCTCCGTCGTGAATTCCCCGATATTCCCGAGGTTCGCGATATTCACTCCAAGTTGACCCAGCCCATCCGCACCAGGTGCGCCGAGGATTTCAGACGGGCCAAGTCTGCCATTCTCTTCTCCTCTGATGTTACCGCCAGAGGCATGGATTTCCCCAATGTCACCCACGTCGTCCAGGTCCACACTCCCAACGACCGCGATTCATACATTCACCGCATCGGTCGTACGGGCCGTGCTGGCAAGGAGGGTGAGGCTTGGCTCCTGGTTTCTGATTCCGAGGTCAGCACTGCCCGCAGCAGATTGCCCGGTCTTCCCATCAAGCGGTCCACCGACTTTGCCGTTGCCTCGACTGATCTCTACGGTGCCGAGCCCGAGTCGTTCCCCGATTCTGTTAAGAGGGTTCGCGAAGCGTTTTCCAAGCTTCCCTATGAGACCATCTCAGAGTATTACAAGTCTTTCTTGGGCGGCGCTCTCCAAGGTGTGCACAAGCAGGCTGTTGTTGACGAGTTGAACACCTTCAGCAAGAACATCTTTGGCTTGGATCAGCCCCCTGGAGTTTCGCCATCGCTGATGAGGAACATGGGCCGGATTACCGGCCTTAGAGTCGCCGAGAGGGAGGAGAACAGGTTCCAACGCAGCGGGACGGGCGGTGGCTTCGGTGGCCGTGGTGGTGGCCGTGATGGTGGCTTCGGTGGCCGTGGTGGTGGTGGTGGTCGTGATGGTGGCTTTGGTGGACGTGGTGGTGGCTTTGGTGGACGTGGCGGCGGTGGGAGAGGCGGTGACAGGGGGGAGAGGAAGCCGAGGGATAACTGGGAGGCTATGGAGATGGCTGGACAGAGGGATAAGCAGCAGTCCAGAGGTGGTGGCCGTGCCACTTTCTAAATGGTGAGCCATCATTACGGATGGGCGGTTTGGGATGACGCCAAAGCAGGAGGCGTGGTTTTTTGTTCAAATCACATTCCCAGGGGCGGCTAATCATTTTGTGTGGAGTTGGGAGGGGTTCTTCCTGTGTGAATGAGAATGGGTTAGGGGGAAGATGGGTACGAAACAAAAATAGGGGGACCTGGAACGAAGGGTGCCCCCTCATTGGATTTGACATCACAGCATTGTCCCGGAGTTTTTTTTTTTTGCTTTTTTTCGGGTCAAAAGAATTCAAGAGAGGAGAGGACATTGTCTCTTCTTTTGTTGTCACTTCGATTCTCAGTCATGAGGCATGGATGGGAAAATAGGAGAGACAATGGCTGGCAATTTATTTCGGGCACAAGGCAGGCAGGCGGGCGGGGTGGCAAAGCGGCGCATATCACATCACAGGGGAATCTCTCTTCTCTACTTTTGTTTTCTTTTGCTCATCTTTGGCTTTTGACATCTTGGGGATCTTAAGTCTTTTGGGGTTCCTGGTTTCGTGTAAATTATGGAGAACGGTGTATGTCTTGTTTATACCAAAAATTGTACGATTACGAGGTTGAATCTTGCCTGTTTTGTTGTCCATGATGTGTGGATGAAATTCTGTCCCGAGTTTTGATGTTGTATGACGCCCATCTTGGCCGAGAATCTTGGGAATATGCGGTTTGCTCTATTCGTTCTTGAAAACGTCCTGTCTCTTTGGTTTTCTCCAATCCTGTACGATGTTGTGCCTTGTGATCTTCTCATCCTCTCGCTTAATTCATGTCCAATTCCTCCAATGCTTGGGGGGGTATCATATCCTGCTTTTTGTTTTTTTGTTTTCCCTTTCACTTTTCTTTCCTTCAACACCTCTCCCTCTTCCCTTTCACATCACCTCCTCAAAAGCGTATGCGCATCCCAAACTAAAACCCTCTCATCCCACCCAACACTAGCCACCCAACCCCCCGTCCCAAAAAGACACCAGTCCACCCCCGTGCAAAACTCGGTGTGCCTATTCATTAACCCCAACTCCTGCCCCACCCTAATGACGTTCTCCTCCTGCGGAAATGGCATTGCGCTCCCATCACTCCAAACCCTCACCGTCATGTCGTACCCCGCGCTGGCAAGCACATCCCGCGCATGCGGCGACCACTGGAGCTTCCTAACGGCAAACTCATGACCCAGCAACACCGCCGTCGGGCCGCCGGTCGGGTTGCGAATGTCAAACGTCCGGATGGTGCGGTCCACCCCGCCGGTGGCGATGACAGTGTCCGAGTATTTGTTCCAATCGTGCGTGAGGGCTTCGTTCGGGATGGCACCCGCGTAGGTGGTGCCGTTGGAGAGGCGGGGCAGGATGGTGGACTGGGGTATGGAAGGGGGGGAGTGGATCGGAATCTGGGCGACGAGGTGGTATTTTGCGTTGACAGGAGTGCGGAGGTCGAACAGGCGGAGGTGGGAATCGGAGCTGACGCAGGAGATGAGGGAGGGGTTGTGGGGGCTGAAGGAGGCCGAGTAAGTGCAGTTGCCTACGGGGAGGGTTTTGAGGCTTGCTGGGCGGGTTGGGGACCACTAGTGGTGAGACAAAGGTTAGTGGTTGATGGGATTGAAGGGGGAAGGGGAAGGGGGAACGAACGATTTTGACGGTACCATCCCATGATGAGGAGAGGAAGGTGTCTTTTGTGAGGGGGTTCCAACAGACGGAAAAGGTCTCTCGCTTGTGCTCGTGGAAGTTCATGACGGGAAATTCGGGCACGTTGAGGTCGAAGAGCTTGATGGAGCCATCGCCGCATGCTACCGCGCATTGGTTTTCGTTGATTTCTGACCAGGCGAGGTCGTACTGGGCGTCGTTTGTGTCGTAGGTTTTTTCGATGGCGATGCCCTGGGGGCCGAGACCCAAGATGAAGAGGCGGCCGTTGCCGACGATGCCGTAGTTGGAGGAGGAGGCGACGGCGAGGCGGGAGTCGTAGTAGGGGGAGTATTTGACCGAGTAAGGGTTGAAGCCCGGGGTTCGGGCTTCGAGGAGGGAGGCCATTGTGAGGGGTTGGGGCACAAGAGGGGCAATGCGCAGCAAGAGAGGCAAGCAAGGATTGGGCAAGAAAGATTAGGGGTAAAAAAGGGGTACGTGTATGAGCAAAGCGCAATGTTTACTTCCAATTTCCAATTGTGTCGTTTGCGACAAGTTCAATGTCTCGATGAGGTTGGAGGAGGTGGACTGCCATGAGCTGCTAAGCCGTCCGTGAAATGGTGGGGCACATGGGCCTCGGCTTACGGTAGCTACCCCGGAACTGACTCCCCGGGGGATTCTTTAACAGCCGCACTGATCCCTGGTTTCCCGCTGTAAGCGGTCCCGTGACAGCGCTCCCCCTGGGCGTTTTGTGCCCCACCGGTGACACGTCCATGTTTAATCTACGCGTTACAACACCTCTTGGTTCAACGACATCATTTTGGGGTTTGGAGGGCATGCGCTTGGATATCCCGGTGGTCCTTTGATTTATTCAAAAGTTTACAGGCTTGGAAGACCAAGGAGCTCTCGACTGAAGCCATGGATGCCTTTGTGACCAGGCGGTCACAGAAACGCAAAACAAGCGACGATTTTGCCGTGGAATCGCATGAAGAATCGACAGACATCAAACTGGCGATTCTAGCTTCCCTTCATCCTGATATCGAACAAGAAATGCTTCTTGATATTCTTTTAGCGCACGACGGCGATGTCCAGGCCACATCCAACACCCTCAAATCACCATCTACCCCCCGATCTGTCAAAAAGACTGCCAACAACAGAATAGCAGGACAAACATCCCTACGAGCCTTCGCTATCGACCCATCATCCGGCGAGCCATCCCCAAAGAAACCCAAAATTCTCTCCAAAAAAGGCCAAACACTACACCTCTACGACCCGCAAGACATAAGCGAGCACACCCCCTGCACCATAATCCACAACTTCCTCCCCGCCCACGAAGCCAACGAGCTTCTATTCGAACTCCTGGAAGAGTCCAAAACATTCCAAAAGGCATCCTTCAAACTATTTGACAACATCGTCTCCAGCCCCCACACCTCGGGGTTTTACGTTGGCAGTCAGAAGGAACTGCAAGAGCAGAAGGATGACTACCACTATAACGGTGGCAGGATCAGCGTAGGTTTCTGCTCTCATTTCCCCGGCTCCGCTGCTTTCATAGATTCTTACAGGATTTTACAGGATGTCCGCACCCTGACACCAAAACTAGAAGCTGTACGGGGGCGAGTGCAAGAGACAGTCAATTCGGCAATTGAAGAGCACATTCGCACTCATCACGGTGGTCAGAAGCCAAGACATCAGCCTTCTGAGCCTTGGTGTGCGAATGCAGCTTTTGTGAATTGTTACAATGGGCCGCAGGAGAGCGTTGGTTGGGTACGTCTGTTTTCGTTCCATTTCTCACCACATCTTATGTCCACACCACAACCCCTGAGCGTTTCCCTGCCAACCACACCCCCTTATTCTCACTACTGTCCCCTTCACCAACAACCCTCCATTTTGTTTTAGACATATGCTAATGGTTAACAGCACACCGACCAACTAACCTACCTCGGCCCCCGCCCCACAATTGCATCCCTTTCCCTAGGCGTAACCCGCGAGTTCCGCCTCCGTCGCATATCTTCTTTTCTGCCCTCTTCCGCATCTGACAATCCTGATCCAAACCTCCAAGGCCAAGTCTCGCTCCCCCTCCCCCACAATTCCTTGTTGATCATGCACTCCACCACCCAAGAGGAATGGAAACACTCTGTGTCACCTTCCCCAACCCTAACCCCGCACCCTGTGTCGGGCAATATCAGGATCAACATCACCTACCGCCACTATCGCTCTGCTTTTCACCCGAAGTATACACCAAAGTGTCACTGCGGTGTGCCAGGGGTGTTGAGGGTGGTGACGAATGACACCAAGCAAGCAAACGGTGAGAGGGAGAGGAAGGAGAATCGGGGGAGGTATTTCTACATGTAAGCCCGCCTTTCCCCCTAACGTTCTTTGGCCTCCCCAAGGTGATGTGCTGATAAAACTGATTTAAGGTGCCACGCGGGTAACGTACCCGACCCTACCAAAAAGAAGTGTGGGTGGTTTTTGTGGGGCGATTTCGACCAAGATGGAAATCCGAGGGTCTGAATATGGCCAATCAGAGCAAGCCGGGGTGATGTCCGCCAAGGGACCTCGGATCACCAACTGCCAATATTTCATGTGTGGGAGGATCTTGACAATCGACGAATGAAAAATGAGAGGGAGAGATGCCCGGTTTCTTGTGTGACGGATTCGATATTCGGTTTCGTAGAAGAACAAAACTGCGCCAATCGGAGATGGGGCCGGTCGGGGTGACACCCGTAGAGTTCCTATTCTATAGTCTGTAGAAGTGGTACGAAAGGCCTGATTTATGAATGCTCACCGATTACAGCAGCCCGGGGAAAGATCCGTATTCCGCTGTCTTCTTTTCTCGTATTAGAACAACCATGGCTACCCACTTTGATGGAGTAGATACCTAGCCAAACTAGCAAATTACGCGAGAAATGAGGAATGGTCTGTACAAGCACACGAGTCAATGTGCTTATTATACATGTAATTCCGCATGTACATACTGTAAACACAAACAATTATTCCTTGTAGCTAATGCGCCCTCGACATGGTTTAGATTTCGGCAACAGCCCATTTCACCTGCCTCCTAAAGTCATGGAGAACCCTCTGTGAACATCAAATGACAAGCACATCCTCCATATCCGATTCTCTAATTTCGGCCGGAAACAAAGGTCTTGTATCCCCTCTCGCCTGCCAAAAGCGCCCGATCCGCACAGCTTCGCCCGAAGCATTCTGCCTGATCACCAATCCAAGATCAAGCACTTGGTCCGGATTTTCATCCGCGTTCCTCGCCAGAAGTAAGCAGCAAAGCCCTTCTTGTTGCCCCGTGATGATGCCTAGGGGTCGCTTCGAGTCCTCCACCGTATCCGCCGCCCAAGAGGCAACCGCATGATCCCCTCCTCTATCCCTATCAACTAAACCACCCCCAGAGCCATCTCGACGGCGCACAACCCGCTTCACAGCCCCCTGCAAACGCACATACCCCCTCCCCTTCTCATCCATCCCCGTCTCGACAACTTTTCCAATCCACTCAGGAAGAAGATCCTCCCCGCTAGGTCCAACGCGAGGCATCAAAGCCATCTCCTCAAAAACCCTCCCTTCCAAGCCCGCCCATGACCACGTCGGCGCCAAATACTCCCTCGTGTGCGGCCGATCACTGGATGTATCAGTGAACCACAAAAGTTCATCAAGCAGCTTGTCCTCCCACATCCCCCAGAGGTTCTTCCATGATGTCAGCCTCTCGATCCGCTGAATAAGACTCGACACGGCAACAAGGCGGTCGTCAAAATAAGTTAGTTGACAACCAGTATAGGCGCCCGGACAGCGCGCCACGCTGAAAACAGCGCAGTGGATGAGTCTCCCCCAGAGGAGGAGGAGGATGGGGCTCGAATGCATTCTCTCAAGAAATCCGCCTTTGGAGAAACCGACCAACCTCCCCCCAGGACTTGCTCTCCGTCGCCAAGCACTCGACACACTCCCAAGCCAAACCCCAGGCGCCGTAGTACACCGTCCTGGGTCCCAAAATCCGCTCCTGCAGAACCCACGCGCGCGTGTGCAGCGGTAAAGGGGAGCGGTCAATCTGCAAAAACGTGTCAAGACGCTGGTGGCAATCAACATGAAGCCCGTGAGGGAGATGGCATATTCGAAAAGCGAGCGGGTTCCGCGGCGTGGTCTCTTTGCCGTCGGGGCTCTTCTCTGCAAAGCACCCCTGGACGGAGGAGAGGGCCGTCAAGGCGGAGATGGTGCAGACGAAATTCGCGTATATGTCGCCCATGATCTTGGATTCGTCGCGCCAGTCGGCTTTGGAGTCTTGGATGATGCAGAGGGAGTCGATCCAGATGTGTGTGTGGCCTAGCTGGCGCGTGACTTTTGCTGCCTCGCGGAAGGTTGGAGGAAGTTGGTTGAATGGGATCTGGTGTTGAAAGTCGGCGAGGTTGTCCAGGAGAGTCGGAGGATTTTGGCCGCTCCCCAGCAGTGGGAAGGGTGAGGTGGGGCGGTTTTGATTTGCTGAAGTTTTCTGTGAGGACGAGTCGTAGATTTAGGTTCTCATCTCCGGTGACTTGGATGAGCCGTGTCGGGTAGCCGTGGTTAGGGGTGCCGAGATTTGCCGCAAGGGCACAATCTTTATGACTTGTGACGCATTGCCTAAGCCATTCTCTTGCCAGAGCGGCCGAGACATCGTGGAAGAGGACTTGGACAATCGTGCATTTCTGTATATGCTGAGGTCTGGAAACATAAAAGGCGAAGCGGGCTCGAGCGGATTGTCAAGCCGTCCTTCCAAATTCCTAAAGACAGAAAGCTCCCCCTTTATCTTTTCTCGAGTTTCCTCCGGATCGAGAATCCCGACTTTCAGCCAGGCCCCTCCTGGTCGTGAGACGAAGAGGCTGATCTGTACACTTCCAGAACCAATGTCGCTGCCTCTCAACATCCCAAAAAGCAGAGAACAGAGATAGCACCCTGATAGCGACGAAAGCTTGAGCTCAGAGAGGGAGGTATATGACCGAAAATTCTCGGTGCCCTTTTTCAGCGTCGGCAGGAGATCTGAGTTGGAAGCTGCGCTGTGGCAGGCTGTACACAAGACATGTTCTTCTGCCAGATCCGGAGATCGAGTAGCAGACATAGCATCCTGATGAGATTCCAAGCTCGAGGACGCAGGCGATTGACGAGAAACGCCAAGCTATTGTGAACCGAGTTGGCTATCAGAGGGTTTGTCTTGCCGGATTCCTGCACCGGACCCAGCTCCGTCGTTACTGGTGGTTGAGAGCGAAAGCATGGGAAGCACCTGGGACAGGAAAGGGAGCTAGCTTAGCGGTCGACGGGCAAGTTCAAGGTGTAGGGAGAACGAACCCAAAACAACTCGAAAGTCTTGCCACATCAGGGGCATGATGCCATCACTACCTCCCATACACACGGAGATAAGATTTTTAGAGGTGGTTGAGCAGAAATGTTTCGGTTGGGTAGCTGGTTGGGTACCCATCATAGCCTGGCGCGCTCCACCTTGCTATCCAACGCCTTTAGACCTACCCGGCAACAAACTGTCATCACAATTCACCTTCCCAATATAGTGACCGACAATGCCATCAATCTCCGCCACGAGTGCAAAAACGCTGATTTTGTTAAAATCTTGAATAGTGACGCGTTGCGACCGTTGATTCACAGAGGGCGAAACCCTGAATGCACACTCTGCACCTTTTTACAACAGACCGTGGTGCTTTCTGGCATCAAGCGTCATGGAACGTCGCTTGAGCTCGAAATCAGGCGGAACCACGAAGAGATCGCGGGAGAGCTCTGGTCCCTTGATCTGGTGCTTCATTCGTCCTGCATCATCTCACGATGTCCAATCACTGCCATTCGCCCGCCCCCCCAAGGACGATAAATATCACAGCGGAGACTCCCCGTCTCGCATGATGTATCCCCGCACCATCGAATCAGACAGGATCGACTACGACATCTTTGCGTGGATGGATATCCGACTGCGAACAGCAGCATTCACTGCAGGGTTCAAAATGCCGCGAGGCCGCCCCCTTTCATCTCGACAGCTCCCGCGTGGTTGACTGCGCAGGTGCGGAGCCAACCCTCATTGCGTACCCCCTTGTGGGCCAAATAGAGCAGGAATATGCAGTGCTGAGCTATGCCTGGGGAGCAGGAACCCCCTGGGCAACTCGCGGCTGGACCTACCCGGAAGGTGTCCTGTCCAAGCGCCGGCTCGTGTTTACCAAACATCAAGTCATCTTTCAGTGCCAGAAAATGCGGTTTCTGGAGGTTCTCTACCCCTCGTCGAGGGAACTCCCCATGCCTTTTTTGAAAGACGTGTTTCCCTTCGCCTGGAGGGACAGGAGCCCACTTGAAGTGTTGGGAGACCATATCGAGCAATATGTCGCCCGGAATTTCACGGCATCGACCGACGGCCTAGACGCTCTCAGGGGTGTTCTACAGCGATACAAGGCAGACGACGATCCACCCCCCTACTAGGTCTTTGTGGGGCGCCCGTCTCTCCTCGACGAGTGGCACCATCCCGTTGGCATGGCCATGCCCGACAACTTCACGCTTGTCGTGGCTTTGTCGTGGACGATCGCGGAAGAGCTCGGGGTTACACGCCGTCCTGGAGGCTTCCCGAGTTGGACTTGGCTTGGGTGGAAGACGGGGAAGAGGACGAGCTTGTATCTCTTATCGGTTCGACTTGATTCGGCCGCGTCATGTTGCCCAACTGCCACTTGATCAAAAGCGGTTGTCAGATTTCAGAAGGACAACAGTAGTAGTAGTGTCCGGGTTTGGTATTCAGCGGTTGGGAAACGAAAAAGAGATTTTGTCTCAGATCAGAACATGAAAAAATCTCGAGACTAGAGATCCCGGGTTGGCGGCTCGACATCACTGTCCGGGTCAAGTATGGAGAGAGGTTGAGTATTGTTTCGTCCCACGGTTTTTTGAGGGGCTATTTTTTTCACTCAGCACGGGCATTGGATGTCATGGAGCCTCACACCTTTTCAACGAGGATGGCATCGGTACCTTCACTTGTCTTCTCCTTTACCCGACAAGAGGTGATGATATGGAGTGGGAGTTCTACCTCTTGCTCCTCAAGCCACTACCGGAAGCTGATCATTTTGAACGGTCGGATCGTATCTGGGCCGAGTCGTGGGAGGAGTTCCTTCAAATTGACGAGGAAACGGCAGAAATCGGGAAGCTGCCCCTGAAACGGGACAAGATCATGTCGATGTGAGAATTTTGCAACTTACACCAGGTCTGTCGCGCAGTGTTATAAGTAAAAGCAGTCTGAGACCATGATTGGACAATTAGATATAGAGTTGAGATACAGAGTTTGGGCAGACATCGAGGCTGAAAAGATAATAGCAATGGGCAAAAATCTATGGAAATGCCGCTCCCAAAAAGGCATGTCTTGCATATCGTCTACCCACTACCTCTCACAAGGTGGTTCCGATCAAACCATAGAAGGCACAAACACAACCCTCCTATTCATGTCAGAACTAACATATTCCTCAACTTCTAACACAAACCCCACTCACTCACTCACTCACTGCCACCACCCCGACCAACCCCCCCACCCCCGTTCCTTATCCTTCTCCTTCTCCTTCTCCTTCTTACTCACCCTCCTCCCCATCCCGCCATTCCCACCACCGCTCTCAATACCCCTCACAATACTCCCAAAAATCTTCTCCCCTCCCAGTCCTCCAGAAGTAGACGGCCTCCCCCCGCTTCCTCTACTCTCCCTACTATCCTTACTATCCCTACTATCCCTCCCCCTATCTCCCCTCCCCTCCTTCCCACTAGACCCATCACCCCCCAATGACCTCCTCCTTCCAAACAAAGACTGATAAGACTGATACGACGGCCTCTCCCTCTCCTCACTGTTACCACCCGAAATTGTACTTCCCACACTATCCCTCGGTACTTCCCCCACCTCCTGAATCGACATCGGCGTGATCTGCGGCGACGCAACACCACCACCACCACCACTTATCTTCAAACTACTCGGCAACCCCCTCACTTTACTCGACCGATACGTAGTCCGATTAGTACTTGTAGTAGCAGGCGTAGCCATTGATATCGAAGACGGGGTTTCCTGAGCTACTACCCCATCATCATTCCCACCAGTATCACTACCGCCCGAAGTCCGGGGCGACTCAGGCCAAGACCCTATCTTGATCATCTGTGCAATATCCTTGGTGTCACTCCTCAAATGTCTCTGTTGCGGCTGTTGCACTTCCTGTTGTGCCTGAGATTGGTCAACAGGCACCTGCCTCAAACTCGTCTGCCGTTTTGGTATAGTAGGTGGTACAGGAGGCGCCATACTTGTCGGCGGAGTAGAACCCAAAGCAGGAATGTCCTGCTGCTGTCGAGGGCGCACCATCTCCTCGCTATGCGAATCCTCCCTCGTATGATCCTCGCTAAATCGACCACGGTCATGATCCTCCTCTCCACTCTCCTCAGGACTAACCAAAATTGGCGTTAACCTCCCTCCGGTCAAAATACCCAAGGGGCCCAGTAGCGGCGGCGAAATAGCTCCCTTTCTTGCCGTCAACGGTTTTGAGCTGATAATCCTTTGCATCACCTCGTTTGCGCTCTGCACTCCCCAGTGCGAAGCAATAATCTTAAATATCGGATTCGGCTGCGGAGCCCGGGGTCGTGGAGACCATGGCGAAGATGAGTTGTGACGTTTGATTACTGCCACGGCAGTGGTTTGAATTGATGTCTGGACGTTGGCGATTCCGTCACTGGAGCCGTTTTTCATGGTCATATTTCGTGTTTGTTGTTGTTGTTGCTGAGGAAATCCAGAGTGTCGATATGTTACACGGACCCGGAGATACTCTGTCATGGTGCTACCAAGGTGGTGCTCGAGGTCTTCTATGAGATCGTCAGAGCTTTGATGAGCCTTACGGCGAAGACGATGTGCATTCGCCGATGGTAGCAGTCGAACATGAACTACAACGAGCAAGCGTGATCCAGGATACAGTGTGCTTCTGTCGGCCAAGTTAGCAGCTCAAAACCCCAAAAAGGAACCCTCCAATCCTCACATTGCGCAAGCCTTATCATCCACCACCTCAATAATCGAACTCCTACTCGTCGGCAGTATTTCCAACGAAACATCATACAAACACCCATATCGAAACAAATCTTGATCTCAAAGTTAGCCACCCGCCCCCCAAAATCTCTCCATTCTGTCCAACTCACCCGCCGGCGAAGGCTCATGCCCATGCTCCCCAACCAACCCACAACCCCCCAACTGATCCGGCACATTTGCCCTCGAAATCTGCGTCGAAAGCTGCACCGCCGCCCATAAACTCACCGCCCCCTCATCCAAAGCCTTGTGCTCCGGTGTCACCACAATCCTTGGAACTAACACCAACGGATCCGGTGCCGCCCCTACCTCATCGGGCGAATTCCTCGCGCTATCCGGCTCGGGCGGCATCGGAGACCTCGGCGGCTCAACAATGCTATCCATGCCATTCATCCCATCCGCCGTTCTCGCCAACTGAAACAGACTCCTCGCGTTGCGCAAACGGTGCCCGTCAGACGCCGTCGGCACGACAGGTGTTGTGTCTCGCCAACCATGCTCTTGATCCTGATCCGCACTCCCATCCAAAACCTGTCCCCGTCTTCGAAAGCTCCTGCTACTCACCAAGTAGAAAGCCCGGGTTAACGGAGGGGATCGTGCCCGGGGGTGTCGTCCGGCATTGCAAGAGGTGGATCGCCGCTGTGTTGACTTGGGCGGTATAGTTGGCGCGATGTTTCCTACATCTGATAAGTGTAAGTGTGGTACCCTCTCACCACAACCAAGTGGCAAAGACCCACCATTTGGCCTCAAAACACTCCTGAACTGGCAAGAACCATCAGGCGTAGGAGGATTCGTCGATTGCGCGCTGGGATTGCCCCTTCGTTTGGCAATCGTCAACGGGACATCAGCCTCAGGAAGCTCAGGTAGGGTCTCGAAGCTCGCATCGGTTGCATCACTCTGCGTGCTCGATCTCCGCGAGTGACCATACGTTCCACTCCCGCTATACTCGGACGATTGCTTGCGTATATGTAACGGCTCAGGTACTTGACCCCAACCAAGATCGCGCGCCGGTGGTAGGCAATGCAGTTCTCTATCAGCCATGGTGGATGGTTGACCACAGACAGCAACCATTACTGCCTTATCGCTTTTCCTGAAACGTTTGTGTAGTCGATCAACGGTTTGTCGAGTCAGGTCCGTGCAGCTCTCGGGATGCGCGTAGCAAACAATGCTGGTTGATCTCTTGCGAAACAACCAGGAAGAACCACGTATTCAATACGCCTTGGCCACGGGTTTGACAAGTCTGAAACAGTCGGAAGAAGAAGAAAAAGATGGGGTGTTGAAGTATTATGAGCAGTTTATCTACCATTAAACATGCCGGCAAAGCAATGTCGGTACCATGTTAAAGTGTCGTTATTTTTTCCAAAAGTTGAACCAAGAAACAGAATGGGCAGCAAGAAAAGACAGGCAACCTGGACCCTCCCCGTTTCAGCAATTAGGTCACCCCCCCCCCTTCCCCAAGAGCAGCAAGCGCAACCCATCCCATCAGATGAATTCCCGGCCCGTCACTCTCTGGCAGTTGATAGCGTTCAAGGTCGGCATCATGCAAACCAAGCAGGAACTTCCCTGACAAGGGCAAAGCACGGTCCGCCCCCACCCACCGTTCCAACCTTCGGGTCCCTCACCCGGTGTTAAACCACGGCGTCAAGCGTTCTCAGGAGATTCTGCTTGACCCCCTCAACCTCAGCCTCGTCCATCGGCAAGAAATTGATTACCTCATCCGGCCCCCCAGCTCCCCCAAACAGCACACTCTCCGACAAACTCGCCGCAACCCCCCTCTTCACCCTCCTTTCCCAAACCCCTTCCCAATTCCACTCCTCCGGTCTCCTGCTACTCGTGGGCGTAGCCGGCACAGCCAAACTCCCAGAACTAGTCCTAGCATCAACCACGCTCCCCCTCCCATCATCACTCACCACAGTCTCCGCCTGTTCCACCACCTCCCCTTCCCCCCCCCCTCCCCCCTCCTTCCTCTCCTTCTCCCTCTGCTCCCTCTCCCTTTCCCTTTCCTCCTTCTCCTTCTGTATCCGTCTATGCGTCCTCCAAGCATGCCAAGCCCCCGGATTCCCCGCCGCCTCAAGCGGCACCCCATCCAACACCTTCTCATCATCAAACGTACTCCTAATATACCTCAACACCTCCCACGTGCTAACCTTCCTCTCCCCCCGTCCCCTTTTCCCCTTCCCACCTACAACAAACGCACCCCCCATCCCATCTCCCTCCTCCCGCTCGGCAAACCACTCCGGAAACCCATGCGACAGTCCAAAACCCCCAGGAGGCAGCCTCACACCCCCCTTCTTCCCGCTCTCCTCACCGACATACGTCGTCAGCGGGCTGATCAACGGGTGGAAAATGTCCGTCGAGAACGTCACCAGCGGTGCAGAGTCAGGATAATCATCCGGGAAAGAGATCTGAAACCGCAAGATAGCCGTGGCGTAAGGCCCTTTCCTGACAAAAAGAACGCCCGACCAGAGGGTGGGGTAGTCGGGGCTGTGGGGGGATGGGGGCAGGGAGACGATTATCCCCGGGGGTGGGCAGTGTTTGAGGGCGGTGCTATGTATCGTCGTCAGCTTCTGATGGTGTAAGGGAGAAAAATTTGACAGCAGGGCACAGCACATACAATTCAGCAATGAGGTTCGCCCTCTTGATCGCCGGCAGGGAGGTGAGACGTTTCCTGGTGGATTCGACCGTGTGCTCCGACCCAACCACAATCGTGGGCGAAGGGGCGATGCTGATGATGCCCGCACCGCTGCTGAGGTTGGTGCTGGAGTTGGCGGGGGAGAAGAAGGATGATGAGGATGACCTAGGGGAAGCCATTTTGCGTACTGTAGGATGTACCGAGATGTCGTGGAGCAAAACTCAGTGATGGCCGATTATTATGCCAACTCTCTGCCGCGGTGATAGATCAATCTGGGTTTGTTGAGTGAGCGAGAGTAAGTTGTAAGTGTGAACCTGAGTCAAAGTCGGTGAGACCGCCTCCCCTGCAAACCAAAGGAAACGAGCGACGACGATGAGCAGCCTTGCTATTTCAGGAGGGCCAGTTCCTAGGATGAGAGAGAGTGAAACAGGAAAAAGACGGTATATTTTAGGAGAAGTTCGACGATGAGAATCAACACCCATCCAAACGATGACATGTCGTCGTCCACAACCCATCAAGGTTCAAGGGTCCATCCAGTTCATGCCAAATCCCTTGGCGCCAAGCATCCAAACACCACGCCCCCACCCCACATAATTCAGGGTTAGGGTCTCTTAAAATTTCCCCGAAATACTCCGCATTCCCTGCCAAAATGAATTATCATGAAATATGGCATCCATCCAAAATCAGAAACCACCTCACCGCCCAGCCCACCACCAACAACCCAACCCAGCCCTACCATACCGAAACCTCTCAATCAAGCCTAGCCAAGCTGACATACCAAGCCCTTAAGGACCCCGAATAATGGCCTGAGTTTCAGTTGTAGATCGTCTGAGCATATCTTTGACTGGTCCCAGAGAAGAAGCCATCACATCCATTCAAGCAGCGTTCGTCAGCAGCAAAGCCCCAACCAAGTCCTTGGGACCGGACCTACTAAGAGATGTCAAAAGAGCTAAAACGTGGTAAAAGGTACATTGCATAATCACTAATTCCAAACCCAAGGCAGCATTGGCCTCTATGAAAACTGTTTCTGCTCAGCAACAAAAAAAGTACATAATGAAAAGTCCCAACCAACCATACTGACAAAAGTCCCCTCCCCTCCCCCCCTTCCAAATGAGAAAAAAATAATCAATGATTTGCTGTCCTCATCTTAACGCTTTTTATTGGGTAGAAAAACGAACCCTATCGTCCCCCTCCCCAACGGCAGCCCTTCTCCGAGTCTGCCCTATGAATTTCCTCCTCCCACCCCCATCCTCATCCTTTTCGGGCCACCCGCAGGACCGATCAAGACTTGGATCCCCCAGAAAGGTTGACCGGTGTGCTCTCCCCTCCCCACTTCATCAAACCTTAACCCCCCAGTAGCCGTCCGTTTCCCCGAAGACCCAAAACCTTCCCGTAACCCATCACATATCCCCTCGGCACTCAATCCTCGACCCCCACGCTTTACTTCCCCAACCTAGCCTCAATCCTCCTCCTTTCCTCCGCCTTCAATTCGGCCAGCTCCTCCTTGGTAGCATCATACCTAGCGCTAACCTGATTAAACGGGTTCTCCGGGCTCTTTTCAAACTCCTTCTTGATCTTCTCCTTCTTCTGGTTCAACCTCAACCCCTGGCCCGTCCCGTCCGATTCCATCTCGGCCAGCCTCCTCTGCTCAAAAGCCGCATATGCCGCCTTGAACCTCCTCTCGGGATGTCTATCGATCTTATCCTGCGTCGCTGGGCCAGCCAAGCTCAGCGCGTCAAGCGCATTGTCGATGCCCGATGCGTTGAGCGCCGACAGGCCAGAGCTAGGCTCATCAAGCTGCGACAGATCCAAGCCCCGGGACTTCTTGACGGCAGTTTTGGCGTTCTTTGGCTGGGAGCGACCGGGAGTGTTCTTCTCTTCCTCGGCGAGCAGGGCGTCGCGCTCGGCTTTCTTGCGGGCCAGTTCGGCTTTCTTTTGGGCTTCGGTTTCCCTGAAGTGAGCGTAGATATGTCAGCAAACTGTAGATGTCGCCATGTGCATGTATCATCATGGTGTCTGGGTCAAGGTCCCTGCCAAGTAATTGTCCACAACCAAACTTTGGCCAACCTCGGTAGCCCTCTGTCTGGTAGGTGGCTTGATCCCACCATGTGGTGATGGTGGTTGCGTGAGCTTGTTCCCCCCTCCCTTCTTCCAACCAAGCCGGCGACCGAGCTCCGACACTTGAGAAAGAAAAGCAGAGGAGGGGCAAAGGCAAAACCTCTCGCGTGCTGTGACTGGTGTGCCGAATACTCCCCTCTTGCTTGCCACACGCGTAACACCCATGCCCAGCACTGCTACATCCCCCCTCCGAGTAAATGTATGTCGTACAGACTAAACCGCACCCGAACCCCCTCCCACCCAATGAGATCCCCCCCTCCTCCTCCTCCTCCTCCTCCTCATCCTCCTCCTCCTCCTCCTCCTCCTCCTCCTCCATGGAAATCACTACCACACCCAGCAACCAACCAACCGCGAGCCTATTCCCGACGGCTGTCCGCAGACCCAACTTCCCCCGATCAATCAATCAATCAATCGACAACCAACCCACCCAACTCTCATCCACCATCAAAGGGCATAAAAAAACACACTCACTTCTTCGCATTACTCTTAGTCCCCTTCTCCCACTTCGCCGCCTCAGCAGCCGCCTCCCGTTCACTCTCCTCCGCAGCCTTCCTCGCCGCCGTCTCCGCCTTCCTCGCCTGGCCCAGAGCCTTCTTGCTCCCCTCCGCCGCATCCCCTCCCCCCTTGCCCTTCTTGCCTCCGGCCATGGTTCGTTCAAAAAAACGTCACGAAATAAATCACCTGAGCCGATCTCAATGCACGCAGTAATGCTGTGGTTGGTTGATGTGCGTGTGTGTGGTATTGCGCGCGTGTGTGGTGTAGAACAGAAATTCGAAGAAGTGTAATCGAAGCAACAAATTCGAATGCAAGCAAGCTTGGCCCGCGCCCGCACCGCACCCAGGCAAGTGTGCGTCATTCAAGATAAATGGCGGGGTAAATAATTGCTCCTTTCCTTCCGTCGAGAGGGGGAGTGAAATTAGTGATAAAAGTGGGGTGGTCACTCTCAGGAAGAGCAGTAAAGTGAAATCTCGTGGCCCGTGCGAGGAATCCAACAGGGACCTTTTGTCGAGAGGCTATCACCGCCTGCTTTCCTTCCACATCTCTCACTCTCACACACACAAACACACAACGCGCACACACACACACATACACACACATACACACACACACACACACACACACACAGCTCGCACACAAGCCGGGCGGGTACCGCGCGCGGGGAGTTTTCCCCCCGGGCGTAATGACCACAGTACAGGCCGACAAGGGTAGACGGCAGGTCCGGTCCGTGAAGGTGACCAAGAAATGTGAAAGGGGTGCCCAAGGCTTTGATATATATCCCATACGCACACATGTTCGCCTTCCCAGCCTCTTCTTGTTATACATACCAATGAGAAATCCTTCGACTAGGCACCGCAAATAAGGTCCTCCCATGTTCCTCGTTTCTGTGAGAAACCAGAGCCTGCTAGACTTCAATGTTGCCAAAGTTCAAACAATGGCGTGAAATACCCAGAGGCCGTGAGCTGCACAGTTCTCCCATCCCATGTCGCGTCCCGCCGCAGCTGGAGCGGCATCAGCAGCAGGCTTGACCGCCTCCTTTTTCCGCAGTAGCCTTCGACATACCAAATAAAGCCATCCCTCTCCGGCAAGGCTCTGTGGAACTGAACTGATGCACCGCGGCAACCCGCTTACCCCCGACTCTGATGGCCAACTCAACATCCAGACCTGTCATGCTCTCACAACACTCTTCTGTGTGACAAAGTAAGCATAGATCAAGATCAACCTGAGACAGGCGCGGGTAGGCTTTGGGGACACACGGCGTTGGGGCTAGGTAATCGGAAATGGCCAAACTAGGAAAACTGACAGCCTGAAAAAGAAGCATCGGAGGCGGGCCGAGCAGCGAACAGCTATGTTCGACAGCTCCTTGCAACCTCGGCTGGCTGTGGTCGCGCCGAAGCGAGTCGTCAGAAAGTGACTGGTCACTCGGTTGTGAGACTCCAAGTGGGATCCAGAACACACAATGGGCTGTGATAAGCGACTCCAAAATGCACCTCGCCCGAAGTTACGACGCCACAAGGCCGGCTGGAGGTTGTTATCGCGTCAACAAAACTGCATGCTTCTCAGTCCAGTGGTCCGTTCGGGTTCCTGTTTACGAGACCGGTCAAGATGGCGTGCCTGCCTCTCCGTATCTGCCAAGGGTGGTCAGGCTTCGTGAAGCAGTGTAGTGTAGATTAAATCTCTCTCAGATGTGACGGCGATCGGCTGACGGAGAGCGGCTTCGTACCTGTGTCTTTGCTTTTTTTTTTCCATGATCGATGCAGTTGCTTTCCCATAGCGGCCAGAGTTGAGAGGGGTATACGGGTGGGTGTTCCCGTTCCTTGTCCGCAATACGTGCCCCCCTGTCGCAGGCTTAGCAAGGGCTCTTGATATGGGGGAGGACACCAACGCATACGCATACCAATGCAACCAAGCAACGTCAAGCTGTGCCAGCGGTGATGGCGCTGCTCTTTCGTGGTGGCATGAATCATCCACGCTTTGCGTGCTGCAGAATGGATGCAGTCAGACGGCGGCATGGCCTCAGCATGTCCGGGTCACGGGGCTTTCGGGTCCGGAAGGCGAGGTCAGTTAGGTCGTAGTGTCTTCGGAGCGAGATCCGCTGGGGGAAAACGAACTATGAGGCCGCGGGTCAGTTGGTTGCACTCTCCGACGCTGCAGCAAAGCCAGTGGCTAGCTATGGCGGAAGAGCCATGCGGGTTGGTCCGGGAATGTTAAACATCCTGATTTGAATGCGACTGCGCCAATCATCCTGGCCAGCCTCCTCGCAGTCGCCCCGGAGGTCATCATGAACCGGGCCTAGTGTCGAGTTGCCCGTGGAAATCATCCCCAGATGGCTGGGGACAACTGAGACACTTGCTTCTGCGCAGCGAGAGGACAACGCTACGTTTGCAGTCCGGAGAACTGGTTGATATTGAGATGGGCCATCATCTGAGACCCCAGAGCGCCAAGAAGGGCTTGACATGGGCGGCGAGGATCCTCGACCGGCTTGCTCGGGAACCTTGACCACCGGTGCAGAGCGTGCACTCAGCTCAGCCCAAACCACAACCTTGGGTCTGATCTGGTCGCCTGCAGTTGCAAACATGACGTCCTCGCTCTAGAAAGAGACCCTGTAGTTAGTCTTCCCCCTATTGGATAGCCCGGCTGCTTATACCGCCCCGTCTCAAAGCGGATCGGCACTCTATTCTGATGTTACAGATCAGCTCGGACGCTGACCGCCACCAGCAGCTCCTTTGATGATAGGGGAACGGTTCTTCTGAATTCAAGGCCAACGGGGGAAACATCGTATCGACACTCAAGGCCCCATTGGTGGACGAAACAAGAAGGAGGTTTCTTGTGCAGAGCACCGAGGCCAGCGTCGCTTACCAGTCAGTGCGGGTAGAGGCGCACAGGCGCTGCAAGACGCAGTGTTGGTCGAATCGCGTTTGCCCTGCAGGGCTAATTCATGCGGAATCCCTACACGATAGTCATCTAAACCTTGGAAATAACCACCGTGGATGTCTCACTGTCAGTGACGAGCAACGCTCGCATGGGGCGCAGTGAGCAGACGAGTGTCTGCCGTGCACCTGGGCGGTTTTCCAGATCCAGATAGCACGAAGAGGAGATCCCATAGGCATGGCTCCGGCGTGCACACATGCTTCTACCTACTGCATCACACAGGCTTGCTGCGGCGTAGACGGCACTTGTCCGGGGTACGGAGAGTCAAGAAGGATTGGCGCCTTCGTGTTGATGGGCCAGAGAGGCGGCAGTATCGTTGCAAGCGCAGGAGGACCGATTAGAAACAATGTTTTGCTGATGAAAGTGCCGTCAGTCCGCAACCGAGATGCAGTGCACCGTCACGAGCCATGGTTTGGACAAAAAGGCGGGGATGAGAAAATGGTTCTTTGGTGAGGTGGCTGTAGTTGCATGTATGTAGCCCTTTACAGCGTGCTAGAAGAGGTGAGGTTGCAACAGAGGCGTGTAAGAGATGTGCCGTCTGGTAGCGTACCCTTCCTCCGTCGTCCTTGTAAGCGTGCGGCTAAACCTCGGACTGGTCGTACGTCGTCTGGCCCCCTCTGGCCCTTCCTCAGCAATCGTCACACAACCTGGAGGAAGCCGCTCCTTCGTCCTTCTTGCCTCGGCTGGGGAGGATTCCGCTGATACGACTATTGCTTCCCGTCTTCTGCAAGGTTCCAGGCATTGCTAAAAGCAGGCAAGTAAACCTGAGAAAGGACGGAGCCAGCAGCAACGGACCTTCCCATGTGAGATCTAAGTCGGTGCTGTTGGTTGACGTTACGAGCTGCCCAGAAGGTCTCTCTGGTTAGCGTCTCACACAAAGTCCCGCGTTCCATGTCGAACCTGGAAGATTCCGTATAAAGGATAGATGTGGACATGAGAGCCACAGGCAGTCAGCGTGGCGCGTGGGGGGATATCGTGCGAAGACTTGTCGATTGGCCAGCTTGCGGCAACCAGGCAGGGGAGACGGGTTGTTTTGTAGATCCATGCTGCATCCCTAAGCAAGGTCGGCCGTTTTCAAGGCAACTTGTGTCTGATGTTGCTGGAACTGACGGAGTCGGTGAGGGGACATTGCACCGGTGAAGTGCCGGTGTGTACCGTATGTTGTTGACATCGTCTGGGGTTGGTTGCGCGGAGGGTGACGGCCCCGGTGGAGCTGTGGTCTCAGCCCCATGGTAAGCGGTGCCCGGCTTTTGGCCGGCTTTTGCGGATCCGAACCCCCAGACTGTCGATGTCGGTGCGAATTGCATCTGTATTCGAGCAGCCCCATCGTTCATTTCATACAACATCGTGCATCCCAGCCATCCATCCAAAGTACTTCCTGTATCCCCCACCCCTCCTTTTCGGTGACCTCCCGCACCACCGAGCTGGCAAAGTGGACAGGATGAGTCCTCAGTGGTCCAGAAGCTGAATCAAACCAACCATTCGGCTGCTCCCCATGGGTTGCGCCAGATTTTTGTTCATGATGGCATCCACCTTGCGTTTCAGCTTTATTGCCACTGCATATCACATTTCCGCCGACTGAGGTACCGAGAGGCTGGTTGGAGACGCTAGAAAAGGAACAAGAAGAAAAAAAGAACTCGCAAATCAGCGGGCTTTGCTCCGGCCTGTGAACCAAGCACCACGAGTACCGACCTCGGGACCACGCAAGCCACCAGGGCTAGACCGCGTCAAAACAACAGCTGGATCTCCGTTTTCTGTCCCAGAAGCTGCACGACATGCAGAATGCATATTGGAGGACCGCAAGCAATCTTGCCGTTCAGGCGTAGGCCATGTAGTCATGTTCACGGTGAATTTACCGACCCCTGAATTCTACAGTGTACACCGAAAGGAAGGAGGCAGATCGTCTTTGGTATGTACTCCGTATCGGCTGGCCCTTTTTTTTTTTTTTTTTTTTTTTTTTTTTTGGCATCGAAACTGCAGCAGGGTCCGCAGCCGCAGTTCCCACACCAACTTTTTTCTCGGGACTTCAGAAAATACTGCGTCATTATGAGACCCGACAATCTCATTGGCCCTGCTGTCGAGTTTTCCCCTGACAGTAGTTCTAGCAAAAGACGGGATGCAACCACTCGCAAATGAACGTTGGAGAGCACATGATTGCTGGTGTATGCGCGCCTTGAAACGGGGCAGCTGGAAGGTCCAATGAGCAACGTCGCCGTCTGGAGCATCTGGGGAAGGTTGGTTTCGTCTTGGCCCTCTGGTAACTGCGGGATGCGGATACGGAAGAAAGGGGTCAAATTTGCGGCAGAGGTTGATGATATTGATCATAGAGAAGTCTCATTGCTGTTTTTGTTCCAAGTTTCCCCATGTGCTTGCTGCGTGAGGGACTGACGTGGTGATGCCCGTCACCAGCCACACGGGCATTTACTATCGCCTCTGATGCCGTCAACAGCGCTGGATAAGCGCCTGCTGATTGGCCGGAGAGGGGGTGGGAGCAGTGCTTCAAAACCAACACCTGTTTACCCCGGCCCGACAATCTGGTTGGGGCTTCCAGATGGAGAATTCGATTTTCTGGAAGCGAGGTCTTACCAGGGTCACCCTTGTCGATCGAAACTGGCGCTCATCCCCAGGGTCCGTCTCGGGTACCGATTTGTCAAGATCTGCTGGGAAGATTCTGATGACACCAGCAGCAGCACTGAGCAGTTGTTGATATGCAAGGTTTTCTGCAGACTCCAGCGAACTCTTTTAATATGTTATCGGAATGGAGGCACTGGGAGTTTGCTCAATATCCAGGATGAAGAGCAGAAGTGGACATTTTCGTATTGTACAAAGTACCGGTGGTTGGGGGGAGCTCGGCAGATGGCCTTTTAAGTTGCACATGGTCATCTGGTTCGGTGAGCGAGGCGCCTTCCAAGCCGCCCTTGACGCACCCACCATCATGTCCCCACGCCGACGGTACGGCTCCGGTTGGTTTGTGTCGACTTCTGGTGGGCAGAGCGAAAGAAAAAGCTTCCCCACGCATCGGGCGATCCAGCTGAAAAATACAGATCGTCCCAAAGACGGTGACGCCGTGCCGGAGCTCTTGCCGCCTGACGATAGCGGTGATGCCCACGCGAGTTCAGGGGGGGCTGATGACGTGTGGAACTCGAGTTATGAACGCTCTACCCGCGACAAGAACACCCGAGGAGGGATGAGGTTAAAATTAGCGTTTGACATGACGGGAGCAAATCCGACCTGGCATGTGTGGCATGATACCTGGTGTTGGTGGTGTTGATACTTGCGGGATATTAGGCGACATACCGCCATTTAGTATAGTGCACATGGAGCCTCGTAACCTGGGCGATCACCATGGCTTCTCAGTCACTACCATTGCATAGGGTCAAAAACCACGCACAAGATGGTTGATACACGGGTGCTGTCACCCCGAGCAGCTCTGCTGATTGGCGGGCTTGTATGGCCGACGTTCCAGGCTGTTTGACTGACCAATTGGTGTTGCGAACCCTGCCATCCATCCGGAACGCTGGGCTGGACTAGGACTGTCAGTACGAAAACAGGACTGGGAGTGTACATGAAGCTGTCGATATGTACCTGGATGAGAGCTACGCGGTGTCTGCAAGGTCGTTCAGTGGTTCGGTCTGGTGTTCCCAACAAAGTCGGCGCGGTGACAGGGCCTGTTGCGGGGCCAGTGTAATCAACATCGCTCGTTCGAGTATCCTGCTCGGGCTACCTCCAGGGGTTTTGATGAAAGTGCACTTTTCGAGATCATGAAAATGAAGCAATTGCAGAGTCTTAATCTGGGTCTTCGGTCAGCAACTGGAGCCGAGTGAAGTGTAATAAAAAAGAGGCTTCGACCGGAAAAGTCCCATTCTCTTTGTGCAACCACCCCCTCCTTCCCCACCACGCCAGCGACAGGACATGGATTGTAGTGTATGTAGGTGACAAGTGCTGGGAACAAAACATCCGTGACACCTCTCGGCGAAAAGCCCGTTGACGTTGATATGTCTTGAAATGTGTCTTGGATTTGCCCTCACCCGCCCTGTTTCGGAGCCTCAACAGGCCCATCAGAAATGAGGCGCCCTCTTGGCTCACTGGTCGGTCGTGGGATGGCAGTAATGGCAAACGTGGAATGGCTCACCCATCTCCGCGGCGCGGCATGGGCGGAAGTCAGCATCCTGTTTCCGGGATCATTTGCTGCTTGATGTGTGTCGCCGTCAACGGCTCAATAAAAATGGCATCGGGCCATGAACAAGGTGCGCAAGAATGCGACTGTCCGTGCTTGTCCGGCGGCGAGCCAATGGCCGACACCTGCCGTCCATGATCGTCGAAACTCGTCAGAGCGCTGTGCGACGCGGACACCCCGGAAAGCAACAGCGTCAGCCTAATGCTCCGTCAGACCGGGTCCTTTTGCCGTTGAGGCTTGGGGTTGAACGAGATGTCTTTTTCGATGGAAGAAGCCGACCACCAGCCAAACGGTGCAATGTAGGTGGGCTTGGGCTCTCGTGGCCCTGCTCAATGCCCCGCTACATGCCACCTGTGTGTACAGCTTTGCTTCCAGTTGTGTGTGTAACGTCAGTCCTTCGGGCTTCATCGGGCCTCTAGCGCATTATCCATACTGGGCTGTGACGGTCGAAGGATCCTAGTGGAAGTCAGAGAACCTGATATTTGCCCATCTGTATGTAGCATGCAGGTTCGCGCGCCGGGAGGAGCATCACAGCTCTCACCTCACTGTTCAGCCCCACCTTTTCTCTACGGCGGCACGGCGGGCAACAGGAGGGGCGGACGAGTGGTTGAGGTGGAATTGCTAAAAAAGCAAATTCGAGAAAAAAAGTTTTCATCTTTTCTGGTGTCATTCAGGTGTCATCGGCTAATCTTTCTGTCTCAGGTCAATCTGTCGCCTTGATTTGGCTGAGCTGGTGCCCTTTCCACAATCCTGAAATCGAAGGTGTTTGCTTTTCTCGGGTGCTTTTGTGCCTGCCGCTGCCGCTACCTAGGTGTTGCTGGCTCCGATCTCCGCGAGGTTGGGCGCGGCTCTTCTGCTGTTGCACGGTACCTCCCTTTTCACCGCTTCTACCGTAAGCTCCTCCCATGCTCCGATCGGGGTCAGCAATATTACCTCCCGTCCATATCGCTCGCATCACAGGAGAGCACCCGACCTCAGCAAATAGTGACAGTAAGCTCTCAGCTACCTTGCCTGACGAGGTACATACATGCCTGAACTGAGGTGACGAGCAGCCATAGGTAGGTGTGGAAGGCACAGCCCGCTACTAGCTAGGTACCTACCTAGGTTGGTGAAACTACGGCGCTGTGTAGGGACAGGGAGGCCGCTATGCTGCAGGTGTGCAGGTGCAGGTATTCATGCAGTTGCGCCTGGGCGAATGCAGTCACGCATTTAGAGACACATTGGACTGCCGCTTGATCCACACCTCTGCTCTGCTTGCGCTCATATCACCGGACCTTTCAATCATACCTCAGGCCTTCCCTTCCGTATCATCCAAGAGCAAGGTCGATAGCCGCGACTCGCGACAGAGTAAGGCCGTGATGGAGATGACGCAGCCACACCTGACCATGCGATCCGGGTAGACGGTCTGCCGACCCGTTCGCTGCTGTGCGATGCCCTCTTCTATTCTTCTCTTTCAAATCATCAGCCCAGAACGAGGTACGACGGGTTCGCGGCTGCATCGAGCCTTACCCGGCCCCGCGGTGGACAGTTCGGCAAGCGCAGCATGCTTCCTCGCAAAAGCAGACGGTAGACGACCGTCGTCGACGACATTGAATTGGCAAGGCGATCACTTTGGCCGCCTTGCTCTTCCGTACCGTACCGTATGTGTGTGGACAGTGTCCTGTCGGAGGAGGTCCTCAACGGCGGACGGCGTTGTGAGTGGGTGGGTTCATCAATCCCACGTCCCAGCGAAACGGTGACGAACCCTCTGAGCCGTCGACGTGCCTGTGGGCGGTATCCCTGCAAGGCATGGGTGATTGACATGGGCCAGTCAGTAAAGTCGGGAACCAGCCATCCATGGAAGCCAAGATTATTGCCCTGGACCTGGTCGACACACTATCCGCCGCGCTCACTTCCAACCTTGCGGTAGCACCTGAATTGACCTAGTGCTCCCCCAGGATCGTCCTGTCGTCTTCCCTCTGATCAGAGAGAGTCACCGCTGTTTCACGGCTTCCCTTCACCAAGATGATTTCTTGCCCAGGTTCCCACATCCCGCAACAACATGGGTCCCCACAGTCAGATGGCTGATCCGGTGACCACTGGCCAGGGCTCTCAGCCCTTCCCGCACCCCGGTGTGCTTCCTGGGGATCCCATCCTTTCTGGGTGGACTGCATTTTCTCCTTGAATTAGACCTGGCTTCTATCGGCACCAAGGTGTAAACATAAGTAAGCTGCCGACATGGCCGTTCGTCCCTCTCGTCCCCCCCTTCGCCCTCTTCGGTCCCTCTCTGTACAAGTACCCTCTCGGTCCCCCTTCTCTCTTGGGCCGACTCACCATTGCTCCTTCACTCGATACATTGTCCACTTGGCACCTGTCACCAATGATTGTTTCACGTCACGAGTCTACATAACGTCTTTGTCATTTGCCATATAACTGTCAAGGGTCCCACGGCGTCAGCCACTTGTATCACAAACACACCTACCTCTGGGACATGGCCAGCCATCATCAGTCACCAACAAAGCACACAATGAGGACGAGACGACGCAACAGCATGGCCGGCAGCGAGAGATCAGTCGGTTCTAAGAAGCCACTTCCACCATATCCATCAAGACAGCTCACCATTCTCGGTAGGTTCTCGACTACCCAACTCTGCTATTGTCAGACAGTTCAGTCTTGTCTAACAGGTTGCAGCTCTTTGCCGGATATGCGAACCCATCGCCTTCATGTCCATCTTTCCATACATTTGGCATATGGTGAGAGACTTCAAGATCACAGAGGATGAGAGCCAGATATCCTTCTATGCTGGCATGGTGACCTCGGCCTTCACCTTCGCCGAGTTTTCCACCAGCTTCATCTGGGGAAGATTGAGTGACAAGATTGGGCGCAAGCCTGTCTTGTTGATGGGAATGACTGGAACCGGTATCAGCGTGATCATGTTTGGCTTTGCGCCGAATCTTTGGGTTGCCCTCGGTGCTCGAGCACTCGGTGGCTTTTTGAACGGGTGAGTCCTCCTAGGCAAGCGGTTCTGAGGGCTCCCAGGCTAACGGAAACAGAAATATCGGAGTTTTGCAAACTACTGTCGCGGAATTGGTCACGGTCAAAGCACATCAACGTAGGCTGTTTTCTTGGCACACTTTCATGAGGCGAAGTACTGACTGAGTAAATGCAGCCAAAGCATATACGGTGATGCCGTTGGTATGGTGCATAGGGTGCGTAAAATGTGGTATCAACCATGGGATGAAGGGAACCGGATGGACTGACCTGGCTACAGATCTATTGTTGGGCCTATGATTGGAGGTTGGCTCGCAAAGCCCGTTGAGGGCTTCCCAGGTTGCTTCTCGCGTGACGGTATTTTTGGCACATTCCCCTACCTGCTTCCCAACCTCTTCAGCGCCATCTGCGTCTTTATCGGTGTGATCGTCGGCCTCTTGTTTCTCGAAGAGACACACGCTGAAAGGAAGCACCGGCATGATCCCGGTATCGAACTGGGCCGATCTTTGATGTCTCGGATCTGGGGGTCCGAAAAGGTGGAAGAGAACAAGGGGAAGCTGCCGGCCAAAGCCGTCCCAGAAGAGGAGCGACCGCTGTTGTCGGAAAACGACGAGCTGCTGCCCGGTTATCGAACGGGCTCTGCACGATCGTTGTCGCCTCCAGACACTGTTTCGGAGGAGTCACTCGATCTTGAGGAGGGAGGGGGCCTTGAGCTGGCAGAGGCCGAGAGGGCACCCGCAGGCAAGGTTTTCTCCCGAGCCGTGATCATGGTGATCATCTCTTATGGTATTCTTGCCTTGTATGTTCCTCGCGCGTGGAAAAGTGACGGCACGATGCTGACATTGCTTCTAGTCACACAATGGCCTTTGACTCACTCCTGCCGGTTTTCCTCAGCACCAGCCCACCTGCGACCGAAATCCCAGCAAAACTACCATTCAAGTTTGCTGACGGTTTCGGCTGGGACACCCAAACGATTGGCTTTATCCTCTCGGTTCAAGGCGTGTACTCACTGGCATCGACAAGGCTTCTCTTTCCGTTTGTTGCCAACAAGATCGGAGCGCTTCGACTGTTCAAGATCATGTCTGTCTTGTACCCGCTCCTCTACCTTTTTACGCCATACATTGTCCTTCTCCCCGACAGCCTTCGCAAGCTTAGCGTGTACGGCATCGTTGTCTGGAAGATGACGTTTTCAACTCTGGCGTATCCGAGCAATGCCATCCTTCTCGCCAACTCGGCCCCGACGACACTGACTTTGGGAAGCATCAACGGCGCGGCCGCCATGACAGCAAGCTTGTGCCGAGCACTCGGACCGATAATATCAGGATTCTTCTATACGCAAGGTATGGAAAGCGGTTACTCTGGTCTGTCGTGGTGGGTTGCCGGGCTGGTTGCCGTCATGGGCGCTTGGGTTGGCCTCCAAATCACCGAGCCCAAGGGACGGATGGATGAGAAGGAGGACATGGACGAGACGACCGAGGATGAACCAAGGACGACAACCACACCAAACAAGGACGATCGCACAAGGCCTTCGCCATAGCGACTTTGACGATTTTCTTTTTTTTTTTTTTTTTTTTTTTTTTTTCCCTTTTTGTACACGAATACTATTTGTCAGGTGTCTCTGAAGTCTAGCGGGTGATTTTGCAGGAGATGCCTAGACGGCGTTTTGGGGCGGGTTGTTATCAGAAAGTGACACTGAATTTCGGGGATTAGACCATGATGAATTTTTTTTATAACTTTTCAGACACACCACTCTGCGCTGTTGGGGTACATTGCGAAGGGAGGGCGTGGGATTTTCTTTCTGCGGTGTCTTTTACTCAACAGGGTCTACTATCGGGGATTACTTGGGGGCGAGGGCGGGTACAGGGACATCAATCACTATCTGGGCAACTTTTTCCTCTCGGGCGGGCGAGATTTTTTTTGTATTACAACATGGGTTACCATCAACACATGCCTTTTCTTGTAATATCAGGGCGTCTCTCTTGGATACCATGAGAAGATGGATCAGTTTTTTTTCTCTTTTCTTTTTTCGATTTCTGGTGGGTTTGGTCTTTGGTTGCCACAGGATTGGCTGGGAGATTGGGGGGATTGGGGAGGTTTACTTAGGGGATTAGATATACCTATTAACCATGGGTGGTTTGGGATATTATGACTTTGAGATTTGAAATACAAAGATATTTATCTCTCAGCAATTGGGATGGGTTTGAGCAGAGTTCAATGGTTCAGAAGAGGAATGGCTTCGTGATATGGGTGGTTTGCCGAGGCTCCCAGGGTCGAGGCTTGGTGATAAGCTTGACAGCCTTGTTGGGAGGGGCGGTACGAGGGGAGAAAGAGAAAGTTTGGATGCAAGGTCATACCAGGGGAATGTGAATTGGGAGTTAGCTAGTATTGTGGCATCACCACTAACTAACAACACCAGTGGACCTCATCTTTTGACTTGATAAATTTCCCACAACCTGAAAAAAAAAAACCTAAACTCGAGAGTTGGAAAGTTGAAGGATTGTGGTTGGGGAATGGGAAAGTGGGGGTTCTTCTGGGCGATTACTCGATACAAAAGAGCAAGTTCTGGCTGGTGATTCGTTGAATGGTTGTGCTTATCAGCAACCGCCAACGGTTGGGCAAGTGCGATCGTGGGACTTTGTATTTTTATTTTTTTACTGAGCGTGTATGTAACGGGTGGTTTTGAGGTGTGTGTGTGTATTTCACGCAGGACGGTCCCCCTGTCTTACTCCGCTCCGTACTTGTTCTTTTTTCTCTTGAGGAAAAACAGAGGAGGGGATTGACCAAGTTCACCGAACTTGCTGACCGAACTGTGGTCATTTTTTATTGCTGTTGTTGCCAGAAGCTATCGCAACTACCGACGCCGTCGCAGGGAACGCGTTAGATCCACCGGCGACCAATTGCAAGGCTGGATATTATCTTTCGGAACCCCACACTTTTTTGAAGCTTCCGCAGCAGCCCAGGTACCGATTGAGTTGCCAGTTAGCAAGCAGCTGATCGGTTTCCCCCCCCGCTGCTGCCCCGGTGTCGCTGTCGTCGTCGAAACAAAACAATTCAACCAACTTCTTTTTTTGCGATCTCCAATTCTGGGTTCCCTCCCCCTTTCCCACCGAAGTCACCCCGAGGACCTAAGAAAATATTGACGATTTCAATGGGGCAGATGCACGGTGTAAGGAAGAGGTTAGAATAAAGACCAAAAGCTGCCAGAGACGGGACGGGCAAGCCCAACAGGGAAACCTTTCCAACCTTTTTTTTTTCAGAGAGAGAGAGAGAGAGAGAGAGAGAGCGAAAGTCAATTGTCCCCACCATTATACCGTACGATACCATACCGATTAAACGAACGAACGAACGAGCTTCTTCCTGTCGCCGCGCGCGCGCGCGCGATACCTGTCTGTCTACTAGCAACCAGACTCTCCAACTGACTCGGGTTGTTTCCTCTCTGCTTGTCTCCCCCGCCTTTCTCATCGGAACTTTGTGTCGCATAGTACCGAGCGCGCTCAGTTAGTTGTCTCGGGCCTTTCCCGCGCCCTGACCAGAGACACCACCCGAGCGTCCGTCCGCCTTGCCGCCCCGTCCGACCAACCGAACTGGCTCGGCGCGCAAAAAACCACCACACCACCCACCATGCCGGCACCGGCCACCTCGTCTCATGCACCCCCCTCCCCCGACCTCCAACACCCTTCCAAACGAATGCGCCAGTCTAGTCCCGGCCCCGACAAAGACTCACCTGCCTCGTTATCCCTCTCCGCGGGCGCGAACTCGCCTTTGGCAACACCGACGCATGAGCACCCCCTTTCTGCTGCTGGTGGGCTGGACGGCTCGGCCAAAGTGGGACAGTCGTCCAGTTTCAGGAATGTCTCTGCGTGTAATCGGTGTCGGCTGAGGAAGAATAGGTGTGATCAGAAGCTGCCGAGCTGTGCGAGTTGTGAGAAGGCGGGTGTGGCTTGTGTGGGGTATGATCCGATCACGAAGAGGGAGATACCGAGGAGTTATATCTTTTACTTGGAGAAGAGGGTGGAGCAGTTGGAGGGGATATTGAGGGAAAAGGGGGTTGGGTTTCCGAGGGCCGAGGAGCTGGAGTGGTGTAGCAAGGTTGGGGGGGTCAATGGGGGAGTGAGAGGGGAGGTTGAACAGATGGAAGATGGGGGGCAGATGTCAGCAAAAGAGGGAGGGGGTAATGGGGAGGATGAGGGCGGGGTTGTGGCGAGGAGGGAGACGGTGAGGAGAGGAGCAGATAAAGGGCAGGGGAGGCATCTGGGCTCTACCACGGGGATATCGTTTGCGAGGGTTGTTTTTGCGGCGGTGCAGAGCTCCGTGTCGGATCAGAGGTCGAACTCGGATAAGGGAGGGATAAGACCGTATAGACCGCCGGCAGGGGGGGTGAATAATGGGACGACGACGAGTATGAGGGATTCGTTTTTTGGTTTGCACACCAAGCCTACGATACATCCTGCGACGTTTCCGAGTAAGGAGTTGGGGTTGAAGCTGATAAACCTGTATTTTGAGCATGCGAACCCTCAGATGCCGGTGGTGCATAGGGTGGATTTTATGCAGATGTTTGAGCAGGCTTATGCAGAGGGGGCGGAGAGGGTGAGGGGGCCGAGGGAGCTGTATTGTTTGAATATGGTGTTCGCGATCGGGGCGGGAATTATACTGGCGGAGAGCAAGGGGGATCAGGGGACGAAGCAGTGCCAGCCGGAGGAGTACCATGCGAGTGCGATTGTGCATTTGGAGGCGTGTTTGGGAAGTGGGGGTGGGTTGGAAGAACTACAGGCTGTGTTGCTGCTGGCGAACTTTGCGCTGCTGAGGCCAGTGCCGCCGGGGTTGTGGTATATTATTGGCGTGGCGGTGAGGTTGGCGGTGGATTTGGGGCTGCATTATGAAGATGGGAAGGATGTGGATGCTGGACTTGGTGGTGAACAGCAAAGGGAGAATGCGGCGAGTGAGAGGGGGAGGAGGGAGTATACAAGGGATATGAGGAGAAGATTGTGGTGGTGTACGTATTCGTTTGATCGGCTGGTCAGTGTTTGTGTGGGGAGGCCGTTTGGGATTTCGGATCAGGTTATCACCACCGAGTTCCCTTCCTTGCTGGACGACAAGTACATCACGCCAAACGGGTTTCTGGAAGCGCCACCGAATGCGCCGACCTATAAGCTGGTTGCTCATCACTATTTCAGGCTGAGGTTGCTACAGTCTGAGATCTCGCAGGTACTGCAGTATCAGCAGGCGAGGGTTGCGAGGGATTTTGGGCAGAATCAGAAGAACCCCCATATGCACACTTCGCTACCGTCGCCGTTCCTGTCGAGGTTTGACTCGTTCAGGTCCTGGAGGATCAATATCGATAAGAGGTTGTATGAGTGGAAGATGACAGCACCAAAGAAGCAAGATACAGGTGTGGCCTTCTTGACGGACTTTTTGGATCTCAACTACTGGCAGGCTATTATCATGTTGTATCGGCAGAGTTTGAGTGTGCCCGAGATGTTCGAGGGCGAGTATCACACTGCCAAGGAAGTGGAAAGCCCATCTGTCCACAGCGTGGAGCTTCGCGAGGATGAAGATCGTGTGTATCTCAAGGTGGCGGAGGCGGGCCAGAAGATTCTGAGGCTATACAGGCAGCTTCATCTGGCTGGGCTGGTCAACCATACATATCTAACGACGCACCATCTGTTTGTTGCTGGAATTTCGTATCTTTACGCGATTTGGCACTCGCCCATTGTTAGAAGTCGACTGGTAAGATTCCCCTAACCACCACCTTATCACCCCTCGACTAACCCATATGAACAGTCCATGGACGAAGTAGACTTCACCATCCTCGCCGCCACATCAATCTTCACCGACCTGATGGACAAGTGCCCCCCAGCCGAAGCTTGCCGCGACGCCTTTGACCGCACGGTGAAAGCAACGCTCAAGATGGTAAACGCCCGAGGTGGCTTCGGCCAGAAACACCCCCCCCCAGCTCCACCAGCAGGAGCTTCTTCGACCACCTCTATAAACAATGATCATCATAGATTGGACTGGTCATCCAGATCAGACACTGCTTCTCTGTCGAGCAGTTCTCACCATCAACACCACCACCACAGACAACCCCGCCCTGCACCGCCACATCGTACCTCGAGTTCGATCGACCAAATATCCGATATTAAGTCGGAGGCGTACTCCACCACCCCATCACAATTCTCCGCCTTCAAAAATCAATACCGACCCCAACTGAAGACAGAAGGAGACGGCTTCTCCCTCATGCGCAACCTACCTGGTCCACCAAGGTCAAACGCCAGTTCTGTGAATGATGGGCCGCTGACGCCAGAAGCAGGTATGCCCTCTCCTGCTGGAGGACTGGCTTCGCCGGGAGGGGTAGGGGGGTTAGGGTCGCCGGTTATCAGTATGGGACCTCCTCAGCAGCAGCAACAAGGAGGGGGGATGTTTAGTCCGGGACTGTTGTCGTATAATGACTTGCGGGGGGTGGAGTTTTTGCAAGGTGGGCTTGGGGGTGTTGGTGGTGGTGCTGGTGGGCAGGAGGGGATGATGGATACGAATATGGATTTGGGATTTGGGATGGGGTGGGATGGGGGGTTGGGGCAACATGATTTCAGTGATGGGGCGGGGGGGCTGGATCTGTTTGATGGGTTTTTCTTTGGGGGGCAGCAAGGATCTGGGGGGGTGGGAGGGGGTGTTGGGGGTGGGTTGTGAAGAGAATGTTGTAGGGGGTTGTTTTCTTTTGTTGTTGAAGCGAGGAAGAGTGTTTGTTGACTTGGAAGTTGTAGAAAGAAGGGCACTAGAGGGGTGGTGGTTATGGAGAATTAGCTTCGATTCTGTTAAGATAAGCGTGGCATTGCAAAGAGGAGAAAGAAAGTTTTCAGTTGTTAATTACCAAAAAGACTCTTTTGCTGGAAGGGAAATAGGAATGGGGAATTTGGCTCATCGGTCGGTCGGTGGTGGACATGGCAAGGACGATTTTTAGAATCTCGGGTGTGGGAAATTTGACGAAATTTCAACCTTGCACAGCAGTTGTACTTTTTACTTGTCTCGTTGCTTTTGTTTTTTCTTTTTATTCTTTTTCACAGTTCATTTCTTTTCAATTGTATTGTAAATAGTTGTAGTGGTGTGGTATATACCCAATTCCCTTTTGTTTCATGCCAAACGAAAAACAACAGCCTTGGTATCTAACGCCTTGAACTCCCTCCCTGCCTGCTTTATGCAAGCTTTTATCCCTCGATCATAACCCAAATTATTGACTTTTATGCACACCCCTTCTCTTCACTAGGCATGCTGGGTGATCTGATCATCACTCTCACCCCCCCCATTCGCCCCCCTCACAGCCGGCACCTCACCCTCGGCCTTGTTGTCAGTGCTAGAGGCAGTCTCCTCATCAGACATATCATACTCCCCCGCCAACTCCTCCAGCGTCTTCCTCTTGGTCTCGACAATCATAGCCGTAGTCCCCAGACCGAGCAGCATGAACAAGGCGTAAATTTCCAAAACGTGATCCATCCAGGGGTTAGGGTTACCAGGCGTGGCGCCCCTTGTCCTCAAAGGAGCAATCGCACTGCTACCGATAATCGAGCCAATCTTGCCCATCGCGGCACTGATACCATGCGACGTAGACCGGTACCTCGTAGGGAAGCACTCCCCTGGCACGATGAAAGTAGTCGCGTTGGGACCAAAGTTGAAGAAGAACTGCGCGAGGACAAAGATAGCTAGGAGACCCTTGGGGGAGAGCTTATCGTACGCGAAGCCCATTACGACGAAGAGGACAGTGAGGATACCGAAACCCATGAACTGAATGGGCTTGCGACCGATGGTGTCAACGGTGAAGACGGTGACCCAGTAACCCGGTACGGCACCGGCAAGGACAATGATCATGTTTCCTATGGCGGTGTTGTAGAGGATCTCGTAGGTGTTTTTCGCGTTGTTGGTCGAGTACCCGATCACATCCAAAATGGTGGCATTGTTGAGACTGACGCCGTAGTAGGCGATGTCGAGGAAGCACCATGACAGAGCCGTACCAGCCAAAAGCATGGCATTCTTGCGCTTGGAGTAGTGACGGAAGAAGTCAGACCAGGATGCCTTGGGGATTTCGAGCTTCTTTTGGGCGGTTTGCTGGGTGATGGCCTGGGCGACGGTATCTGGCTTGCCCTCGGGCTCACCCTTGAGATAGGCTTCCGCGTCGGCGGAGGCTTTCTCCACGTCCATTTGCACGTCAAAGGTGTAGCGGGGGGTTTCGGGGATGGTGAGGCGGTAGTAGAGGGCGATGCAACCGGGCACGGCACCGAAGCCGATGAGGATACGCCACATTTGGTCGACGGCCACGCCGCAGTCGCCGGTGCAGGTTGCGAGGGTGGGGGCTGGTTCGAGGGATTTCTTGAAGCCTAGGGTGATGAAGAGCATGACGAAGGCGGCGCCGAGCTGGCCGAGACCTTGCATCGCGAAGACGGCGCCCATCATGGCACCGCGCCATTTGGTGGTGGCGAACTCGGAGGTGATAATGCTGGAGAGGGGGTAGTCACCGCCGATACCGACGCCCTAGGGTGGGAGGTTAGATAAGGGGCTGGTTAGGGGGTTGATGTAGGGGAACATACTTGAAGGATACGCCAAAAGATGATGACGCCCACGATGTTCATTGAAGGCGACGACGAGGTCAAGGCTTGGGCGAGGGTGGCGATGATGATAAGGATCAACTCGAGACCGTACATTTGCTTGCGACCGACGATATCGGCGAGGGTACCGAAGCCGACTTGACCGATGACAGTACCGGCCGATGTCGCCATCTTGATAGCCGTGTCGGAAGTGGTGGGCATCTTGCCAACGCCGGGATAGTAGACAATGCCAAGCATCAGGGTGAGGAGGGAGACGGTAAAGATGTCATATCTAGAGCCAGGTCAGTGTGTTTTCCAAGGTATTATTCAGTGAGTACGTCAACTTACGAATCGGTAAAGAAACCAACACCAGCAACAAGAATAGCTCTGATATGGTACCAACCGAAGGGAGCTCTGTCTACTTCGGCGAGGGCAAGACGCCTGCGTTCGTTGACATCCTTGATGTGGAGGAAGTCATTGTTGAAGTTGTGGTAGGCATTGTTGCCTCCGGCAGTTTTGGTCATGGTGACTGAGAGTAGGGGGAATGACAACCAAGTCCTTGGTACTCTGAGAGGGAGTGGTGCTGACTGAAGAGAACAGAGAGACAGAGGACCAGAAATCAGGACGAGGAGGGGGCAAAGGAAGAACTGGTTATATGCCCTACACGGGTCCAAGTGGGATGAACTAGCGATGTAGGCCGAATTCCGTAGGGTGCCATCGGATGTAGAATTCGACGGTCTAGTGCTGTACAGATTGTGTACCGCATGCAAGGAATGCCCCTCGGATGCAGTTATCTATCCTGAGCTGAGGAAGCCCCAGTTGTGGAGTTGTGCCCACGCAGCCTATATTGCTCAGTGTTATCTGATGATCATCTGGATCATTGCGTCCAGCGGTGAAGTGGCCAAGAAACAGGTCAGAGACCAGTCTCGGAACTCCGTTGTCGGTTCATGCTGATCAGATTCCTGGAGAGTAGGATGGGCATTCAGTTTTCGTGATTGACTTTGATGAGGTGCTGCATATCATCACTCTTATCGAGCAACATGGCTTCATACTGGTGTTCCAGCGCCGCATTCAGCGACGGGAAAGAAAAGCTTTCCGTGCCTTGGAAAATCCACAGAAAATATCGGGTTCCTCGGTCCTTCGTGAGGGGAAAAGTCGTCAGAGTGTCTCAAAGAAAAACCGAAGGGCAGCCGGAGAATTCGACGTCGCCATCACGTCGTCCAATCCCGACGCCGCTCATGTGCCGAAAAGGGAAGGCGGCTTGATGACAGTCTGGGGACCTTCGTGTGGGATCTTGGGAGGCGGCAAGATCCGACAGGGGTCCTCCCCGCGAATGGCATGGGGGAGAGCAACACGTTGTAAAATCCGGGGCTGTGGTTCGTCGAGAAGGTTTTTACTGGTCGACTCTGGGCGTTCTGGGCATTCGATGGGCGTTCTGGGCGTTCTGGGCAATGTGGAGGTTCGGGTGGACCGATTGAGCTTTCTGCCGAAAGCCGTCTTTGTTTTCAACTTCAGACGTAGAATGGATGACGACCTTCATTGTCCTTTGTTCAACCGATGGCTAATTTGCCAGCAGATGTTGTGTCGTGAGAAGCTGTAATATCGAATAAAATGTCAACCACATCAACTCTGATAGCGCAGGCATGAAGTTGGGAAGGCTGTGGGTGCAGGATAGATGAGTGTGGTTGGCTCTTATCGTGTGCCCTTCGGGGAGAACAAAAGCCAGCAGATGACAAAGTTCCATTCTCACGTCTACCGTGAGGTTTGCTCTCAATATAGACTTATTGAATTATCAGGTAGATTTCCACTGCTTCCACATGCTTCTCTCCGTCTTCTAGCACCCAATATCCGGGCATTACAGACAAATCTCATGATAGCATCGAGGGATGTCAGATATTGGGACAGCTTCATGTCGTTGATCTGCCCTAACAAGCTTTACTTGGCCCTCGCTTGGCTGTTGCTTGATCTGCTTGGCCATTGCTTGAACTCCTTGGCTGAGTTCTGCCGCCGTGGCGGTCGCACAGAGGTCTTGGAAGTTCTTGGGATGTCTGGGTTGACGTGTCTTGGAAAGCTTGGCCATCAGAATGAGGAGAACAGTCGCGTGCTCACATTCCTCATCAGTGGTAGTAATGGGTAAAGTACCCGCGAGTGGTGACGTCGTGTGGTATTAGATTCCAGCTGGTCATAAGGGGGCGTTGGCCGATGTTGCAAGCTTTTTTTTTTTTTTTTTTGGCATTCTGGGTGGGGGCTTCTTTTAGATCTCAACTATCCTGTTGTCGTCATCGTCCTCCTCCTCTATCGCCTTTTCAGCGCCATGCTCAGCCTCGTCGGCCATAATGACGTTTACCAGCCGCTCACAAGCCTCGCGAACACCGTCGTCCTCGACCCGGAGATGGGTTTCGCGGATGACAGGATACACCTTCACATTTCTCATGAGATCCCTCCCTTCTCTTGTCGTGGTGAGGAGTGTTAGTGTCTCGATATGTGTCTGGATATTGTTGTTGTCCGTGTCTCTTTGCTTGTCGGGTGGCAAGAGCTGCAGATCTGGCAGCATATCCAACATCTCGTCCTCGTCGTACTGCTCATTTCCAACGATTGGAAGAAGCAGATACGGCAGAATGTTGATCTGATCCTCATCCAAAAATTTAGGATGTGATGGCACGTCGAAGGCAACATTTTTGATGATGTTGGCTACACCCTTCCTCCTGATATCGGACTTGTGCTCGGTGAAAACCTTGATCTTGTTCAGGGGAAGGACACTGTCATACTCCTGTTCAGACAGGAAAAATCGGCGAATCTCTTCGTGTTTCGAAAGATCAGCCAATGCATATGCGAGGTAGTCGTAATCAGCGTGCTTGTTGTAAGACCCGTCAGCGCCCTTAACAAAGAGATCCATCAGTTGGTTGAGGACAAGTTCATCCGAGTGGAGGCTCTCAGGAGCAGGTTGTTTGCGGCTGATGATGTCCTTCAGTCCATCCCACTTTGTCATGTTGGCAAGCAACATAGCCAACAAATTTGCATTGGGCTCCTTTGGATCCTGAAGACGGAGTATGGTGATTAGCTATGATTCTGAGAAAAAAGCATTCCATATGTAATACTCACGACCAGCAGGCCTAATGCAATTCCGAGGAACTTCTCATCTGATGCGACAAACTCCACAACACTAGCATCTGCTGTCAAGTTGATGAGAATGGTGAGGGCATGTTCAGCAATTTTCTACGTCATGGGTGAGCAAAACTGCCGTGGTTTAGATGCGTAAGTTAAGGGTCTTACAGGATGGTCTCGTATCAGAAACTTGAGGTGCTTGACGGAAGTGAGGTTCTCCCTCTTGAAAATGGAAGGATCTGAAACCGAATATGGCACCAGGTTCTCAATGGCTACCAACCGAATCTGCGGGTTCGGGTGGGCAATGAACCCTACGAGCTGGCAGACAAGATTTCATGTCAGTCATGTTTGAACGAGAAGCGGACATTAGAAGGAGTATGGATTACCTCTTCAAGTTCTGTGGGCATTTTGATGGAGGGAGTCGGGGAAAAACACTAGCTAGTTACGAGACTCTAAGACCAAGCTTCTTTTCAATAGCTCCAAACTATCATCGAGAGCTCTCACAGCGCAAAGCAGCTCTCGCTCATACTTGGAAATCTTGACGAGGGGCACCGCGGGGCATTATTATCGATAAGCTCCCGATTAGAAAATTGTGGATGCCAAGGGGTAGCTGATAAGATAATAGCCAGCGATAAGCACAAATGTGGGGTAACTCCGGCCAACCAGGAGCGAGGCGCAATCAGTTCACTTCACTACAGAGTACCCACAATAAACTTTTTTTGGGGGAGCACCAAAAACCCAGGCGTTCACTGAAAAACCTCGGGTTGAATCCCAGTCGATAAAAACCAAAGTGCCGTTCTCCCTGTGAGGCACACCAACTGCACCGACACCGACATTATTGAACACATACCTCTTGTCGCAATTCAGCATCGAGACTTCCGCTATGCCGAAAGCACCCTCCTCTCTCCCCGGCAAGAAACGCCATAACCCTCTGGCCGACGATTTGGTGGCCACCGGAGTCCTTAAGAACAAGCCCTCAAAGCGAAAGACCAAGGCCGAGCCCGAGGAAGGAGAGAGATATGTCGACTCTCGCGCAAGCAAGAATATCCTGGCGATGAGCCGGGAGCTACTCCAGGAAGATGAGCAGCAAAGCGAAGAAGAAAAAGGCGGAGAACGAGGAGCCTTCGATTTCAACCCGTCAAACTTCGACAGTCGCGAGCAGGATGAAGAACTTTACGGCGAAGACGAAACCTGGGGGGACGAAGAGGAGGAAGTAGAGGAGATTGAAGTAGAGGCTGGTGACCTGGAGGTGTTCCATAAGTTCATCAAGCCCTCTATGGAGGACGATCCGCTCCTTACGCATGGCTGGGATATGAAGGGTGATGGTGGTCAGGAGCAACAACAGGGTGGTGGACAAGATCTGGCCGAAATGATCCTGGCTAAGATCGCTGAACATGAAGCTCAGCAACAAGGCGGGTGGCACGACGACAACCCGGCCGACGAGGAACACGTTTTGCCACCAAAGGTCATCGAAGTCTTTGAAAAGATTGGAATGTTTCTCTCTCGGTACCGTAGTGGTACGTGTGCCCCCCCTTCCCTGTACATTTTTTTCTGTTTTTCTTTTTTTTTTTAAAAAAAAAAAAAGAAAAGAAAGTTGAAAGCTAACCAACAACCCCAGGCCCTCTCCCGAAGCCGCTAAAGGTGCTCCCTCAGATCCCCGGCTGGGAAGCCATACTCCAGGTCACCCAACCCCACAACTGGACTCATCATGCCGTTTTCGCTGTCACCAGAATCTTCGTGGCAGCCAAGCCAAAGGTTGTCCAGCGGTTCATGGAGATGGTTGTTCTTGACCATGTCCGTGAGGATATCTCTGAGAACAAGAGGTTAAATGTACATCTATTTAACGCTTTGAAGAAAGGTCTATACAAGCCGGCTGGTTTCTTCAAGGGATTCCTTCGGCCATTAGTTGCCTCAGGGGTTACTCTTGTCGAAGCTCGTGTCGTAAGTGGTGTTCTCACACGCGTGTCGATCCCCGTGATACATTCGGCCATGGCCCTCAAAGAGTTGTGCGATTTTGCGGCGGAGATGGTTTCATCAAAGAACGAGTCTGTTAGTGCCGTTAACTACCTAATCAAGGTTCTTCTCGATAAACGGTAAACCACCCATATTGTCTGTCTATCTATACAACCTCTAACCAGCATACAGATACGCTCTGCCCTGGCAATGTATTGATAGGTAAGGTACCAAACTTCCCTTTTATATAGACAGAGAATACTGATGTTATCAAATTGTAGCCTAGTCTTCCACTTCCACAGATATGCTGGACTAGCACGCGATGCCAATACCCACTCGGATCTCCCTGTGATCTATTGGCAATGCCTCTTGGTCTTCTCACAACGTTACCGAAACGATAGTAAGAATCCCTGATTGGCATCTTTAATGGACGTGAATCTCACAGTCTCAGTTTCCGAAGATCAGAGGGAGCTGCTCCTCGACTTATTACTCAACGGCCACCATCAAATAGCCCCCGAAATACGCCGGGAGCTTTTAGCGGGCCGTGGCAGGGGTGTTCCCATTGAACAGCCAACTGTTGCCTTTGATGGCGACGATACCATGATGATGTAGGGTATCATATTTTGGGGATATCATTTTCTCCCTTTGGGAAAGGGCATGGAGTTAGTGGAGTTTAAGGCGTCTCAACATATATTCTGAGGAGCATTTTGTCTGGCTATAGCATCTCATTCAGCTGAAAGATGTGGTTAAACTGTGAGGCTTGATTGACTAGCCTGAGAGTACTTGAAGCGGGTCGGATCATGGCTGAATATGTGCTCTGTGACCTCCCAACACCCCTAAATACCCCTGAATACCCCTGAATACCCTAAGATCCAGGTACCAATACATCGCTGTCGAAGGTCATGACCCTATTGCTCAGCACACTTTTCTTTGAGAGCTATTTTGAAGGATTTGTTGTGTTGAAATGATTACGTGATGTTCCTGCCTGGTTTCAGGCACACACGTAGTGAGAAGGCACATCCAAGTCTGTGGGGACACGACACAGGTGGCCAGTTGGCTTTTGAAATGTTCAAGATTTTCTAAACCTGCCCGAACCATAGATCACCTAAAATCTCCCCTCCTACGTCTTTTCTTCTCATTTATATTAGATACACTTCTGGATAGATTGGCTTGAACTAGAACCTGCACCACGCAGCTGACGAGACAAGGATGGCCCCGACGAACTTGGGATGAAATGGATGGATTGACGAACAACACACCTTTGTCTGCCTCGTCTATGAGCCGAAGCACACAGGAACACCATCATTCGCCAGCTCCAACTCCCGGATCCAGTGTCGACCCTCCTCGGCCGCCAAAAGATGGGTATGAGTAGGTCTGGTACCCAGAGGGATACTGGGCGGAGAGGCCGTTCAGTCAATCAGCGACACCGCCTAACGGCAAAGGATCGCCTGATCTCAAGATATGGAGACGAAGGAGGCGATCCAGACCGAGCGGCAGCGGCGGCCAAGACAGCGAATCACACACAGCTTCGCCCAAAACCTATCCTCCTGTGCCACCGATTCCCCTACAGACTGCACAAAGCCCCTATCTTTCGGAATGGGCTCATGTCTACTCTCTTCAAAAGCCACACGAATCATCAAGTAATACTATCGAGCAAGAGGGGGAGTGGCTTGCCCCCAAAGGTCGAGGTTTCTTTCCAAGTCTACCGACGATAGTACCAGCGGCCGAAGTCAAACCTGAACCAGGCCTGGTTCGTTCGCACAACTCGTTCGCCTCACTTAGCTGGAACCGACTGAGCAACTCATTGAGAGGCTCACGAGACGTAGGTTATAATTACGGATGGCTGATTTGGTGTAGTTGGTGGCTGATTGAGGATTTACACAAACAGAAGAAGCGAAGCGAATCCTCGGAACAAGCCCCTGTCGACGATGGCAAGTTTGATGCAGTCAAGAAGTATCTCGATCGCCTGCCCGAGGCGGAGAAGCCGGTCCCAGAACAGAAGACTGATGTCGAACCGAACACCAAGGGCCGTCGTGTGCGCTTTGGAAGAGTGCTGTGGCATCGCCGGAGGTCGACCCGAGCAACGGACAACTCAAACCCGAGCTTGTCAGATGTGGACCGCAAAGAACGACCCAGTATGTGACAAGCACCTTGGTAGATGAACTGACATGAAAGCTCCATCTTCTGACATATCCTGTAGGCGGTCCGGCGATATGGTTGACCCAGTTTCCAGGCGGAGTAAGAACCATCCGTCGTTTCCATACATCCGAACTCAGAAACGCTAACATTCTCTATAGGAGGCAACTCGTGTCCATACTCCGCCCTACAAAGAAGACACAGTCGACGGACGACCGCGTAGTCTCTTCTTTGACGTAGCTCGGCCAAACAGTCGACACGATCAAACTCCATCCGAAACATCCTCTACGCGAGAGAAAGTCGGTATCCGAACCTCCCGGTCGTCCCCATTGAATGTGAAGAGCCGTGGCAGAAGATCGCAACAGAGAAGTTCGGCCAGCGGCGCATCGGGAAGAGGTCTTGGGGGCAGTATCTCGCCGTACAGAGTTCCATCGCCCCGTAAGGCGAAAGAGGATGGCTCCCCAAGTCGGAGCAAAAGCGGACCTGCAAAAACAAGAGAAAAGACCAGATCTCCCCTTGCCACCACTCCAAAAGAAAGCGTCAAAGAGTGGTGGGACGCACCTTTGAGAACGCCAGACACCCCACCTTCTACACCGACACCCCGAACCCGGGTCACGAGAGCAACCACGGGGACAGCGGCGATGTTCAAGTTTGATGTGCCGGAGCACTTGCCCAGCAGTCCCATGTGCCCTGCCAATCCCAAGAATCCCAAGTCATTGGGGAAGGGGGTCTGCGTGGTAAGTTTTGAATCATGGGAAAGGGGATCGAGTGCTGACCAAGGGAATAGTATCATGGGAGACGACGGAGTTCACGTTTTGGGTTGGCGGGGTCGGATTCTTTGCTTTCTCCGAAGGTTGAGAGGGAGGAGGCGGCTTATGACGATGGGAGTAATTCTATGTAATGCTTGATTGACCACGCGTGGGGATGTTCAAAGAATATTCTGTAGTTCAGTTTCATGGAGCAGCTCCGTTTTTGGATGGCTTTGCTTTAGTGATTACTTTACCCTTACGCGCAGTTGTTCCAGAGATGCGCATGATTGCCTTTGCTGTGTAATTTTTGTTGAACGTTTCATAGTATGGCAAAAACTACAAACAATAGAAAATATCCTGTATTCCGCTTATTCTACCGTGAGCTTTTGGTATTTCTCGGTTGCTCGTCACTAACGAGACTGTTGTTGACTTTTGGGACGGGATTCAGGGGCTGGGAGGAAGAGGCAACCAAATGTGGGGCCTTTCTTGGTCTCTCGAGATTGATCAAAGCTCCTCAAGAACAGACGCTCGGGCCAGTCGTCTCTCTCCAAAGTTTCCAGCCTTTCGATGGCTAAAAGTGGGTCGGAATCTGTCGCGCGGCACGCATCTCTGACCTCTGTCGCGCATCTTTAAACTTCAGCCTTGTCGCCAAACTTACCGACCACCGTGGGGCTCTCTCTTCCTCCCGTCTCGATAATTCTTTTTCCGACGCCGCGCGACATACTTCATCTGAGGAGGATTTTTTGTTATCGATTTTATTCCCGCCGCCGAACCCACGTCGTATCAATTGACTGCTCAATAAATCTTGGAAACAAACGAAGGTCGACCAACCACGATTCGCGAAGATGGCCTCCCCGACGACCGATCCCCTTTTGCTGTTTCGGCAATCCATCCGGACGTCGTCACGGATTGTTCCTGTCGCCTCAGCAGAGTCGAACGACGAGGTTGCGCTGTCGCAGGCGACAAATCTGGTGTTTAGTGATGAGGGGAAGAGGGTGGTGTTGCCGGTGGATGTGCAGAGCAGGTTCATGAGCTCAGAGGGGAACTTGATTGACCTGCGGTCGATTTATTTTGCGTGGGTGAATAGGGATATCACGATTCCGGAGTATAATGCTGCGGCGGAGAAGCTGAATGAGGAGTTGGCTGGGGGGAAGGGGGTGCACAAGTTTCCGTTTGTGGAGAGGTTGAATCTGATTGCTTGGTTGGAGGGGGCGGGGGAGGATACGGAGTATATCAAGCCACTTGTTGGGGGGGATGCGCGGAAGGGGGAGGAGGGGGGGAAGGTGGAGAAGGTTGGGGATGATGGGGGGGTGAAGAAGGAGAGGAGGGGCAAGGGGACGTTGGATCCGAGACTGGCGCAGATTTATGAGGGTGAGAGGAGGATGGGGGATCGGAACAGTGTATTGAGGGGGATAAAGCCTACGGTGGGTGGTTCTAAGGATGGTGCCTTTTGGGAGTGGAATGCTAATATTTTCTGGGGGGTAGGACTTTTCGCATATTCGCAAGCTGGCTGCGCAGTTCATGACTAGGAAGCCGACTGGTGGGAGTGGTGATATTCGGTCTAGCACCAACATCAGCAATAACCCATCGCTTGCGCTCAATCAGAAACCGGCTAGGCGCCCGGATCCGATTATCCTCTTGTCTCCATCGGCTTCTTCGTTGCTCAGGATGTCGAACGCGAAGGCTTTCCTCGAGGGAGGGAGGTATACGCCTCCTGACCATAGCACACCCCCAACGATGCTTGCTGTGTCACGTATCATCAAGGACATGGACCCCAACCGACCAATTAGGTTCATTCTTGTGGAGGGTCCGGAGAACTTCAGGCCGGAGTACTGGAACCGAGTGGTGGCTGTTTTTACCACGGGCCAGACCTGGCAGTTCAAGAGTTACAAGTGGACGAACCCCGTGGAGCTGTTCAAGCATGTACAGGGTGTGTATCTGGGGTGGAGAGGGGAGCAGCCTCCTGAGAGCGTGAGGGCGTTTGGGCATAAGGTGCTCGCGTGTTCGGTTGAAAAGTGGAGGGATCCGGGTCAGCCGGGGGCGGAGCAGAGCCGGTGGAGGGATCGGGAGGTGGTGGAGAGTATTTGGAAGGCGATTGAGACGAATATGAGGGCTAAGGGATGGAGGAAGGATGCGGCGCCTACTAGCATTTAGGGATGCTTAGGCCAGTGGTACTGTTTTGGGTGGAGGGTACAGAGCGAGCAAGTTTGGTGGTGGGTCAAGGGAAAATGGACGAGAGAAAAACGGAAGCAGATTGTAATTGCGTATATGTACAGATATCGCTTGCTCAAGACATAGTATGGCGTTCAGGAAGAGCATTCGGTTATCTTCTTTTTGTTGGGGGTAGTTTTCTGGGACTGAAATGGGATGTTCTTCTAAGGGCTCATGAAAATGTGTAGCTATAGAGACAAGGGCCATGATAATTTATGAGGAGTGGGATTGCATCTGATGCTTCTGTATTTAGGAGACATCAGACATCGGTTCGCAAGCCGTGTGTTTGATCAATCCCATACCAGAATATTTGTCTTGCAACAGCGGACGCCGCGGCAATAGTATAACGTACGATTGTCTAACCTTTACGCCGTTATTCCAGGTCGAAAGTTCTTCGACGAGAGGGATGCCGTGAGAAGCTCGTGGCCGTGTACAGGGCGGTTTAATAACTTGGACAAACTCGGAAAAAAGGAGCGGGTGTGACGTTGGACGAGGCCAATATCGCAGTTCGGGGTATCATGTTTGCAGAGTTCAGAGCCGCATTACGCGTGGCCTGATGTGATTTGCATGCTCCGGAAATGGGACGAAGGAAAAGATGGAGTGGAACGATAAAGTTAGTTCGATAGAAGTTTAGGACATATTGGAGTTTCTCTGTGTTTGGCACGAGTAAGTTGTTGTTACTTGATTGTTTTTACCTTATGAGAGAGGAGAGGAAAAGAAAATTGACAGAGGCGTGTAGTGTGCAGACATGCCGACTGTTAGGGGCAAGCATACCACAACCAGGAGGACGCTAAGCTGCAGGATGGGAATGGGTTTTTCAATGATAGGATTACCTCTTGGTCTTGTGAATATGCTTAGGAGGCAGGAGCGTAGAAATAGGATGTTCTCTTTGGTGGGTGATAGAGTTTGATAGCTTAGCTAAGGTATTGTTTTTTTGTATAAAAAAAAAGGAATAAAAAAGAAACTAGTGAAACCGTGATAAATTCTAGCACAGGTACCTACCTGGAAACAAGAAACCAAAAGTGGTGATATAGTAGCTGAGTCAAGAAGGATGTCTCAGAATAAATTGCTCTTGGGATATCATGTCTAGTTTTGTGGCTGACATTCAACGGGTACACCCGCCAGGTGGATGGTGTAATGGTCAGAGGCGTTTGCCTCAAAACCATGCTTAGAGAAACTACCAATTGCACTAAACGGTTCGGTTGGGTCAGGATCGATGGCTCCTACACCGGGACATTATGCTCCACTGGGTAGGTCTCACGGGTTTGACTCCAGCAGGAGCAGAACTTAGTCTTTTAACATTGTTTTCTAAGCTAGGTAGGCAGCTTTCTTGCACCAATTGCCTGCTTTAACAAATTGTTTGGCCTACCTACCTACTTTATATTCACTCGCTTTAAGTCCCTTGGTATGCTTGCTACGTACCTACATACCTATCTGTCGACTTTTTGAGAATCTACAGCTGGAATGAGAGTGTGCCAGACTTCAGTTTCGCAAAATTCAACTTATCGCAGCAAACGCTGAAAACAACGACTCCCTTTCGACACATCCATTTTGGAGTATCATATTAAACCTTTTCAGGAGGCTTGTCTGACAGTTGAGAGGTGTGTTTTCTCACCACAACGTACCACTATCGACCTCATGCAACCACTCGACTGGACCACTTTCAAGAACAACGTTGCTGTCAACGCAAATAGCAGTCACCACGAAAGCTCCAAAGAGGATGTTTTGTGGTAGCAAGTCTCCACGAAAAAGGAGCCATCAATTTGGATGACTATCTAGATAGGTAGGTGAGGCACCTTAGTAGGGAGCAAAGCCCCATTAAGCTGAGGCATATGATAACCAAGCCCAGCCCAGCCATCCCTCGTGGCACCAGCACTTCAGCAACCACCGACATCCACAGCGACATGCCACTTCTCATCAATACGCTCTATCTGTCCCACAACCAAGTCGTCGTTTGGGTCGTCGATACCCCTGTCTACATCGAAGTTGCTAGCACAAATATTCCTTACTCCCTTTGACATGAGTAATGCCAGCCTGGAAAACATCAGAGTCGTCAAAAAACTTCCTAGGTAACTTAACTTTGTTGCACTGATTCACGATATAACTTGCGCCGGAGGCGATTTCCAGCCAGGAAACCTCTTTCTCGAACTTGTTCTGTAGGTTTCCTTAGGATCAGTAACAGCACACAGCATAGGACCAGAGGGATGATACATACGTTATTGCACAGTAGATGGCAGAATAGTATGAGCAGCTAACACGGCCACAGTTTCCGGGTCCTGGGCCATTCTTCGCTGTGCCACTAACCCCCAAAAGGTACCGGATCCCTTCACGGATGCGAGCGGTATCGGCGGAGAAAGGGGGGAAGTTGGGATTTGTGCAGTTGGTCGGGTCGAAGTTGATGCGCAAGGGCTTGGAATCGGCCTTTACGCCGAAGAGGGCAGAGTGGGCGGCATGATGGGCGGCAGACTGGGCCAGGAGGGCGGCGTTCCAGCCGGAGTAATCGTTCTCCATCTTGGCGACGGCCTGCTCGATGGTGCCGGTGAAGCTGACGGTAGCGCTGCTCTTATTAGCAGGGTTGATGGGGAGATTCCAGGTAACATCGGGAATGTTGTCAGGGAGAGTATAATCCTGGGCAATCTGTCTCGCATGTTAATAATGCTTCAAAGAAAGGGCTGAGATGTCATACCCCGAAGAAAGCCAGGGCGCTGGCCACGAGAGTGATGATGGAAATCATCTTGTGATAATATGTTGATTGCCTCTGGGCTTGGTGAAGAGAGGGGAAGACTGGGATTCTGGTAGAGATGAGTTGTATAGAAGAAGAAAAAGGAGAACTCAGCGAGGGAGAAGGCGAGATATATATACTACTTACTGTAGCTCACAGGGTGGATATTGGAGCACATGAGCTGTTTGTATTCACTTGTTGGCAAACCGAAGAGGGTTGCTCTCAAATGGTAGGCAATGGCTCCCTGCTCCTGCTCACCTATAAGGATCCGTTGGTTATCGGACGATGCGGTAAGAGCAGCAACATAGATGTGTTTGTTGAGCTCGGTATAGATGGGATGGTACCCAGGTAGGAGCATAAGGTCTGCCAAGAGTTAATCCGGATCAGGTGAGTTCGGTATCGGTGAGTTGGTATCCAAGTAGGAGCAGAGTTCTAAGAAAAGCCGGTGAATCTGGAGCAATAAGATACCGCCCCTCTGTTCGACAACGGAATCATCTGCTACGGGCGTAGGGACAGAGAGCGACCACCTCTCAAGCATGTGACAAAAGTTGAAATAAAATCGGGGACATGACAAAGTTTTGGCACCTTTGATAATATCTTCTTCGAGAAAAGGCATCAATTTGTGTTAATCTCTATCTAATGTGGAAGCACCCAGAGATCCCAGAATCACAGACGACCTCAGCCAAAGCCATGCCTCATTGTGCCAAGCCCTTAGCACCAATCCCCGCGAACGACGACATACCAGCCGTCGTCAAAATCAGCATGTCCCTCGACGGTCATATCTCCCTCTACAAAGGTTTTGTCAGCACAGATACGCCCACTATCCTTAAGAGGAGTGATAGACTTGCGCTTGCTGCATTGGTCAACAACATACTATGCGGCACCAGCGATCTGAGTCCACTGGAGCTCCTTGTAGAAATTGTTCTGCAGAGCCCCTGAGGTTAGGCAACCGAAAAGCACGCGCGGACGAGAAAACATACGTTATTACACCAAATGATGGCAGAGTTCCACGAGCAGCTAACGCGGCCGCAGTTCTCAGGCCCTGGACCATTGACAGCCGTGCCAGAAAGACGGGACAGATACATGACACCGATCCCAATCTGGGTTCTCTTAGCATCGCCATCCCCGTGGACGTTACAGTCATGTTTGATGGGAATGTCGGTCTTGTCACCGGCCGGACTGGAGATGGGGTCCTGGGCCATGAAGGTCTCGTTCCAGCCCGGATAGTCGTTTTCCATCTTGGCAACAGCTTGCTCGATAGTGCCGGTAATGGTTACGGTAGCGCTGTTATCGTCGGCGGGATTGATGGGCAGGTTCCAGATAACATTGCGGACATCTTCAGCGACGGAGACGTGGACAAGCTGTCTTCTGGTTAGTAATATCTTAATAAATGCCTAAAGAAATGAAGAGGTATTACTCTTAAGAGAGCCAGAGCGCTGGTAGCGAAGGTGATGAGGGAAATCATCTTGTAAACCGTGAGGTGTCAGGTTGTCTGTGAAACTTTTATTGTTTTTGGTGAAAATGGGAAACTCAGTCCAGAACGTCGAAGATGTATACTGCTACCTGAAGCCCACCAAGGATCTGGCTGGAGCACCCGATGATGGCCTCTGCCCACTGCCAACTTTCTGGTAGGTATAGCATCCATTATCTGCCAGCTCTCGAAGAAAGTCTCCACCTAAGGCAACATGTGTAGGGCTCGTGATCCCTTCTGTTCAGATGATGACGTGCAACTTGCTCGTTGAGGCTAATATCTTGTTGAATCAAGAAGCAGGAGCATGCTGAGTGGCGGAAACCCGTTTTTTGTTCTTGATAAGCAAACTCCACGGTATACAGGTAAGAGGTTGGGCGTAGCTCCTCTTTCGTCGGTGTGCCTCCTGTGGACTTTGACCAACATCTCAAAACACTAACCTCGTTCCCAAACCAAGGCTATCAAACTCTCGTTTGTGAGCTGTGTATCTTAGATACCTTGGTCATGATCTGCGGGAGGACATGGGTTGACCCAAGGGCTCGTGTCGCAATATTCTGACTTACGGCGCTGAGTAATGTCTAATCGGGTCGTACTTGCCTTACCGGCAGTAACTTTGGGTGCTTCCACCTTCTCCCCAAGCGCCTTCCTTCCTGCCTTAGGCCTTGATAACAACTGTGAATTCACAAGGAAGGTACGAGACGGTTCTGGACCTTCCTTCACTTTTGGTTTCAATACAACATGGTTATCACTCAGCAAAGTCAGAGAAACCCATTCCCATGAAAGACAATTTATTAGTTCCCCCCAATATCTAGATGCTCTTCGCAATACTTTAACACTGAGAAATGCTCTTTGCGGACGATGACTTCCCACTTATCATCGTAATCGACATGCCGTCTCATCACGTTGACATTGACTAAAACCCACGTTAGTCGAATCCGCTTCTTACCCAGCCAAAGTCGGTAACAACACAGAGAACTTACCGTTAAACCAGCATTTATAGGTTATATCACGGGCAGCATCGGCAATGTCATTCCACTCAAGCTCCCTCTCAACGTCATCCTACACCTCACATGTCAGAAACCAGCCAAACAAAATCCTTCCATAGGAACCCACCTTGTTGCACCAGATAATGGTGGAATTCCACGAGCAGCTCACACGGCCGCAGTTGTCGGGCCCAGCTCCGTCTTCGCCGTGCCAGGAACTTTACGGAGGTATTGAATCCCGTCCCTGATGGCGCCTCTGTTAGTCCAGCCTTCATGGTCAGGACGGCAGTTGAAGGTGCCATTTTGAAGAGGCTCCTCATCATCTCTATCGCCATCAGAGGGGTGAGGGTCCCTCGCCATGAAGGTAGCGTTCCACCCGGGATAGTCAGTATCCATCTTGGCAACGGCATTTTCGATGGTGCCGGTGATGGTTATGGTGGCGCTGTTGGGGTCGTTAAGGTTAATGGGGAGGTGGAGGCGTGGGCGACCTGATTGCCATGTTAGCATGGTTTTTGATAGAATGAAGGGTACATACTCCAAGGAGCGCCAGGGCGCTGGCGGCGAGGGTGTTGAAGGAGAGCATCTCGTGATATAGGTTGGATGACATGGAAATGGGCCACCCACGGTAATGGACCACGCCCCCACACCAGCCACACAACCTTGATGAGATTACCCCTGAATGCTCACACTGGCCACAACAAGACTAATATTGGGTCAATTTCTATGGGAGTTATACCAAAACGAAGCTCAATCACTAGTCTGAGTCAGACATTTCGTCTGCTTCCCTCTTGCGCCGAGTTTGAACCCGATGACGTGCGCTGCGCCGCACAGGCTCGGCTGGCACCGGCTGCTCCACATCCTCTTTGGGCACCGTTTCTTCCACCACCACCCTCCCTTCAATTTGGGCCTCTTCCAGTTCACAGAGCTTTATAAACTTGGAATTCGAATTTTTTCTATTTAACTTGCGCCTTTTCCTTGCTTTTTAGGCCTTGTGGGCATTCTGTTACTGCCTTGCCGCATTAGCCTTGTAGATCGATATCTCTAATCTTAAGGTAAAATATAGTACTAGTAAGATTCCTTACGGTAAGACGTTTTCCCGCCTCCGTAGCGTTGTTGAGTAGGTTCCTGACCTCTCTGGCTACCAAGGAGTCTCCTACGGTACGGAAAGTAGGTAGTATGGAAGAGAGATCTAACGGCACCGCAGGGACTACCGCTTAGCTTAAAGAGAGTAGTTTACGCTTACGTATGGGCTATAGGCCTATTTTACGCTAACCGCTAGTAATATTTTCTTTCCTAAAGCTTTACTTACGGATAAAGTGTTAAAATATAGCTTTTGTTTGTAGATTTTACAGTATATCTAAGCCCTGTATATTACAGGGCCTTAAAGGCAATATAATGGCTTGAATCAGCCGTGTTTAGGGACTACAGTTACCAGAACGCAAGCTCGGCCTCCGGAAGCAATCCGAGGTCCCGGAAAGCCAAACGCTAAGGCCGGTGCCCTGCAGTGGTCAAACGGTAGCGCAACGTAGCCTGTAACGTGGCCCCTAACCTTATATTTGGTTAGCGTATTTAGCGGGCGTTCGGGCCCGGGAACGAAGTCACTTTCGGAGAGTGAGTAAAGCACCGATAGCCTATAAGACCTTTGCCTCACACCCTATCTACTATAGTATTTTTTAGTCTACAAGGTTCAATTTAATATACTGGTTCACTACACTCATTAGTGCCTCACAAGCCTATGTTACAGTGATTCTCTTTTATATATTATAGGGCGCCGCCCCTATAATCCTCCTTCCTTTAGTGCCACGGCAACTGTCGAATGCTGCAGTCAAAGTCTTCTTCGCTCTTAGTGAAATGGTGAGAAAATATATAAACCAACCATAACACTATAAATATACCTTTAACAGAGTCTCTGAATGAACACACCTGCGTAATAGTGGCTCGCTCGCAGGCCGCACTCCACGTAGGATAAAGAAAAGACTCTATGGGCTTGCAGACCATATAATAAGCACCTGATCGGCCTGATTAGAGGGCCAGAATTGCCTGCACGCGTGCAAGGCATAAAATATAAAGAAATAAAAGTCGATGTCTTGTCTAAAATAGAATGTCCGAAGTAGACCGCTTATATATATGACTCCTGAACCCCTAAATCCCCCGAGAGCTCCACTTCCTTACGCAAACCCTCAGGCCTATAGCCGCACCCTAAACTAATAGTTCCGTAATATGTAATTTAAATTTATATTTACGGTATCTTATGTTTATATTAAAATATCTTATTATGCACTATTTAGCTGCACTGAAATAATTATTAGAAGTTACTTTTAAGCTGTATCCCTTTCAGAAGTTTTGTACAGGGGTTTGTTATATAAAGTCGTTAGTAGTATAAGAGTTATATTAATTATAAATAAAAGATATAGTTTTAATAAGTCCTTTAGTTAGATCTTTTAAATAAATACTACTTTAAACTCTTCATAGTAAAGTCGTTATTATTCGATAATATAATTATATATTAATCTTTATCGAATTAGTCTTTAAATTATTATTTTTAAAAGTCTTTATTTTAGAAAATAATTTCAGGGGAAAAGACTTTCCCGTTCTAGAAGATACACTTTAGTATAATAGTCTAGGTCTTTTTTCCGTTCTATTTAACGTATATGGACTTTTTACCCCTGATTAAAAATCTTATAATTAAGCTGTTTTTACTTTAACTTTTTATTGTATCTATTTTATTATAATAATATTTATTTTTAAAGTTAATTTAATTAACGGTAAAATATAAGTTAAAAAACTTATTAATATTTTCAGGAGTAGTTTTATTAATTTTAGCGTAATTAATTTTCTTTTCTACTTTTGTTTTAATATTAGAATAACAGTTTATAAAACAGAGTACCTAGTGCTTTCTAAAGGAGCCGATATTACTTTGTTTAGCTAGTATATTAGCTACTAAAGCTTTTATATTAGTATAGGTTAAAGTATAACCAAGGTTTTTCTAACTAAGGATCCATCAAACAATATGGTTTTTCTGCCCTTAAGAGAGCCTCTATTGGCTTTTATGGGCCAGTTTCGGAAGCTGGGTCCCTAGAATGCGGTTCCTCAGTATTAAACGTGGAATCCCGTGCTTATCGGACGCTTGGCGCTGGCTCATACCAGCAAGAATATCTTGTTCGGCATTTCTGAGATCTTCCTCGGTATATTTGGCCATTGATGGGTACCTGGAGCAAAAAAAATAAAAATAAAAGGACCATTTTTGACCTCTGGGGGTGGAATATAAGGTTGTGGTTGCATTAGGGGGGGAAGGGTTGTTGAGGGTTTAGCGTGGGGAATTGCACTGGTAAGTTCAAGCTATGTGGTCCATTACCGTGGGTGGCTCATTTCCAGGTTATCCAACCTACAGGTTGCTGCTGAGGATTACGAGAAAGCGCTTGAGATATTACACGCCCGGATTATATATCTATGGATGGAGCCCACTATGGTTTTCGCCGTGATACTTGCCGCTTGCTCCTGATTGTCGGGGAATTTGAGGCTCTATACTGCTCTTAAGCGAAGATGGAACTTTACTCACGGCCGCCAGCCAAGGCTTCAGCCAAATTGAAAGTCCAGAGACCAGGAGCACATTGGACACCAGCCCCAGAGCGGCGGAAACCTCCTTCTTTGTTTTTGATAGAGCAATTTGTGTCTTAATCAGTATGTCTGTGGGGGTTGAGCCCCTTTATTCACCGTGCTCTTTCTGGCACAATCACTTCTTAACAATCCTATCCCCAACACTCTACATTTTGTGGATCACCATTCCCGTCTCTCCAGCCGACGCATCATCAGTCACCCCCTTTTTTCTCACTCCTCTCCCATTTCATCATCCTTATATAAATCCCCTTTTCTGCCATTATTTTTACATACGACCATATCCAGCTAAGAACTCGGGATCCCGTCCGCTCTCCCCTAGATAAGCAGCTGAGAGCCGAACTAGTACTCAGGTGGGTGACCACTGGGTAATCCTCGGTGTTATATGTTTTTGCCTATTTTCTGGACTCCACTTGACTCCATCACTGAGTTGTGGCATACACCCCCAAGCCCCAGCCAATCCAGCTTAGAAGGGAGATAGTGGTTGGTTTGAGCCACTGCCATGGTGACTGTTACGTTTGGTTGGTGGTCAGAGAGTTATGCTTTGCCTGAAGGTTGGGTTAGGAAGGTGGTTAAGCTGGGCTGGGTGTAGGAGAGACTGAGACTTGATCCGAAAGGAATGTGCATCAGGAGGCTCGTAGATGTCAAGGCTATGTTACTTTTATATACTGAGCTTGTATCTGCTGGTTGATTGCATTTGTAGATCTGCTTAGAACACACCATAGCTGGGAACAAATCCCTCCAGTTTCTTAGCTCTTACAGAGCTAAAGCAAACGTACGTCAGCCTTCAATATCCACTCATATCCTGATTTGACAATACTCCTAGCACCTCATGCCCTATCAACATTAAACCAAAAAGCATTTTTCATGACATTATTCTTCGATAAATGACACCTCTCTTAGTGAGAAGGCAGGTTCCTACCGCCGTGCGGCGCGCTATGATGAGGCTCCCTATCCTTCCCACCACTCCGGCTGTACTTCTGTCCAATATCCTCCGGCAGCTGACCGCCCCCAGCACTGGTAACCTCCCCAAGATATGTGCTACCTAGAGCGTTATCCGAGATCCCCGAACCAAGACTGTTAGGCTTGTTCTCTCCAGCGTTGGATGGGACAACGTTGGGCTTTGCGGCGTCCTTTGGGACTAGAGAGTTTCCATGTTAGTAGTCAGTGGTTTAAAACACGAAAGAGAGGGTGGTTAACAAACCCTTTGTGCCGGTGGCGGCCATATCGGAGAGGTTACCTCCCTGGGGATGAGGGTCAGATGGCATGATGGGTTTGTTTGCTTAAGGTAGGTATCTGGTTGACGGTAATGTGGGCTTGGGAATGGGTTATTGTTTGGTAGCAGAGCTGTTCGAATGCGTGGTGGTCAAATGGTGAAGTAGATGTTCGGTCATTGTTTATATGTGTTACAGTTGATGATGTCATATATGACCTACCGAGAGGTGTCCCTTTACTCAGTGACATCACGATTGTCAAAGCCGTGCACTACCCAGTCATGAGAGTCGGTAATCAGCTCCCAAGTGATTCAATTGTCTCTTCTGTGTTGACCATATTTGAAAAGAAAAGGAAACTTGTTGCATCACTTCGTGGCATTATGTCGTGAAGAATAGGGGTTAGGGGTCAGCTAGAACTCAGGGGGAATGCAAGGGTTAGGGTGGACACATCTCTCTTTGCCTGACAACCAATGAATACCAGGTATGGCTCCTTTTCCCTCATGTATGTTGTGTGAGAGCAAATTATGAATATTTACCATTCTGACATGTGGTTTGAAGAGCCAATGACTTCGAATTGAGGCATCTATGGTCGCTGATCGGGAATCTGGATGCATGAACCCCCTGAAGCAGCTATCCCAACGCCAAAACGGCCAAATGGGAAGATATTTGAAGGTCTAGATCTTGATTTATACATCTGTAAATCATCTGCACGCTCGTTCCTTGTAGCTGCTGACATGGTATGTGGTGTAGGTTGGATGACCAGGAAGTGGACCACATGTGGATCTGGTCCACCACCACCACACCAGCCACACAACCTTGTTGAGATTACCCCTGAATGCTCACACTGGCCACAACAAGACTAATATTGGGTCAATTTCTATGGGAGTTATACCAAAATGTAGCTCAATCACTGTTAGAGTCAGACATTGCATCTGCTTCTCGCTTGCGCCTGGTTTGAACCCGATAACGTGCGCTGCGCCGCACAGGCTGGGCTGGCTCTGGCTGCTCCACATCCTCCTTGGCTACCACTTCTTCCTCCACCACCCTCCCTTCAATGCGGGCCTCTTCCAGTTCACAGAGCCTCACAAACTTGGAATTCGAGTCTTCTCTATTCAACTTGCGCCTTTTTCCTGCTTCCTGGGCCTTCTGGGCGTTCTGTTGGTGCCTTGCCGCATCAGCTTTGTGGATGGATGCCTCAGATCCCAGTGTGAGTATAGTACTGGTGAGAGTCCTTGCCGCAAGCCGTTTTCCGGCCGGTGTATGGTTCTTGAGTAGGTCCCTGACCTTCTTGGCCACCTGGGAATCCCCCACGGTATAGAAAGTAGGTGTTTTTGAAGAGAGATCCAAGGGCACCACAGGGACTATCACCTGGCTTAAAAAGAGCGGTTTGCGCTTACGTATGGGCCATAATCCTGTCCCACGCCAGCCGCCGGCAATATTTTCTTTCCTAAAGCCCTGCTTGCGGGCAAGGTCATACAGCCGGACCAAGTCGACCTTGCCGTTAGGCGTACAGTTAGTGAGGGCGTCGTTCACAGCCACAAGCCTCTTATACGCCTTCTTTACACTAGAAAAGCAGCCAATGTTAAGGGGTTGAAGGACGTGAGAGTAGTGGGGGGGCAGGAAAAGAAGGTAAATATTGCTCCTGTAGCACCGGATCATGAAGTCGTCAGTGGTATGTGAGCCATGGCCATTATAAATAAGAAGACGGGGTTCCGATGGATCCTTAGGTTCAGTCCTGGGTATAAAGACCTCTTTAAGCCAACCAACGGTAGGGTTATTGCTGATCCAGCCATTCTCTAATACAGCCACATACCAGTCCTTGTCCAATTGATCCTTAAACTATTGCTTTTAAAGGTTTTTGCCTTTAAAGATGACCCCGGGGGGGAGGACTCTCCCGTCTTGTAAGATATACTTAAGTATGGTGGTCCAGGTCCTTCTTCCGTTCTATTTAATGTATATAGACTTCTTATCCCGCTTCGAAGACCTAATAACTAAGCCGGTTTCTCACTGGCCTTCCATTATACCCACCTTATCGTGGTTATACCTGTGCCTAGGTTTAATCCAATTAACGGTGGAATATAGGTCAAAGAACTTATTGATATTCTCCGGGGTAGCTTCGTTGACTCTAGCGTAGTCAATTTTCTTTCTAACCTTTATTTTAATATCGGGATAACGGCCAATAAAGTGGGATACCCAGTGCTTGCCAAGGGGGTTAGGATCGCCTTATTCAGCCAGTAAACTGGCCGCTAAAGCCTTCACATTGGCATGGGTGGGAGCGTAGCTAAGGCTTTCCTGACGAAGGATCTATTGAATAATGAGGTCTTCTTGGCCGTAAGAAAGTCGCTATTGGTTTTCATGGGCAAGGTTCCTTGGTAGGGTACCATCAATGCGGTGCTTCAGGGTGGAACGTGGAATCCCGTGCTTGTTGGACGCTTTTCGCTGGCTTATACCAGCGGCAATGTCTTTCTGGGCATTTTTAACATCCTCCTCGGTATATTTGGCCATTGGTGGGTACCTGGAGCAAAAGAAAGTAAAAGAAAACTTCATTTTTGGTCTCTGTGGGTGGAATATAAAGTGTGTGTTGATATCGGGGGGTCCAGGGTTGTGGAGGGTTTAATGTGGGTAGATGGCTTGGGTAGTTCAAACCTACCTGGGCCACATCCATATGTGGTCCACTTCCTTGTCATCCAACCTAGTGGTCTTATAATCTTCTCAGCATCGACCTGAGGAATAATGTTAGCACGCCGCTGGCCTACATCAGCGCACCTGGCCATGCCGTATGCTTCATAGAATGTGCGTACTGAAGAAAAGTAATAAGTTCAAATGTGTGGAAGTATCTTAGAAGATATTGGCCACTGGTGATTCATGCCCCTCCGTTGTTCTGCTCATTAATCTTGCTGGAAGGCTGTCACATGTCTGAAGAAGCTTGCCTTACGCCCCTTCTTCCAAAGGAGAAATAACACACCACCTTCCTTGACTGTTCAAGAAAGAGTGAATGAACCGTACCAAGATTGCTCTTTCCTATGTAACTGTCAGCATATGAATAAGGTGCACTGGGGCCACCTTCCGTCCTACTGGCGTGAAGCAAGATGAGGACGGGACAATAGCTATTTCCTTCCCAGCTGAAAATCCGTGTGATTTGGAGATGTACGTTGCCCTGGTAGATGCCTGTCAGAAATTGCTAGCTGTGTAGTGGTGACTCCTGTCGGGGTTAAACAGCACTTATTGACACCTATGAGCTTGAGCGTGCTCTAGGTCTTGGAAGGACGACTTATTGTCGCTTGGCTTGACAGAGGCTTTGGACCAGGGCACAACCTCGTCTAGAATAAACACCGAAGGGGCACAGAATTAAGGTATTCAAGTTGGAGAACACTTGAAGTCACGCTTGCTTTGAATGGACTGTTATCGATCAAGGAAAAAGTACCGGTAAATACACCCAAACCATTTCCTATCCAACTCCATGCCTGATAATCCGCACATTAAAGCAGTAGGTACTGTTACAACCTTGGAGTCCCATGAAATCATCTCATCCGTCACTTGGGCTTATCCAACCAAGCACCCAACTGGGCAGGTGACTCTCCCTTCAAATCCCCCTTACTCCATCAACCTCTAATTAGAGCACAGAACCACCGCCGCCACCAGGGCACCCAGCGCCAAAAACACATTCTGATGCTTCTCTTTCTTCTTCCGCCTCCTCCTCTCCTCCTCCTCCCGTTCCTCTTCCCACCTCCTAGCTTCATACTCTGACCTTCCCCCATAGCCCCCCCTGGGATAAGACTTTTCATGAGGATGATGAACTGTGTACTCCTCTACACTCTCCACATCACCGTCATCATCATAGTAATTCCGCGCCCTTGTAACCGTGGTGTGTTGATGGTGGCGGGGGTGATGATCAGATGGTAATGGCCTCCGGAGGACAACAGCCTGGCTCTCATCGTACGTGGGAGGAGGGGTGGCATCCGAACAGCAGCAGGTGGAAGGGCAGGTGGAGCATGATGATACAGAAGGGGAGGGTGAGCGCCGGCGAGGGCGGTCACGGCGTCTGTGTGATGATCGCCGGGGATGATGGTCGCGATAATCGCGATCATAATCGCGAGCATAATCCCGCTCCCGCTCCCGCTCGCGGTCATATCGCCGCCGTGGTCGGGAGGAAGAAGAGTCTGAGTAGGTTGATTCAGGCATCCTTCTGGTCGGTTTGTGTTGTAAAGTGATGACGGTCTCACAAGAAGAACTGATTCTGGGTAAATGTTGGATGGTTTTATGAGACAAGATGTATTTTTGGAGTTGTGAAAAAGGAAGGATCACAAGTTTTGGAAACGCGAAAGGATTCGCAACTGACAAATGTATATGGCAATGCCAGCCGTTGACTGTGACTGGTTGGCTGGTTGGTTGGTAAATCCGAAGATCGCCACTCAAACTCACCGAGGTCGAGTGATTGAGCACCAAGTTCAAGTAGGTGGTATTCAAGCAGGCAGATGAGAGAGCCTTAGAGCCTCAATTCTGCAATTGGAAAAAGTGCACAACTGCGCAAGCCCACCCTTTTCTCATTTACCGTGTTACTCACCTTCGACTTCCCTGGCTGACTGGCTTGTCTGTCACAGCCAAGAAGGTGAAACCAACACTTTGCGATGAGCGGGAGGCCCAGAGCCTCGCCGCGCAATCAATGGCTGCATGCCGCCCTCTTTCCTCGGGCGATGCGGCTCAGTTACTGTGCAGCAAGCAGCCATTCACCATATGTCTCAACATACTTAGCAGAAGACAAGGCAGGTAGCCACCGTCTCTTTCACCGCCCACCACCTCAGACGAGAATGACACTTTGTTGCCTGACTGCCTCGCGAGGCCGCCATGCGAACAACCCTCACCTCCTCCAGTTCAAAAGTCGGAGAGCGATCGCTAGGGAAAAGACAACACCCCGGATAACAACAACGGGAATGCGGGCGGGGGGGTGCCGTACGCCTGTACGTTGAAAAAAGAATGAAGACGTATCTGAACCCCTGCTGGGTTGGGGGTCGTCAACGTCCTCCGGCAGTTGAGACGATCACCGTTAGGGAAATCACCACCGGTCTTCCAGGGGTGGGTGGAGGCCAAGCGGCTCACATGGATCATCAACACCACCACCACAATGTTGGCCAAACCCTGGCTATCTCAGCGGGTAACGGGCCTCAATCTGAACAAAAGAAGCGGGGCAGATGGTATCACAAGAACAAGGTCCCGGTTTTCGGGCCCTCACCGCATCTCTCAATGCTGCTGCTGTCCGCCCGCCCCGCCCGACCGCCATGCTGCCCTCCGGAGTGGGTTTGCGTTGCTATGTGTACAATCGCCCAAACCGCCCAAAAACCCAATTCTCTCTCTACTTTCTCACCAAAACCAATGAAAAAAAAAAAAAAAAAAAAAAAGAGGCGGTGTCAAAGCGGAGCATTAGGTTCATCTTTCATTTTTATTTTACCTCGCTTTGTATCGGGCACTTTTGGACTTTGGCATCGTCGTGTCTTGGCTCCAGACCATTAACTATCTAGTACCTAAGGTGTACCTACCCCTCCATTCCCATCCCAACTCCGTCCCTCCCGCCCCCTCCCCGAATGGTACATGCCATGTGGTGGATTGGTGATGATGTGTGTGTGAACAATACTGGTGGAGTATCACAACAGGTCGATATTATCATGTCATCCAACATGATCGCGACCTGACTTTCCCCCACCCTCTCTCTTGCCGTGGGGTTGGTTGGGTTCAGGTAACCCCACCATCTGCGCGATCGCAAGACGAAAAATATCGCGATGAGACAGAGACATTGCCAGGTGCCTAGGGTGACATTTTTTGTGTGAGCTCTCACGGCATGAGCTTCTGAGTTGAGTTTTGTCTTTCCGAGCCAGTGAGATCAGATCTATCCCTCATGCGGTGGGATATGTCTCGCATAGATATGCCCACGATATCCAGGAGGGAAGACATGTAGATAACCGAACCTACCTAACCTGTCCGGTCAAACTCACACCGACAGGGCACGTGGTAGATCTCGAGACAACAACTGCATACAAGACACACACATCCCCAAATGCTGTAGTAAGGAGATCCAGTTGAATCCGGTCACACAAAAAAAAAAAAAAAAACCACCGCCTTCCAGTACCTGCAACGGCGCGTATCGGCTACCTGCTGCATCAAACACAACCGGAGGAGGGGGGCACTCATGAGCCTTAACTCTGCATGTCCTTTTTGGAGCCTTTGGGGACCCCTACCCTACCCGGTGAAGAGGGGAGCCCGGCAGTTGCAAGACCACGTTGCTATTTGTTGAAGACTGCGCCGCGAGGTCTGGCCATCTTTGTCGACCCTGGCCTTGCTGTGCCTCACTCGAGATGTCGTGGGACAAAAGGCTTACACCGTATCTGTCCGTGGGGGAAATGATGTAGACCTGCTGCATCTTCGTCCGAGAGATCAAAGACAACACAGAGGTGGTAATACTATCACACCCTAGATTGTGTACGTTGTGTGTGTGTGTGTGTGTGTGTGTGTGTGCTGGCGTGCCACTACACCAGATCTGGCTGTTGTGAAGTCTGGCCAGACCTTTTGTTCAACTTCAGACTCAGAAGGGGGCTTCCCGTTGAGGTATAACCCATGATCCCATCCACCACTCGAACCATTTCTCTCGGTGCGGATTCCTGTCATGCTTTCTTTTTCCCTCGCCTACCCAACCATGACCGGTATATCCGGCCGAGGAACCGCCCCCCCCCCCCTTACCTCACTGTCGGGACAACATCTCGGGACTCCCCTAGCCCCTCACAAACTTGCAAGCTCGTCATTGTTTTTTTCAGCCTCAAATTTGCCTCCCTTGTGGAGTACATACGGCGCAAAGCTCGGTTGTGAAAGGAGTTAAGCCAGCATCAATGCGTGTGCGGCTGACCAGGAGAAGTTTTCCAGAAGAGTCTGGGTCCTTGGTCGTTGAGAATGGAGTTCGGTTAGAGTTGTCAAAGTCTCAGCTCGTCCCATAACACTTTCCGGGTGAATTGGCCGAGATGGTGGGGTACGGAGGTTCCGGTCCTTTTGTTCTTTTCTTTTTCAGCCTTGGGGAGACGAAACTCATGATCTGATCTGGGGTCATCCATCTAGTAGGAAAAGAAAAACACAACGTGTGTGATAAGCTTGGCGGGGATAGACTGGTTACGCTGGTTGGTGGATGGTGTTTGTTGGTCAGTATGGTCTGATGAGGGATAGAGACGGATTCTGACTGTCTCGGTTGTTCTGGACTCTTTGAACCTTGTTGTCTACGAGATATATTCGTGAACGGGTTGTACGCAGTATGTAGGTCTGATGCAGGTCTTCTCAAAGCAGCGAAGCCCGCATAATCGGACGAGGCGGCTGGGTATAATGGAACGGACCAATTGTTTGCGCATATGCTGTGTGTCCTCTCTTCTTGTTTATATTGAACGATATGTCAATGCCGATGGTTCCACCAGCCTGGAACAGATTTTGTCGCCGCCCGCGAGTGTGATGTTGTTACCAACAAGACAGACACAGGAGAATGCTGTATCTTGACTGGTCGGTTGGGCGATCGGGCTATGCGATTGGAACCTCATGGCTGGCCACGCGCCACTTGGCAGGGGATCTTCCCGGCTGTCTGCCATGTGGTTGATGAGGGGGGGCCGGCCAGAAAGGAAAAGGGCTGGGAAAGGGGCACAGTTGCGATGCCGCTTTACCCCTGCTTTTGTTGGAGGACGATGGGAGGAGATTGAGTAGAGTTCCTGATGTGAGCAGATGCTGTGTGGTTCTCGATTTGTCATCAACGTAAAGTTGGGCGGGAGTCTCCCAAGCCATGTTACCGCAAGGTCAATGATGATGGCAGTGTAGCCTCGTCGTTGTCAATTGTTGCGGACCCCCCCTGGCCTGCACGTGGCATCCAGGTGCGGCTGCGGGGGGTTGTCGCGCGTGAAAGTTATCTGTTTTCTGCCGCCGTCGTCTCTTCCTCCTCTCCTCAGGTTGGTTGAGTGGCTCCACTCAGACGGCCAAGCTTGGAGGGTGAGCACAAAAACCACGTGGCGTGGTCCCGCACAAAGTACCGGTACATTGCACCGCTGTGCCCGCTGTTCTCGTCCAAGATTACAGGGAGCGAACGCCTTCTGAAGAAAAAAAACACCCCTCTTCGTGCGTGTGAAGACAACCCCGTCTCCCCGGCCTTCCAGGTTGTGTTTCCACTGGGCATGAGGGAGCATTTCTCGCCATCATCGACACCTAGGCCCAAAATGGTGTAATTCAAAAGCATAGAGATCGCTTGTTGCATCGCATCATTTCGATTTCGAGAAGAAAAGGCTTCTTTTTCCCATGGGGGTGACGATCTGCCAAGTGGTGCTGTTGCCGCCAGTAGATTAATTGACTAGATGGATGCGGTGTTGGTGCTCACCTTCACTACGGTAGAGTCGCATCACTGCTATTGCCGTTGAAAGTCCGTAGCCGCTCCAATTGAAGACGCGACAGCGGTAAAGTGGTCGGGAACCGCATCCCGGAATGGGGACGGTGAGGGAAGCATGAACCTGCAGCATCAGCCCAGAGCTGGTTGATGAATCATGAAGCTGTGCATCAGTCCCTGAAGAGAGTTTTTTCTGCTCCTGCTGGCTTGGGTAAAGATCGTCAGTTGCCTAGCGGTTTCGCACGCTGGACGCAATGGCTGCATCGCAAGCTTCGAAATCGGAGACTTGAAAATGGCGGTATGAACTGTGAGAGCAAGGGTATCATGACCATTCAAAAGGCAGTCGTTCTCGCAGTCACACCGATTCTGCAGTTTTTTACTGTGAATTCTCAGATTCTGTCAGTTTGTTCTCGTCGACCTTTTCGTTGGAATTTGACGACTGTCCAGATACGATCAGCAGGATGCCGTGACCCCTGGCCGATATTCCCCGCACAATCTGACGTACATACAACATGGCAACCTGCAAGGAGCTCCGAGGAGGGCAAAAAAAAAAACGTGGAATTTTTCTCGTTTCTTTTTAGAAAACGGAGATCCGATGGCTGGGTGCACGATGTGATTGTGCCAGCAGCGAACGCCACCGTCTATCGACAACCCAACAACTTGTACCGAGATGATGGACCATCGAGCGATGGGGCCAACAAGACACCCCACGGAGTTGCTGATAACATTTCCCCTCACGTGGTGGTTCGGAGTGGAGGTTGAGCAACCGATCAACCGAGAGCCTCCACTGAGGGCTGTATCAGATCATGAGCGATTGCAGCGATGGCCCTGCCGTTGAAGCTCCCCTCTCCCTTCACTATCTCGGAGCGTCCGAAATTTCCTCTTTTGCCAGTTATTCCACTCTCTCAAATTCGAAACTGACTATTACGTCACCTCAACTGCTTATCGCTGTTGACAGGTCGAGATTCGGAGAGTTTGACAGCGGGGACCTGAATTGAGGCTGCGAAACAGTGGTTCGGCTTGGCTGTTATGTCTGTGAAAAAAAGAAACAGAAAGCTTCACCATTAACCCTAGACTTCTTCTTTCACACAAAATGTCATAATTATGCGGCTTATTGCATCGGCATTCTCTCATCGTCCTAGATAGATATATATATACCTTAAGGTACCGTCTTAGCGAGGATACAACCCCAGAGTGGGTCGCAAGAGTTGGACATGCGAAACACAGTCGCCGTTCACTTTTCCATCGTCCACTAAGGACTTAAAGGAATGAGCCCTACCAGCGAGCCTGGCCGTTTCTCTCGCAAGTTATGCCGGAAAAGACGAGGTAATCGCCGAAACTACACGGAGCCCACGTGTGCTGCATCATCGCGGGAGAGCTTCGTCAATGTTTTTGAAACCTGCCACGGCGGAGCGAAGCTTTTGGAACAGAGCCCCTAGAAGCCCACATTCATGCGTTGCAAAAACCTTACGAGAGATACGACTGCTCAGAGAAAAAAATGTGATATACGTAGTGAGAACAACAGTAAGGAAGCGCAGAGGCGTGGGGTTTGGAACCAGCCCGCAGATCAGTCATGGCTTTCCTGTCTTCCAATAATAACTGTTTCCAAAACTGGCGATCATATTCTGGCGTTGCACAATGGTGGGAGAATGAAGAAACGCACGGTCAGCAGAGAAACGGGCGACGACATGCAACGAAGCACCTCACGGAGAGTCAATGGTGTTCAGATGGGTTTTCCCGTTGTTGGGATGAAAGCTGGCGGTAGGTAGTGGGGTGGCTGGCTGGTGGTGACCTAAAAGAGGAGGGCGGTGGATGGATTACGAGAAGGTTTGTCCCTCTGCCAATTGTTGCGCTCTCGCTGGTGTCTGCTGAAAATTGTGACCCTCAATCAGATGGGGCCCTTCTCCCACTGTCTGGTTCCACCCAGTGAGGGGTGCTTCTTGTTCCAAACGGGCTAGGCTGTGTCTGATACCCCTGCAAAAGAGGAACCCTGTAAGCCATGTGCCTTGTTCGGCATAGCATTCGCTCCACCACATGGCTCCTGTGCTTCCCGCACCCTGCCCGTTCACTCGCTGCTCCCCTCGGCGCTCCGTCACCGCGGTCACCGCCCACAGTTTTTTTTCAAGCCACCGCCTTGCGAGGTGGGGGGGAAAAACCAGAAGGGAAACCGCCACATGAAGGTCGGCGGTAGCACTGCAAGTGGCGGTCGTCATTCAACGAGAAAAAAAAGAATGGGAGCGACTGGAAGGGCCGAGTTCCACGCGACTGCAGCTCGCTTGGGGGGAGGAGCGGGTACACCTTCATGCTGCAACGCCGTTGATGGTATTCCTGGGCCTCCTCCACAAAGCGGTAAGAAGGGCTGCGGTGTCTGACCTGGGGGAGGGGAGGGCTACGTCCAAGTTTTATATCTTGATATTGCAGTTGGTTGGTTGATGGCAGTTTCCGACCTAACCCAGCGCTACATCCGGGGCTGGTGAGATGCTGAAACACGGCCATGCGCTGGGATTTGAGCTGTAATATCAGCCACTTTTACCTGGCAAGCAAGCACCAAGTGAAAGGGGCACCGTGTTCACGGCGTCCGGCGTCCGGCGTCCGGAAAACAAACAAAGAAAGGACAGCCCAAGTTTCGCTAAACGGCAAGCGGCAGAGGCGGGCAGGAAGAGAGAGGGAGAAGAAGGAGAAGGTGAGGTGAGGGTACCTTGGCCAGTCGCTTGGCTTGGCTCTTGGGTACCTGTACATGACTTGGCGAGAGGTATTCCGCACTGCACCCACCTGGCCATGGGCCAAGAGTCCATAGCCCACCCCATGCACCCACGCTATTTTGTCTTGACCCCTCGAGCCCTCTTTTTATTTGAACCAGCCAGTCCCGCCGCGGCACGCACACCCTTCCCATAGAATATTCCACCGATTGCTTGCAATGTGTACGTAGCTGCTGCTAGTAGATGGCCGCGACGTTCAACAATAAAACATCGACCACATCGCCCACGGATACTAATCTTCAATCGCCCAACCTCCCGAGCGACAAACCCTCGCCTGTCGGTCCCGGTCTGTTGGCTACCCAAGTTCCAGCACCACAAGCCGCCGTGTCCACCTCCACTCCCGCGTACACTCCCACCACCACCACCACCTCCACCTCCGCCTTCACCTCCGCGCCATCACCGTCGCCATCGTCCACCATCGCCCACCGCCCACACCACTCCAGCAGCCCCTCCACCATCTCGTTGCGCGCGGCTGGTTTTCTGGGCTTCTTTGACAGAACGCTCTCGGGCAAATCCGAGCCCAGAGTCCGTTCGCGCCAATCGCTCAGCCGTCTTTCGACTGGCCCCGAGGCTCTCGCCACTCTTGCTGCCGTCAGTGGCATCCAGTCTGGCCAGTCGAGCCCCGAGAGACCTCCTCGCAGTATCCGATCGGCGTCGCAGTCGACCAGGAACCCCCCCTCTCAGCCTTACAGCGAAACCGACCCAAGCAGACCCGAACCGACTCTTGTCGGTCGATTGGACAACAAAATGCACCAAACATCGTCGAGGTTACTCCGCATGACGGATGATGATAGGCCGTTTACTAAGGTCAGTCTTTCTTGTTTGCAATCGCATTGTGCAGAGGTGGGCTCGGTCCTAACTAGCAAGTGTAGGACTTCAAGGATTTGTTTGCGACACTAATTGTCAGCCTTCTGCCACTGTCGGCCCATCGCGTACGGCTGACCAAGATTGAGCACACCTTTTTGTCTGAAGATGCCATCAACAATCTCGGATCGCTCAAATTCTCCCAATCCAACCGCATGCCTGATCCCAAGGACCCCTCTAGGATTGTGACAACCACCACCACAACGACGTTCTCCATGGCTAAGGACATGGCCCGTTCGATTTGCCAGAGGTTTCTGGAGGCGCGGTTTATTGAGTCGGCGGACGGGAGGTATCAGCAAGTATACACAATGAAGGGCTCGGTATGGCAGCTCACGCCCAAGGGCATCTCTATTTTGGACCGCTTCTGCTCAAGGAACGGCATTCAGCAAAAGCAGGTGGCCGAGCTCGTCGGTGCCTCGCTCCCACAACTGGTATCTCTGGAGCGCGATGGGCAAACCGACAAGCTCCTCACAGACCGGGGAACTATCGAAGTTATCTTCAGAAGATTCATTGGCGCTAACGGCCCCAATGTGAAGAGCAGCGTCAGCTCCGCCGACTCGGACTCGTTGAGCGACTACAAGGATGGCCTTACTGGGGTCAAGATGGCCGCGGAACGCAAGGTCGGAGGAAAGACTTTCAAGGATACCTTTACCGGAAAGTCAGCAACGGATTGGTTGATGGACTGCTCGACCACGGTTGACCGCCGGGAAACTATTGAGATCGCTTCTCTGTTTGTGGAATACGACCTTATGGAGGCTGTCCAGCAAGATCGCTCTCACATGTCTCAGTATCCCGCTCACAACCTTTTTCAACCAACAAAGCATGCCATTTATCAGGTTACGGCCAAAGGTAGGGATCTCGTGAATGGGGCTCTGGCCAGGGGGCGGCCATCAGAAAGCGACGGCCATAACACTAGAAGTGGTATCGCCAAGGATTCGAACACGCAACGTCTGGACAAGATTCTCAACGACCCCGCGCTGCGGTTGCTGTTCCGCGAGAACCTCCGTGAGACGCACTGTGAGGAGAACCTGTCCTTCTATATCGACGTGGACGAGTTTGTGCGCCAGTGCAGGACGGCCATCAAGTCGGTGCAAAGGACCCCTGCCAATGTGTCATCTCTGGACGGGATCAAGGAGATTATGGCCCAGGCTTATGGCATCTATAACGCATTTCTGGCTCCCGGTTCTCCCTGCGAGCTCAACATTGACCACCAGCTGCGTAACAATCTCGCCACCCGCATGACCAAGGCAGTGGGACAGGATGTTGCCATGATTGATACGCTCCACGAGGTCACCGCTCTGTTCGAGGATGCTCAAAACGCCGTCTTCAAGCTGATGGCTAGTGTACGTTTTTATTCTCCCGCACATCATGGTACTCTTTGCTAACAAAATCTCCAGGATTCCGTCCCCAAGTTTTTGCGCAGCCCAAAGTACGAGCAGACATTGAAGAACTACAACTTTGACACGATCGGAGCCACACACGGCCAGCCCCGTGTACCAGAACGGAGTCAAAGCAGGTCGAATCGCAAGTGACAGCCCAAACGACTCTTGTCGTTGAGGCTTTTGCGGCCCCCACGTTTTTGGCAGGATATGCAGTGAACAGGATATGTATCCTTCACGCAAATTCAGAACAAACTCACTGGCAGTATGCATTTGATGTATAGCCAGATAATACGAACACGCTACAAGAAATATTCTATCGTCGAGTTCTATTTCGGTGGGGGCGTGTACCAATCATGGCTTGTCCGAGCTCATTGTTTGTGTTGACGAATAGAATATTTTATTTTTTTGCGTTATGTCATCTTTTTCCTGTCCGTTTGTCTCACTAATATAGTCATCGCGTTATGATGTTCCCTTCTTTTTCTTCTTTGTTTGGGGAGGTTCTCTATGGGGATGTGTTGGTCACGAAATGATGGGAAGGAAGGAAGGGGAAATCATGGCGTTTTTGTTTTTCGTTTTGTTGGGAGGGGAGGGAGGGGGGAGGATGGATGGATGGATGGACAGGTTGGTAGCATAGATTTTGGGGGAGGGAAAGGGGGGTTGAGGAAGCTGGTTGTGTTGGCATTTACATATTATACCTTTTTCTTTTACTTACCACTCCACACGTACACAACGTTTTTTTTTTTGTGGCGGGGAGGGGGGTTCATCATTGCGAAGGTAAGGGGGTAAGGGGGGAGGAAATGTAAATTGAAAATGGTGCGTGGGTGGGATATGCGGATGAAACATGGAGGCATTGTGTAGGACATGACTGGGAGGAAGAAGATACTCAGAGAATGGGGGGTAAGAAATGAAAACAAAGTATCAAACTTGTTGCTGTGTTTCGTTTTTGTTTTGGTGACATGAGAAGAGGAAGTAAACAAACCTGATGTGAAAAGGGGGCGTAGTGAGGTAGGAATGCAATTTTCGCTTGGCGAGGCGTGAAGATGCCGTTTCATGTTGGAATGTATCCCCGCATTTCACTGAAGAATTCCCAGCGTGCCGGTTAGGGTTGGTTATTGGATTGTTTTGGTGGATTGAAATGTTTATTGGCTGTGGATGGAATTGATGCACGGGTTTGAGGTGGTGTGATCCGGGGTGCTGGGACAATGTATGGTGGTTGCCATGCCATGGGCGTTATAATCTAGGGATGGACGACCAGCAAGATAAAAAGATGGGATGGGCGCGCAGTTATCGGAATGGTTGGTTTTTTGTTTTGTTACTTACTGTCGTTCACACTCATTATATCCCACGGCTTGAGACACACTACTTGCAAACACATCAAGACCAACATCTTTCAGGCAAGATACATTATCTACACTCACCACCACAACCACGTTATCATTATCGTTAAGATGCAGCTCCTCGCCCCTGTTCTCTTCGTCACGGCCACCTTGGCCGCCGCCAGCACAGAGCAACAGCTCTTCCGCAGACAGGTCGGCTCCAACTCGACGCTTGTTGTCGTGCAAGCGGCTGAGACTGGTGTATGTTTTCGCCTTCATTTCCCTCCTCTTACTCCACTGACACTGACATATCATCCTCCAGGCCTTCCGCGCAGGCGCCCCCCTCCCAACAGACGGCCTCGGCGCCGGCCGCTTCGCAGGTGACAGCGGATCTGGCTTCTTCGAGGTCTCGGGCGCGCCCAGCTCAACATTCACCGCAATTGGAGGGTTGCTGGGCGTGGTTGGTGCTGTGGTAGGCGGTGTTATGCTGCTCTAAACCTACTCGATCAGCACATGTCACCACAACCTCCTATTTGGTACCGCTACTTGCCCTCCCTCTCACAAAAAGTAGCTCGCCTCTCCCTCCCCCTGACCTCTGACACATGACCATCATCACCATCCCCGCACATGGCCCATCCCAAATCTCATCTCCCCGTCGCCACGTGTCCCCGAGCACTCTCGGGCTTCCATTCTCCAAAACAATCAAAGCGAGCGAACACGAACGCACTTTGATTCGTTCCGTTCCCCTTTCTCTATCTCACGCGGACAGAGGACGGAACGGAAACGGGGCTCGGTACTTCGGCTTTAGCTCGTCATGGATTGATTGTGCGTGGCCTATTGTTTTGTCTGTTGTTCATTGCTGTTCTTTGTTGTACGGGTCCCGGATCCTCGGGTTTGGTCGCCGGTGAGGGAAGGGAGCGGGGACTTGCCGTTGATTATTGTGTGACTCTTCGGGTATCTCCGAGGCGTAGCTTTTAGAGAAGGAGTTGTTTTATTTTTTTATATTTTTTATATTTTTTATATTTTTTTATATTTTTATATTTTTAGTTTTGCTGTGGCTTCTATTAGGGAGGAAAACAATCAGTGTCTGTCTGGGACTGGAGTTTGGGGCTTTCTTGGGGCACACATATTACTCTTGCTTTTTTTTCTTGGGAGGGAGGAGATTCATGTACTCTATTCGCTATTCATGTAAGGCAGATACACAGGCTGGTTATGTGTTAAGAATTTGAGATTGGGTTGGAAAGAGCGTGTTCAAGGGGAGTGTTGTTACCAGTTCCGAGACGAGGGGCTATAGCCTCGCTTGCGCGTATCGACCATTGCTGGGTTCAAGCATAGGATGCCTTTCCGGAGACCCTCCCAAACCGGGGTCCATTCCTGACCATATCTTTGTCCCCTTCCACACCTTCTCCTCTTCACAGCCTTACCCTTATCACCATCACTATCACATGGCTCAGCCTCATCTCTCTCGTCACAATAGGTAGATGCAAAAGACAGAAAGATTCGCAATAGGGGTATCTACAACCAAAAATCTACATCAAACAGCAAACTCACAAACTTCCCAGTACATCCACCCCGTATCCTCCGTCCCCGTTCCAAACCCCAATTCCGGTCCCGAAAAAACAGGCGTGGCTTGGCGGCCGGGAACTTCCCTACTATCTACAGACCCAAGTACCTCTACCCCCCCAACCCAAACAAAGAAAGGCTTATCACCACCAACTCGCAGTCACTACACCCGCCCAGATTCAGCCCCAAGTTCTCATAACCCCGCGATAAGAACAATGAAATGATGCGATCCCTCAGCCTACCTCCATACCAAAAGTCCCTTAACCAGCAACCCATCACCTACCATAGGAAGCTAAAGCACCTCCGGAACAAAAGGCCCCCTCAATGTAGCGCTGCTCTGACTCCCCCTCTTCTCCTTATTCGCAATCTGCGAAGGGAGTAACTCGTCATAGAGGTTCATCTCCGGACCAACATCTGACCCAGCCCGACTCCTTGGCCCAGGAGTAGCACCATCAACAGACTTGACGCTCCCCTCCGAGCAAGCCCTCTGATGCCTCCCCCCCAGCGCCTGCCAGAGCGCATCCTGGGGTATCTCCTTCTTGTTCACGTCCGGTGTGCTATGCTGCGGCACCCTCAAGGGGTCAGGGACGAGGGTTCTATCCACCGGTTGGGTCGAGTGTTCGTTTCTCAGGGGGTGTCGCTGAAATCGTTGATCCCAGTAGTCTTGTCGTGACTCTTCGAAATAGGGCGTCTCTGGATAAGGAACGGTAGGCGTCGGACCGGAGAATTGGATCTGCACTGTTGGCTGCGGCGGTGGGGGGTTACAAGTTTGAATGGTAGCTGGCTGGAAACTATGATACCCCATCGGAGGAGGGCTCTTAACCGACTGCGGCGGACTAGTCAAATTGTTCAGAGTAGGCGACCAGAGCGGGCTCGTCTGCGCGCTGTAACAGGACGGAGATGACTGCGCGCTGTGCGTAGAGGATGACGCCGAGCTGGGGCGGCTGTTTGGGGCGGAGGAGCTCATGTTTTGGCTGAAGCTCGGGGTGCGGATTGTGTTGTCGGTCGTGGAGATCCGGTCTGCATTGCTTGGGGTACGGATTTGACTCCCGGGCTTGTTGCTGGCGATTTCGGCCTTAATCTTCAGCCTGTCAACGAGCGCGGCGTGGGATTTCTTGAGTGTCTTTTTCACGAAACCTGCCATGAAGACGTTGCACTTCATGTTGACGTCCTCGCGGATGTAGAGACCGATAGGGGGGAGGTTGAGGCCGAGTTCGGATGGTCGGGGGATTTCGCCTGGGAGGCTGCCGCCTACGGACCATTTATCGCGGATGGCTAGTGGGCCTGAGGTTAGTGATGGGTGTGATGTGGTGGAAAGAAAACAGACATACTCAGCCCTGCTGGCGCATAGCAGTGCGTCTGCACCCCGTCAGGCAGATCATGGAACGCGCATGTGTAAGTGACATCCCCCGTTACAAGCCCGCCAGGTAAATACGAGATCTTATCTGTGAGAGAAAACCACTGGCAGTTGAGTTCATCTGGGCTTGCGTGAGGTGGGGGAGGAATAGGATGTCGCTCCTTGACCAGCGGGTTCAAATCGATCATCTCCTCATGGTCGTGGAGGAAGTTGACGACCACCTCCCGAGTGATGTTCGGCGGCAGCGGCGTAACCGTTGTAAACACTGTGCGTTTCGACATCCTGGAGCCGTGGGTGGCAGATCTTTTGCGGAAAACAAACAACTCTATTTTTTCTGGTCAACAAAAGATATCTAGGTAGGGTAAGTATATAGGTAAGGTAACTGACGGGAGAACGGCGGGGTGGTGAGTGTGTCCAGGGGCACCACCAACACAAGTGTCAAACGAAACGTCATGGCGGCTTTGTTCAGGTAGACAGAAAGTCCCTTCCAATCGGCTGTGGCGTTGCCGAACTTGGCCCTTTGTTGCTTTCTTTGTTTCTGACTTGCCTGCTGCTGGCTGGGCTGCTGCTGCTGCGCTCCAACCTGAAAACGTGGTCGGCAGTGCAGCAGCCAACCACCTCGGAAATAGCGACCCTCCTTCTGCAGGCCCAGTGCCACCGTTAAACCAACAGGGGTTCAGATGTGTGTGCTGCTGCTGAGTCGCCCGCCAAAGCTTATCTCAGCCGTTCCAACGAACCGCTGTTCGGTCTCAGATCCTCGGATCACCAACACCCGGCTGTTGGCCACATGGACCCTCGGGAGCCAACATGTCATAATGTGCGACTTCCCGCAAGACATACTGTATTGGTGCGAATATATATATTCACCATCCCTCTAATCGGCCGACAAGCGCCATCATTACAAATCATATAAGTCGTAGGCTGAGCATCCTCAGATCTCCTTGCACCAGCGCGCCAAAACCGCATTGAGTTTTACCGCCGCCGGAATCTCCTCGAGTGCGACATCCAGCTTCCACATCTTGGAGTCCAGCCCGCTCAGACCAGCTGTTCCTCTCCCTCCCGAAGCCGCCGGCACAAGGAGACCGAGCGCAACTAGCCGCTCCCAGGCCATTCCTGCGATACCACGACCCCACACTCTTGTTCCGCCTCCAAGAACGAGAAGTCCCGAGCTTGCCGTCTGAGCTCGCTGCTTACTCATGAGCGACGAATACTCGTCGTAAGCCATCGCGAAGTTTACCGTATCCGTATGTGCTACAATGTCCAGGCGCGCCGCTGCGATCAAGAGTGAGAGGTCTAGATCTGATAGTGATTCCAGCATGTGCAGTTTCGAGTCCGGTGGGTCCAAAGAAACAGCGATGTTGGGTGCTGGTATCCGCAGGAAGGGAGATGTTGGTGTTAAACCCGCCAAAGGCATGACACACGTCGTCAAGAAAGCAGAGGTCGACTTTGTGGTAGCAAAATATGACTCGAGGTGGTCTTTAAATCTCTGATCTTTGCTGTAGAGACGCTGCATTCGCCTGTTAGTACATGCGACTACATCCGCAAAGCTCATGGGAACTTACCTCGATCCGTTCGTTCCACCACTTCCAGAACTCTTCATGACCCTCCAGGGACTCATCAACACCCTCAGCTTCCATATCCTCCGCATCAATACTAAGTCCTTGCCTGCATACATCCCAGAATGCGGGAAGACTCTTTGGCAATGACAGATAGACATATCTGTGGCTGAATCGACTCTTGACTCTCTTCTCCAGACTCTCTACCACGTCGATCCTCGTCGTCAGACCAACAACCGCAATAGGCGCTTTCCGAGCCTGTGCAATATCAAACAGATTGTACAGAAGCGTTTGTCTGGCATGTGTGGCGAACAGATCGAACTCGTCTATCACAAATACAATTGACTTAGATGTGACGCCTTCGTGTGATTCGGCGATCTCCGAGGGATGCGACAACAAAGCTAGCAGAGAAGCCATCGTGTCTGCGTAGTTGCTCGTCTGCATTTAATCAGCATTTCCTCGTGTTGTTTCGTATAAGGCAGTCCAAACCTACCTTGTTAACAAGATCATCCTCCACAGCCATCTCCTTGCCCAACTGCCGCCAGATCTCCCTCAACGCCAGCTTATCATCAGTATGAATGAACCCATTTAGCCTTACGACGTGAAACTCCTCCTTATGTTGCTTAGACACATCAGAGATAACCGACTCTATCAGCGTCGTCTTGCCACACCCCCGCGCACCAATGACCAACATTGAGTTACCCTCACCAGCAACAATCGTCTGCTCCACCAGCTGAAACGTCTTCCCATACGCTTCGTTCTGCCCAAAAAGCTTGATCCGTCGCCTCCCAGAGCACCGATCAAGCAATACCCTTTGTGCCACACGCAAATGGTGTTCAAAATTGGTGATATCGGGCAGATCCTCAGCAACCTGCGCAACCATCGCGGCTTTCATGTCTTGGAATGAAGCCCCCCTAACCTTTGCTGTATCGTCCACGCTCAGCATCCCTGCCGCTTTCTTCTCTGCACAGTCCTTGCAGAACCAGTCTCCCTTGGGAATCCTCGCAACGCCATAACACTTCTGATGAACAGCCATGTCGCAACTGTCACAAAACAGAATTTGGTTTCCACGTTTTGAGTCGGGTTTCGAGCAAACGGTGCAGACCTCATCATCTTCTTCCTCCTCGCTCTCTTCCTCCTCCGCCTCGTTTTCGTCCTCGGGCCCAACTTCGCCATCAAGTCCCACCCCATGCTTTTCCCCTGTCTTCTTCGTCGGAGTACCCTCCTCATCTTCCTCACTTTCCTCCTCATCATCACTCTTTTCCTTCGCAGCAAAAACAACATTCTTCTTTCCCCTCTTCCCATCCACTCCCTTTTCCTTTCTCGGCGTAAGTATCCCCTTTGGAACCGCGTGCATCCCACCACCCCGTAAGCTCGTCGCCGCTTTCCCTGAGAGCTTCTTTGTCGTGGTGACATCGTCCTCCTCCTGCTCCGCGACAGTTTCCGCCGCGACTGGCTTATTAGGTGGCCGACCTCGTTTTTTCTTCTCCGCTGGCGGTTCTTCCACATTCTCTTTATCATTTCGAGGAGCAGAAGTGACAGATTTTACCGTTGCCTTGCGCTTTGTGGCAGGAACAGTGGTGGTGGTGACTTCAGCAGAACTCAACTCATCTTCATCCGAAGCTGGAAAGTCGTAAATGTTACTCTTTTTCTTGACCGATGGTTGCCGTGTTTTTTTGGTGGCGGTGAGAGGTTTGGGCTGGGGTTCTTCCGAGTCGGGAGCCTCATCGGAGTTGTTTGCTGCCGCAGGAGCAGGTGCCACGCGACGCCTACGGGGTTTTGCGCTGTTCGTTGCTGTTGCTGTTGATTCCTTCGATACTCGTACTCTTTTCGCGGCTGTTGTTGATGATAGTTCTGGCTCATCTTCGTTTTGGGAGCGTGCTCTTTTCTTGCCTGCTGCTGCGGCGGTAGTGGTGCCGCGGGGTGCCATTGATGCTGAAAATGAGAGACAAAAGAGAAAAATGGAGCTGCTATTCCAGCTTGATATTGCTATGAAGGAGAAAGAAAAATGACAACAATGAGAGTTGGAAAGGTGTCAGGTGAATGAGCTGCAGGTTTTCATGAGATGGGCTCTGTCAGACAGGGCTACCAGTCGCGTCTCAACTCAGGTGCGAAGCGCGTTGGACGGTTAATTGTTCGCTTATAAGGATTTAAAGTGGGTGCTTCAGGGGCTGGAGGGGGATGCAAATATCGATGGGAGCTTGGTCTGTGCAACCATTTCTGCATCATAATTATTGCTCTATTGAGGGTTGTCCAATGTCGATGCCTCACTTCACTAATGGGAATGGCCAATAAGTTGGGCAGACAATTGTAAGACGAGTGTTTGAGGCGTTCCTGCCTTGAATGTGGCTCCCCCATGCCTCTTTCCTCTATCCTCCATCCCCCATGGCTCCTTCCCAACGAAGCTCTTGCGCAACATAGCTCTTTCCCGGCAACACTCTTGCACTGCAGGGCTCCTGCCCAGAGTTCCAGTCCCTGCCACAATGCTCCTTCCATATGTCGTTCCTTCCTGCAGTCAGTTTTTTGACAGTTGCAAAATCATCGCCCTTTTGCCCTTTTGCACATTACCTCTTTAACACATTTCCACATTATCACACACATTGTGCCCTTTGCACTTGAGCCTTTTGCACATTACATTACCCCTTTGCAAATGAGTATCTTCGTCTGGCCATCTGTAAGTAGAGGATAGTTTCTCCATGAGTATTCTCAAGAAGCTCACCCTCGACGTTGTAGGTTGCTTCTGGTCATTGCCGTGTCTTGGTGAGCCCCGCGATGATGTGAGTTGTGTTCTGCAGTCGGCGGCCGAAACGGTTGCTCTTCCTGTTGTGGATTCGATGAACGATGGAACGATGGGGTTCAATTCACTCCAGCTTTACCTAGCAGGTGTCTTTACAGCTGTGTCGAGGCGGGTATAAGTGTCGAGAGCAAGATGGTGCCCTATCCACAGAGGTGGATGCTCCATATAGAGTTCAGTTAGGTTTCTTTCAGAAGAACACGATTGTTGGAGTGGCGGGGAATACGTGATACTGGCTCTGGATTGGTTCTGACTGCGAGTGAAGAAAAGAAAAGCAATACGCCATGTCCACGCTAAGCCCACGGCATCATATCATTCAAGGAGGCTCAGAAAAGCGTTGAGCTCGAGGCCGCTAATGTTGTCATTGGAAGGAATCTGCTCGCAAGTGGCTTTCCGCTGCTTGGTATCTAGGTTTCCGCTGTTTGAGCGCTTGCCTATGAGTGTTGCTGACTTGCCAATATCAGACTGAATCTATACTTGCCGGGAATCTAGTCTCGTTCGATAAGTAGGAGCCATACCTGTGCGTAGCCAGAGCATGAGACCCAGGCACATGGTCCACAGTGGGACTCGGTCCTCGGTCCCAGGAGTCTCTTTCAACAAGTTGCCCCTGAGCCAAATACCAACTTGCTAGCTCCAAAACACAACTGGGTGGGCTCCGTGGATCAGTATCTATATATTCGGGCTACCCGCTGGTTCTTCACCTCTCCCACAAACCTCACATTCCTTACCAACAAACTGATCCAACCGAGACAACAAACACACAACAAGATGAAGACCTCCATCATCAACATCGCTGCCAGCACTCTGGCTTTCTTTGGGGCAAGACATCCTGGTTTTTTCTGAAGCATTAATAACACACAGACAGATTACCCAGGGCTATGCGCTCCCGAGCAACATTGGTCTCGACTCTGCGTCCGCAGAATTAACCATCAACTGCAACACTGGGGAAAACCGTACCTTCACCCCGCGCGTCCAGGACGGTATCTCGTACCTTTACGGCAAGTCTGGCTCTGCGCAGAGCAACGCCGGTCATTGTAACCGCGCCACCTGCTCCGAAGTGCTGCCATTGCTTGGTGCAACAATGTATGTCTCCCTTTTCCCACCTCTATCATTGGAATTTTCATTATTTCGACACATGCATGGTTTCTGTTTGCTAATCGATTGCGACATCTCTACAGGGTAATGCGGCCAAGCAGGTTGCGTGGTCGGCAATTGCTGACGCTGCGAACAAGATCGTTCAACAGTATGATGGCCAGGAGTCGAGTGGTTTTGTAAAGGGCCATGCCGATGCCTCTGATGGCTGGACTTCTGTCGTTCGCGCTGAAGACTGCTAAACCATGCGCGCTATATGGGGCATAGCGAGGCGAGAGGGGGTAGGCAGGACCTTGATTCCTTAGTACTCTGAAGCAGGATGCGTGGGTCATTCGGGCTAGTTCTACCAAAAGCTGAGAATGTCTTATAGTTGGTGGGTGTTTGCTAATTGGCATCAAATTGAGCTGGAATTTCTCATAATCGTTGTTACGTGCCTTCTTTCTGTGACGAATACGCCGTGTATCGTTGACCATAAATGCAGTGGGACAGTCGTTCAATGCCACCATTTTCCTGTTTATCCATACTCATCTCAATCACAGTTCTCCCTACCTAGCCATCGCAGTCACCATACACCATTCACTCTCATCTATTGCGGGCCTTTCGATAATGGATGGGATGCCTACCTCATCACATATATTTGAATGTTCAGCCGAGTTCTCCCACCATATGTCACTGGTCTTGTTTCTGATGGTAGCAGAAAGATTGAGGTTCTAGTTACTCCGGCTTTCCGGAGCAGTGTAGCTCTCAAGCTGACCCAAGCAGGTGTTAACATCGTGTGGAAGAGGGTACATTTCTCGAACCCTTTGAAACTTTCTCCGTTATCTATCAGAGGGCATGACGATGTGGAAGTAGCGAGCGGCACGTGGTCTTGAGGATGAATTGAGGAAACCTGCGGTTTTGGTCACAAGTGAAATGAAGGGAAGGAAGAAGAGCAAGACAGTGGGTTTCTGCCATGTGAAGACTTGTTTATAGTGCCCCTGGCTTGTCGATATGTCAGACCGTATCAACATCTGCCGTGCATGGCACCACATCCGAAGAGCAGGAGAAATAGGTACTCACACGTGGCCAGTGAATGAAGCCCAAACACCCGGCTCACATTGGAAACTCTCTCGTCGGCGTTATCATTCACTGACAATAAGTTGCTGCCGAGTCGTGAATAGCCCGCTTATACTCTAGAGTGAATTGGTATTTGGTGGGCCCCATCAACTAGTAGGTATATATTCTGAACATCTGCCATATCTTCTCCTCTCCCACGAACAAATCAGTCATCCTCACAATTCTCAACAAGTTGACTACCTTAAAACCAGGCAAGAGACTCACCGAGACCGTAAACACCTATCACCAAGATGAAGACCACCATTCTCAGCGTCACTGCTGGCGTTCTGGTCCTCTTCGGTGTATGTACCGCCAAGTAACCAGTCAGTTTGGACGTCACTAATAACCAAATACAGACCACCCAGGCCTTCGAGGTCCCGGACGTCGTGCCCGCTGTCACCTTCAACATGCCCATCAACATCACTGACAAGAACAACGCCACCGTCCCTATCACTGGTACGATATACTCCCCGCAAGACTTTTCTCTACTATTCCCCATATCCTTTCAAGGTAGTGAACCACAAACGTTCTTACTAACCACCACATCCACCAGGCACCATCCAGCAAGCTGTAGCCAAAATGGACACCGACTACCCCGGCTGGAAAGCCGCCTTCCAGGTCCCATGCCCCCCGCCCCCCGCCCCCCACGTGGCCCCTCCAAGAAGCCCAAAAGATCGACTGCTGGCCCAAGGGAGAAGAGAAGACCGTCACCATCAACATCGAGGATGGCATCGCGTACCTCTCGGATCTGCCCGGCCTCACCCAGAACGACACCGGCCAGTGCGGCCGCGTGAGCTGCTCGTACAACTCGGCCATTCTCTGGCGCAACACCGTAAGCTTTAACCCTCAACTCCCCCCATCTTTGTTAATTTCTGGTTTCTGACACGAGGCGAAAAAATACAGGATGTCAAGAAGAAGTACGTTCCGTGGCTGGACATTGCCGACTCTGCGTTTGATATCTGCCCTTGAGTGCAACTCCAAGGAGAGCCACGACTACGTCAAGGGGCATGCCTACATGGATGGCAGGTGGACTACCATCGTTCGCAAGGAACAGTGCTGATCACCTGCTGGCGGTTACAATGGGGATTGGCACCCTGAAAAGAACGATAGGGTGGGTGGGCATTCCATTCTCGGCACTCGGGGAACTTGATTGCGAGGGTGTACTTGGTTGGCTTTGGCTGATACTGGGAGTATCTCGCGCCTTGGGTAGTGGCTGGTTGGGGATAATCACCAGGTACCTACATAGCAAAGGATTGGGATCTGACTTTTCTCATGAACTACTTTTTTGATTTGATCTTCTCCACCCGTGTATTTGTCAAGGGCGGGCAGACAACCGCGTCAAACCTGTTCCCGTTCAATGTTGATGAAAGCTATGAGTGAGCCATGCTTGCCACATTGCTCACTCCTGCGGGATGTATATAGTGATATAGGGATACTCCAAGGGATCACACAATGATTGAATGATTTCCAAAGCGTTATTTCATGATACCACCTCACAAGTCATGTTTCGTTGGCCTACTTCTTCCATGTTGACATACAAAAAGGGGGTGGGTGCCAAGACTTGTCGATGGAGTCAAGTGGAGTCCGAAAATAGGCAAAAACATACAACACCGAGGATTCCCCAGTGGTCACCCACCTGAGTACTAGTTCGGCACTCAACTGCTTATCTAAGGGGAGAGCGGACGGGATCCCGAGCTTTCAGTTGGTTATGGTCGTATGTGATAGTTCTGCACAAGGTTGGTGAATATGGGGTGGCTCTCAATGCCTGGCCAGGAGGGCTGCTGCTTTTTGGTGTCAGTTCAAGGTTGTGACAGACAATCCATTACACCAAAGACTGGTTTTCAAGTGATAGTTAGATTCTTGACCGTGTATCCTGGAATCTTGAATGCTGGTTCTTCAGGACATCTGGATTCGAGGCCTGCTGGCAGCCGCCTTCTCACCTCTCTATACATGGAGTCCTCTGGTCATTTGTCATGATGGGCTTCATGCCCACCAGTGACTATACGAAAGGCGACCCCATTTGAGCCTCAGGGTAGAGACGTTGAAAGTATGTTTGTGATATCATTACTCCTACAACCACCCCGCTCTCTACAAGCTAGCAAACAACTCCCCAAACCTCTCCCTCGCCTCCTTGACACAATCATTCGCATAAATCATCTTCTGCACGTCCGGACTAGCCCACTTGTCAGGCACCGACCCTGACTTTCCGTTCTCCTTGAATGCCTTGTCCCTCTCCTCCTTCGCCTTGCCCTCTCCCAAATGCAATACCCGTCCAGAGTGAGTCGCCAGATCCACCAACGCGGTACAGTGCGGCTTCCGCAACAACTCATACACCTTCAACGTCTTGGTAATCGTCTCCCCATCGTGAATCTTCTCCACCGGAATCTCGCTCACAACCTCGGCCAAGACCGCTCCGTCCTCAATGGCCATCGCCGCACCCTGACTGAGATGTGGAAGCGTGGCATGGCACGCGTCCCCAACAAGAGCAACCGACCCGTGAACCCAAGTAGGAAGAGGCTTGTGAATCCGCAGTTTCCACTCGCAGACTTCACCATCAGGTACGAGGTTAAGCATATCCTGCACCAGCGGGCAGAAAGTCTCAAACACCGACAGCATCTGCGATTTTGAGCCCTTGGTGGTATACGTCGCCGACGTGGCCGAGGCAAAGTTGGTATCCGGGTGAGCAGTCGAGATGTTGTAAATGTTGTGGTTAGAGACAGGATACGCAATAATATGCCTCCTCTCACCCACCCACCTCACCACAGTGTTGCTATCCAGCAACTTGATCAGCTCCGGAAAAGGGGCAAGCTGTTCCCTTGTGAGCATGATTCTATACGCAGCCTGGCCGGTGTCCTCCTCTTCCGTCTGCGTCAAGTTGTGCGACGCCCTGAGAAGGTGAGACCGGGTAGGGGATTTGATCCCATCCGCCGAAAGCAAAATATCGCATTCAACTGTGAACTCCTCTTCCTGAGCACGGGACCTGAAAATCAACGTTGGCTTGGGGGAGAAGGACGTGATGTTGACAAGGGATGTGCCAAAGTGGAATTTGATCGCCGGTTCCTTCAAGCAGCCGTTATACAGACTCCCCGCGAGGTTGGAGCGGTGACCGGTGAGATGAGGAAACCCATATTTCTCACGAATGTCAGGCATGGAGACGTGGGCGAGCTCTTCGTTTGTGCTGCCCTGTCTGATGCTGGTGGCTTGGACGTCGGTGGCTTCGGCTTCGATCTCGGGGGCTACTCCGAGCCGGTCGAGGACGCGCATGACGTTTGGTGGCATTTGGATTCCCGCGCCGACGAAGCCGAGGTTGGAGGCAGTTTCGTAGACGGAGATGTTTTTGAAGCCCTTTTTGGCGAAGGCGAGGGCGGTGCCTAAGCCTCCCATGCCTGAGAGGGTTGTTAGAGATCTGGGGGTGGGTCTGGGGGTTGTTGAGGGGGGGCCTACCTGCGCCGATGACGACGATGCGCAGGTCATAGACGTCTGCGGCCGTGGAGTGAGGCATCTTGATGTTGTTTTGGTGACAATGCTATTCAGGGGTAGGTATCTTTGGACTGAAATAGGGGGCAGTTGTTTAGCGATTTGTCCAAGAGGTGATGTTGTGGGATGTCACTGTGTCAAGAGCTGAAGCAGTCAACAAGAACGACGAGGAGATAAATGATATTCAACGGATATATAGCTTTCTACACGACCCGGGGGTCCATGCCTCGGCAGCTGGTCTGGTGGGCAATATCCATCACAGATTGGTGTGGACATTCGCGCTGTTGGACCAACAGCGGAACGGCAGTGGGGATGGCAAATGCATGTATATTTCTTACTCGCAGAATCACGGCATTCCGAACTCTTGAACTAAGCTTCTCTACCAGCTGCCAAAGGGTTCAGTTCAGATCAGAAGTGTGGGGTGAGTGAACTGCGGGCGTGCGGATGCGGGGAAAACTTGTCTCCAGCCGGCTGCGGGAGAAATCTGGATCGGGTCGTGGATCTTCCCCGGAGAAGCTGAGGAAAATGGATTTGCCGGAGTCGCGGTTGAGACTTCGGAATTGCAGCGTGGAAACACAACCAGGCCGGTCCTGCCGGTTGCCTCTGGGATCCTGAGGTGCAGACTATGGCTTTGACCTGGGCCACACAGCTGGCCGCCCAAACCGAGTGTTATAGCTACCGTAAATCCGTCGGCAATCTGCACAGAGATAAAGTTAGAATGAAATGGAGAGAAGTTTCTGATTCCTTTGCAATGGATGGCTATTAGACTGGTCTTCCACACATATCGACAATATGGTAGAAATATATCGACGTGGAAATCGGAGCTTTTAAAACCCCCGCATTTTGTGCTCTAGTGCATGTGCCACAGCTTATCCCCCGCATTCCAGCGGCCAGCCATCGCCGTCATCGGCCTTGTCAGCGAATTTGATGAGAACGTTATCTGATGGAAGTGGGCTTACTGGGATGGTAGGTAACAATAGGGAGCACTTCTCTGCCAGTACATATATATACCAAACCAGGTAGCCGGGACTGCGGAGGTTGAGATGCCGCGAATGCATAAAGCACTACATCATCGCCCGTAATCGTATTTATGCCATGTTTTCATTTGAGGTTATGCTGGCCATTGTGCTGCCCGAGACGGGCCTCCCCCACCAAGGCAGGCGTGTGTGGGTCTTTTCAGATGAATGACGACGGGCCGCCCAACCACGCGGGAAGGGAAATGCTTGAAACATGTTTCATGGGAAGAGAGAGGGACGATTTCCTGGGACAAAGCAATCAGTAGCTAAAAACAGATGGAGTCACTATAGCAGCGATAGCGTAGCAGATCTGCGGGCAGATTTCAACAAAGGGAAAAGGTGAAGCGCGCGTCTATCTCTTGAGTCACTTGTCCCATCGGACAACGATTCGAGGGCGCGCGCCATAGGCACAATCATGGTTGCTCTCCAGGAACAGAGTGGCACAGTTGCAGCAAAGAGTGGGAAGCGATCAACTGGACAGCAGCAGCCGCCGACGTCACTTGCAGTTCCTGAGACGCAGCCAATCACACCCCTGTATTGGCCAAAATGCTCGAAGCGACCCAGCTGGCTAGCAGGGTTCCCATGGGGTTTCAAGCCGCCGTTGGGGGCCTCAAAAAGCTTCCAGGGCATCATTTCAACTCTGGAGCTCCTCTTATCTCAACATATCCATGAGTGCTGGCCGGCACGAGATCGACAAGAGTACCAAGCCGGGTCGACGGCCGTCCAGTTCCACCTAGTCATACCTCCGTACTTGTACACCGCAGTTCTGCTTTGGTTTTTATTATTGCTCAGTCCTCGTCCTACTCAGCAAACACCTCCACCGCTCCCATCTACAACGCGCCTTGACGGGAACTCTAACACCACGCAGTGACAACCCCTTTTATGCATGGACTACGATAGTTGAGCATCGCTCTCGCCGTGGCAGGTTCACGCTGCGGAGCTTCCACGATAACAATACGATCCATACATTCTTCTAGCCCCTCAACATGGCTACCCCTACCCCGGACGTCACCGACCCGGTGACGGAGACGTTATCGACGATAGCGTCGGTGTCCACGTCCCTCTTGGAAACGATATTGTCTTCGTCAACAGAGGCGCTGTCGACAACATCAACGCAGGCTGCCACGACAACGAGCAGCAGCGCAGCCGAGGCGCCTACTGGGCCAACAGACGGGCGGCCAGGATCAGGACAGCAGGACCGTGGAATAAGTTTAGTGGCTTTTGTGACTGCATTGGCCGCTTCGTTGATTGTTTTCGGAGTGCAGATGGGCTTCTTTTTGCTATTACGGAACAAGCTGGTCAGAATCTTGTGCGTACCTCCATCATCTCCGCCTTCATATCCAACCCCTCTTCTTTCTGTCGCGTTTCCAGGGCGCTAACTGTGTACCGCGATGATAGCAAGCCGAAAACCTACCTGGTTCCCGAACGGGAAAGAACAGAACCACCACCCGCCAGCCATTTTGCACTCATTTATAAGCTCATGGCGTTCAGGGATCGCGAGATCATCAAGAAATGTGGACTCGACGCCTACTTCTTCCTACGATATCTACAGACTTTACTGATCATCTTTATTCCTATCGCTCTCGTCGTCATTCCGATCTTGGTACCTATCAACTTTGTTGGCGGACTCGGCAAATCGGTTGTTGAGGATTTGAAGGATGATGATGGCAACCCTATCAACAAGACCAATCTAGACCTGCCAACCGGATTAGACACGCTAGCCTGGGGTAACGTTCCCCCGGAAAAGCAACATCGGAGATGGGCTCACCTGATCCTTGCGCTTCTTGTCATTATCTGGGTCTGCGGTGTGTTCTTCTTCGAACTTCGCGTATACGTCAAGATCCGACAGGACTACTTGACCAGCGCCGAACACAGATTACGAGCCTCGGCGAATACGGTCCTTGTGAGCTCCATACCGGACAAGTGGCTCAGCGAAGAGGCCCTGAGAGGTCTATTTGATGTGTTTCCGGGGGGCATTAGAAATGTCTGGTTGACGCGGGATTTCACACCACTCCTCGCCAAAATTCACAAACGCGATGCTATTCACAAGCAACTCGAGGCAGCCGAGAGCGACCTCATCCGGGAGGCGAAGCGCAGGCAGTTGAGACAGGCTAAGGAAGGCGGACTGAGGAAGCGCTTCACTTCTGAAGGCAGAGCAAATAAAGTTCAACGAGCACAACAAGCAAAGGCTCAGAACTTGGAGGCTCAACGGCGCGCTGAAGGCCCCGGAGGCTTGAGCGCCAACACTCCAAGAATCCCGCACAGTGTGCAAGAAGAGGTGGCGGAGGAAAAGAAGCCGGAGGGCGATCTCACTGATGTGCAGGAGGAGGGATCCGAGGATACCGAGGCCGATAATCAGCGCGGCAATCCTCTCACCAAAATTGGACGCGGCTTGGGTAAGGGCCTAGGCAAGGGCGCCGCGGTGGTCAGCGGGGCCGGACTAGGTATCCTCGGAGGAGCAAAGGCTGTCGGAAAAGGCATCGACAATGAGTTGGAAAGGTCTGGAGGGTTCACCGTGATCAATCAACCCGAGGGGCGAGCTCCGTCTCCTGGTAACTCGCCCACCTCGGATGTTTCGTCCCCACGAAGAGCCCAGATTGCCGTCGACGAGGACGACAAGCCTAGAACGTCGTACGCCTCCGAGAGGCCACTTACCCAGTCCACCAGGCATCAACATACGACATCCAACGCCACCAACGAGACCGACTCAAGGCACGACGATTTTAACCCCAGAAGCTTTGGAAACACAACTCGAAAGGCTACCAACATGGACGAGATGATTGTGAATAAGAAGACGTATTGGTTCCAGTTTTGGAAGCCACCAACTGGCAGCTATGCATCCCCAATCCCCCAGGGGTACGAGGGTGGCGAGTACCCGTGGATCAAGACAGAGAAGAAGTCATTCTGGGAGAAATTCAAGAGCTCATTGCCTTGGGTCGAAGATGAATCCGATCCGGTGGAATACCCACCGGCTTATAACTACGACTACAGGACGCACCCAGAAGATGGTGCTGAGTGGACGAAGTGGCTCAAACCAAAGAACCGCCCACAACACCGTGTAGCGAATTTCGATTGGACCCCTGACTGGTTGCCTGGCCTGCCTTTCATCAACAAGAAAGTCGACACCATCTACTGGTGCAGAGAACAGCTGGCCCAACTCAACATGGAGATTGAGCAAGACCAGCAAAACCCCGAACGCTACCCTGTCATGAACTCGGCGTTCATCCAGTTCAATCATCAAGTGGCTGCCCATATGGCTTGCCAATCAGTAACTCACCACGTACCGAAACACATGGCACCCCGTATGGTTGAGATATCGCCCGACGATGTCATCTGGGACAACATGGCCATAATGTGGTGGAGCGCATGGCTTCGAAGGGCGGTTGTGTTTCTTGTCGTGGCAGGCATGATTATCCTCTGGGCTATCCCCGTTGCCTGGACAGCCTCGCTGTCACAAATAGACGCGTTGCTCAAGCAATATCCGTGGCTTAGCTTCATTAACAGCAGCGAGACACTCACGAACATCGTCAAGGCCGTGGCTGGTGTGTTACCCGCCATTGTGCTGGCCATCCTGCTGGCGCTTGTCCCTGTCGTCCTCGACCTTCTGGCGGAATTTCAAGGAGAGAAGACGGGATCCTTGAAGTCAGAAATGGTCCAGATCTATTATTTCGCCTTCCTTTTTACCCAAGTCTTCCTCGTTGTCTCTATTGCAGCAGGTACCTTCCAGGTCCTAGAGGAGCTGGGGAAAAGTCCACAGGAAACGCCTAACATTCTAGCCCAGAACATTCCCAAAGCTGCTAACTACTTTTTCTCCTACATGATTCTCCAGGCTTTGTCCACGAGTTCGGGTACCTTGCTGCAGATCGGAACACTCGCCGTTTGGTATTTCTGGGCTCGGATCGTCGACAACACAGCGCGGGCAAAGTGGGTTCGGAACACGCAGCTCCCGCACATCAACTGGGGCTCCTTCTTCCCCGTGTACACGAACTTCGCCTGCATCGCCCTCATCTACTCTATCGCCGCGCCCATCATTTCCATCTTCGCCATCATCACATTTGGTCTTCTATGGGTCGCTCACCGGTACAATATGTTGTACGTCACGCGCTTCAAGACCGACACCGGCGGCGTGCTTTATCCACGAGCAATCAATCAGACATTCACCGGACTGTATGTCATGGAGCTTTGCCTCGTGGGTTTGTTCTTCTTGGCTCAGGATGAGAACAACAAGCCAGCCTGCATTCCTCAGGCTCTGATCATGGTTGTCACACTCTTTCTCACCGCGCTGTACCAATACATCCTTAATGCGTCGTTTGGTCCGCTGTTCCGGTACCTGCCCATCACCTTTGAAGACGAGGCTGTCCTCCGCGACGAAGCTTTCCGACGAGCACAGGAGCGCCGACTCGGCCTCTACGACGACGATGAAAATACCCATCTCAACGGCGTTAACGGCACCGGCGATGGCGAGGACATTGAGCTCGAGAAAATCGGCCAACACAAACGCTCCCACTCCCGAACGGGGACCGTCATGTCCAAGATGACCCACGCGGGACAGTGGGCTGCCAAGGGCGGAAAGCAGATTAGACGTGCTACTGGCAAGACTAACCAGGCGATCCGCACCGCGGCCGACTACCGCAAACAGAAGCGGCAAAAGGACCTCGAGGCTCAGCGCGCGATGGGTGATGCTTTGTACGGGGGTTATTGTGATGCTGTGGAGGACTTGACGGCGGAGGAGAGGGATGTTTTGGTACGCAAGGCGTTTCAGCATTCGGCGATGCGGGCGAGGAGGCCGATTGTGTGGATTCCGAGGGATGATTTGGGGGTGAGCGATGACGAGATTGGGAGGACGAATGAGTTTAGCCAGTATATTTCGATTACGAACGAGGGGACGGCGCTCGATAGCGAGGTGAGGGTGGTGTATGGGAAGAATCCGCCGGATTTTTCGGATGTGGATTTGATTAACCTATGAGGAAAAGGGGTGAGGAGGATGAAGTTGATGATAATGGGATATATGATGGGGGCGGTAGAGACGGGGGGTTGTACAGATAATTGTGAAAGGGAAATACCCAGGTGTTGTTTTGTTTTGTTTTCTAATTGTGTTCTTTATTGCTTATCTTTTGGTTAGTAAGGAGGATGATACTGGATACAATTGAGTAGAGAGGGAGAAAGAAGAAGAAGAAGAAAAGGAAGCATTAGACCATGCGTGGCATGTCTATAATGAAGCATACGGCATAGCATCATTTGTTTTTGTTGTAGATGTAGATGGGGTGAATAATGTTGGGTTATATATATCTTGGATCGCATTCTGGTTTTTGGGGCGCGTTTAGTGATTGAATGTTCAATTTGCATACCATACATAATAGACAGCGCTTGCTTGTTCAGGCGAAGGGAAGAGAGTTATACCATGTCTCTGCTCTAAAGCTCGTGTTTCTGGCCGAGGTATTACTTGTTCCAATCTTCTCATCGAGTCAGGACGAAGAGATTCTTATGAGGCTGGAATTGATTGCCGTCGGTCAGTGATGGGAAAAAAGACTGAGGACATAATCCATGATACAAAATTACACTTTCATTCTTGATCTACAATACGAGTAATGCGACACAGACGCCACAACTAAACGCCAGACAACCCATCATGAAAACATAAGGTTGAAAAGAAAAACAAAACACCAAAGACTTTTAACCGAATCAAGAAACAAAGCCAAACGAAATAATCTATCAAACGTATAGAAACGTATAGAAAACCATAACTCATGCTGTCTAGTCGTATCACAATCTCAACATCTCACCTGTCATGGTTTCCCAAGCCTAGGGTTAGGGTTCCAGTCTGGTTGAACCAGGGTGCTCCGAGCCGGGCAGGGTTTGGTCATTTGCTTCCTGTACCTAGCTTTTCCCTCTCTTAGCTTCCTCATACGACCTTGTTGTATCGACCTCAGTTGCTAACATAACCATTTTTTCATCAACATTTACACCTTCAAATCTCCGCCTTTCTGACCTTCTCCCCTTTCTCCTGCAACCTCTTCCCATCCTGCTGCATCCTCTCGCCCATCTTCTCACCCGCCTTACCAACCTGATCCTTCAGGCCAACCACCTCCTCCATGATCCAGTTTCCCGCCTCTCCCACAACCCCATTCACCACCCCTTTGGCATCGTCCACAACTCCATTCACAACCTGCTTCGCGTCACCCACAACACCACCCACAACCTGCCTGCCCTGCTGCACCACCTCCCGTCCTTGATCCATAACCTCTCTTCCCTCCTGTCTCAGCTCCCGTCCCTTCTGCTTGCCGATCCCCACCGCCTCATAGGCAAACTGCATCAAAGGGCCGAGAAGGATTGCTCCAAAAACGCAAAAGACAGCGGCACATACCTGCCAAATGCCGTACATAATGGATCCCGGGGCGAGGGAGATGAACTTGAGGAACTCCGTGACCTGGTAGAGATCCTCCTGGTGGGTGATGTAGTACTTCACATCACCCTGACCACTCTGACCCTGACTGCCGCTGGCGGTGCCACTCTGCTTCAACTTTTGCAGCTTATTGCCGCCATTGGCTCCAACAGGGACGGTGATTGGGCTGGAGGGGGCAGACGCCTCTCCTGCGGCGACCTCGCTGAAGGAGGGCTTCTCCCCTTCCTGGATGAGATGGCGGGTCTCAGAGGCAGCGTCATAGAGTGTCTCGCCGTCGGTAGAGGCTTCACTGGGGGGATGATGGGGGAGGGGCTCGACGAGGAGGTTGGTAGCTGTGCCGTTGACGGTGGGTTGTTGCTGGGAAGAGAAAGAAGAGCGGGCCTCGAGGGAGAGGAGAGAGACGAGCTCTACCCGGCGGGCATTGTGGAAGGGGAGGAACCAGATAGAGAAGTCTTGGTTGAGGCGAACGTAAAGGGTGTTGGTCTTGTGGTCGAAGGCGACGGAGGTGATGGAGAGGGAGATGCGAGGGGAGAGGAGCTTGTACCTGTGACATACGAAGTTAGATCACAGTGGGATAAGGGCAAAGGGGAAGGGGGAAAGGGGAAGACGGACCATCGGTAGATGGCAATGATGAAAGCTCTGGAATCGAGGTTCGTGGTATTGGTGAAAGGAATCTGTCTATCTTTGAAAGAAGGCACCCGACAAAACGGGTGAGTAAAAGAAGCGCCCTTCGCAAAATATTTGAAAATCGTCCGTGCCTGCTCGTCCGCGTTGCCCTGGGTAAGGGAGCGGATCACGTTCTTGATATCCTTGACTGGGTGATCCATGATGTTCGTTGCTGCTCGATGTTCTTTAACTCTTGTTCTTGTTACAGTGGAAGTTGAACTTGAGGAGGAAAATTGCACGGGGATGTCCAATTCAAATAGTAACCCAAACGTCATGCCAGAGCTCTTACGGACCATCAAGCGCTTTCACATGCCACTGATAGCTTGACGTTTGCGTGTGGAATGAACCACCTTCAAGCTCTCCTGGTGATGTCATTACCTCTCAAAGTGGGGTCCCGGAGATTTTCCAGCATGTGGGTAAGACACGGGAAGGCGCCGGGAAACGGCTCTAACGCAGGGGTTGATCGCCGGCTCCGGTAAGCGCCAAGCCCGGGCTTTTTGCTGCCGAAGCTTTAATCTGGTGGTGATGCCATGGTTGACATTAGTTCCTGCGGTAGCTCTGGGCTTGGAGAAGAGGAAAAGCTTTGCTCTAATGACGAGGTAGCTACAAAAAAACCATTGGAAGCTGAGATAAATCCCTACCGAACCTCCGTTGCATGATCGAGATGCAAGCATTTTGCTGTCGGAACCCACAATCCACCCATTTTTTGAACCATCCAAAGTTCCTGCAGTCCGAAATATTCGTCGGTTCAACCCATCATCATACAATGCCATTATATACCAACCATCATCATCGTCGTCATGCCCACCCACCCACTACCTCCTATGACTACTCGATCTCCTCACCTCCACCACCCTAGCATCGCCGCCGGCAAACCTCTCCGGATCAACCTCCCTATACCCACTACTCCTCCTCTCCTGACTCCGAATCCTACTCCTCTCCCTCCTCCTCCCCCCGCCTCTCACCGGTGAATGCTCCTCAATAACAACAACCTCATCCTCCACTGTCCCCGTATCATCATCACTAACTTCCACCACCCTCCTCACCCCTCCCCCTCCCCCCCTAGAATAACTCCTCCTCCTCTCCTCGAGAATCACACTCTCCATCCCACCCCCCGTCCGCTCCTCCACAATCACCGGTCCCCTAGACTGCTCCCTCGTCGTCCTCGTAATCTCAATATCCCTCGTCCTCCTCCTCTCCCCCCGCGAATGCGCCCTGTGGTGGTGCGACTTGCGTGTAACGACCGACGCCGTCCCCTCAGTTGTGGAGTCCACATTGCCAATGTTAATGCACGTGTAGACCAGGTAGAGAACCAAGCAAAACCCAGCGACAGAACCGAGGACGATGCCCGCGATGGCGCCGGGGGTGAGGGAGGTGTACAGTGCGCCGTAGGAGGCGGGGATCGTGTCGGTGGGAGTTTGTCGTGAGACGAGAAGGAGCAGCGATCGAGCGCGAAGGAGGAGTGAGGACGACGCTTGGGATGGTGATGGTGGTGGTGGTGGTGGTGGTGGTGGTATTGGCGCCATTGCCGCGCTTTCTCTGTACAGCGCTGATGATATTCCGCTCGTTCGGTGGGTGGTATCTGAGTCGTTTGTCGCGACGAACACACGGTCGGTTATGTCGGCCGGCTCGCAAGTCTCCTCAGGTCGCGCGCACAAGTCTTGAAGAAATTGCGGGGGTGGTGTCGCGTCCCACTAGCAATGTCCTCGTCCGTGAAGAAAGAGCTGATGTATCGTCTGTTTCTTTCAAGCCAAAATCTTGGCGCAACTGGTCGATTTCTCGTCTGAGTTCTCGACGCGATTGACAGAAAATGAAAATCAAGGGTCCAGCGTCTACAGCACGCAAGCACCAACGTCAGCCTCGAAGCGCGCGACGTTCTCCAAGCTGATTGGATAATGTAACTCCGTGTAAGCTGCCCAGCTTGGTGGACTCTGGGATCGCGGTTAGAAAGCTGGCTATATCAGCTTCAATCGTTCTGATGCCTGACTGACCCCCCTCGACAAACACGTCCAGGAGGATGTTATTTACAGAATTCCCGCTGCCTGTTGGTTTCATAAGAAATGCGCCAGTCATCTCAAGTCCGAGTGGAACCTCAATTGCGGCGCAGACATCCCCGCCATTAACGGGAGGTTGGGGATTGGTCCACTTCCTGAGCCTTACAGAAATCTTGGCGATGGGATGGAAGGGGTCCCTTGTGGTGATCACTCTTATGAAGATGTCTCTACACTACACAACGCTTGCTTGCCATACCTATATACGCCTTCATCTTACACAAAGCCGCGGATACCTCTAATAGTGCCCATCTTCTTCTCCTTCTTTTCCGGCTTCTCTTCCTTCTTCTCCTTTTTGTCCTTCTTCGTATTTTGGACGCCACCTGTAAACATGATAAGCATAGGCATGTCGAAACTTACAAGGCAAGGAAATATCAGTTACCTCTCCCGAAGTACCGCTCTGTTTGCGGGCTCGTCTTGCCCGATCCTGACGTCTCGTGTCGTCCGGGTGGCGTCGATGGGCGATTAGGGGGAAGTACTGAACCAAGGGAGCTCGAAAGCGGCTCTAACGGTGGCGTGGCGTTATGCGACCCTTCAAATCCATCTGAATCTGCGAGTGCATGAGGAGACCGAAGCCGACCCATGGCAGGACTCCCAGAACCTTGGTCGAGACTACTATCAGCCACCGCCGACGTCGGCGTCGCGCTTGGTCTCCCGCTCCGTTCCGTCTGCTCGCACTGCATGTTCAGCAGTGACGCCTTAAGTACTGTGTATTTTCTCGTGAGTGCCCCATACTGTTTTTGGAGATCAGTGTTCTTCGCTCGTGCCGCTGCCAGAGCACCTTCGTACGCCGCCACAATTTCTTTGGACGATGTCTGTTGCTTGATTTGGAGTGCTTTACCCAGTTCAGACTTCAGGCCATCGATTTCGGTCTGATAATGACGTCTTTGCTTCTCCAACTGCTCTTCCCGCGCCGCAAGTTCTTTGGATAGCTGCTCAGCTTTGGCCTCAGCAGCGGCTGCTTCCTGCACGGCTAGCTGCATCTTGACCTCTTTGCCGTGGAACAGGTGCTCCGTAGCGGAAAGACGAGAAATTTCCGCCTTGAGCTTCTCAATCATGGCTGTGCTGGTATCAACGGCCTCTAGGTTCTGCTCCGACTCCAACCTCTTCTTTTCCGCCTCATCCACAATCCGCCGCAGACTTGCAATTTCGCCCCGCGCCTTTTCCAGCTGCTGTCTGAGTTCGGCCTCCTCCAAAACCCACTTCTTCTGTTCCTCGCGGAGAACCTTGAGCTTATTAGACAGAGAGTCTTCCCACTTCTTGGACATATTGCGACGGTTGTCGAACTCCTTTTTGTTCTGGGCTTCGCTCCTCTTCGCCTCGTCCAAACGCTGTTTCAAACTACGATTAGCCATTACGAGGTTCTGAGTCTCGGCCTCTGTCGCTGCCTCCCTGACGTGTTTTCGGCGCAGCTCTCCCATGTGCATCATGTGCTGCTGCTTGATGAACCTCTCATACTGAAGGTCATTGAGCAGAAGTAGACGCTCATGATGCAGCATAGCAGCTTGCTCAGCCAAGTCCCCGCTGGTTTGTCCCCCCTGCGGCGATGTGTGCGTGGTTGAGGGCAGGAACGGACTTTTTTCTCCCGCTTGTTCCTGCGGGCTCAGTATCAAAGATGGCACGCTGTCGCTGTTGAGAGACTGGTGGAGGCCTGATTTGATGACCTTGTTAGAATGTATCAAATCCTGAAGAAGACTGTGGGACGCCGACGGAGCAAGTTGCGGTGGCAATGTCGGGCTATCACCACCGCCTCGACTTCTAGGTTCTGGTGTATTGTATCCAGAAGGTGTCGAATGACTTAATTGCGAGCCAGGTCGATCAAGCGCCAGCGACGGAAGTGCCATTGACTGGGATAAAGAGTCGACAACCGGGCTACTCAAGAGGGCAAACTCCCGACTGTCTAGTTCCTGGCCCTCGCTGAGCACGGAGGCCGGCACTCCTGGGAGTGATGTATCAGTTTGGATATTGACGGGCGACGGACCTGGCTCAATTTGCAACGCCGTACAGTCAGCTAGGACTTCGTCGGCTTCGCTCCTGATCCAGCGACTCAAATCCGTCTTTTCTGATTCGATGGTGAGATTGTAAAAGTTGGGATGCAAAAGATGCATCTTTCTGAACCGCTCTGACCTGTCTCGGATTTCCATCGCCTGAACATCGATATCCTCAAGATTGTTGGCATGTCGGAGATACCTTTGAGGCTTCCTGATGTAGTCTAGGAAATTGATCGGGTACAAGCCATAGAGCAGGCTGAAATAGTTCTTGAGGTAATGTATGGTGCTTCCGTCAAAATCTGGGTCCATTAGAACCTTCTCCCACGGCATCGTGGCCCATGGGCCGTCTTTTCCCTCGCCCATCTCGGTATTCTGTTGTGTAAACAGCGAGTCTCTGTCCCAGAACAGAAGCCTTGCGTAGATGTTGAAGAGTGTTGGGAGATACTGGACAAGAGCGCTGGGTATAAACGGCATGATCATGTTGAGCGAAAGAAGAGCAATCGTAACAGTGTTGGTAGACTCATCGCGCTGTAGCGATTGCAGGATACTCTGGAAGAGAGGTGTTTGTAGAATTTGATGCAGATGTGGTGGCCCGCACGAGACGAAATGTATGAAGAGACTCAGCGTCGCATTGCGATCGTCTTTTCTGAGCACGAAGTCGTTCAAGACTGTCATGAAGCCCTTGGGGTCTCGCTTGCCAAAAGCCACCAGAGCATCCTTGATCATCCTCTCTTTGAGTTCGGCTGCTGGACCAAAGCTGGATTCAGACTGAACAATCTCCAGCCAGCGAGCCAGCAGGCGACTAACCAGCGGGAGCATCTGGCCCGAACTCCATGCCTCGGGGTCATCGTGCTCGTCCGTCGAGAGCAAATCAAGGGTATGTTCGAGTACCTCTCGGGCCAGTCCTCTTTCTGAGGCTACATGCTCGAGAACTGGATCCAGAAGCTTGTCCCACCATTTGAATATGCGAGAGGGTGTTCGAAGGACTGGACGCAGCTCTCGTAAAATGACAAGAAAAGCAGCATATCGCTCCGGATGATCCCGCACTGTCTTTTCCCAGATAGTGGCCAGTTCATCGTTCAGCTTGTCTCCCGAGGTCTCTTCAGACTTCTCATGTTTATCGAGGTAGCTGGTGATGATAGCATTGACTTCTGAGGGCAACGGCAGACTGGGTGACTGGAGATAGGCCGTGAGGCCTTTGACGAGGTCCTTTGAAGATCTGTGCGGGGGATTAGCAACAGCTCCAGTTTATTCATACTCAGAGTAGCAAGCAAGGCCTACCCGGATGAAGTCATCCTGATCGACACTACGAATGGCGCATCGGGGGACTGGATGAAGTTGGAGAGCCCCGCTCGGGAGCGGAAGCGAGGCAAAGCTCAGGAGAGAAGTGACGTGCGCGGCACCGGGACCTTATGACCGCCTGACAGTGCGCCGTTCCAGAAAGGGCCGGACGTATGAGGGGTCCAGCGTAGTCCCCGGGAGGCTGCTCGGGGTTTATGGGATTATGGGGTTATGTGATACAACCGGATGTCTGGACGTACGAGGTCGATGGCGTTGCTCAGATGATTCGTCGTGGAAAAAAGGCTGCCAAGAGCTCGCTGCCCCCGGTTGCGCTAGAGTGATTGGCCCCACCTCGTGACCCGACTCCAGCTTGACTTGCATGGTCAGTGCTGGCTTTCCCTGTTCTTTCAGCGGCAGAACCCCTCGAACCCCGCATTTTAAAACGCCAAAGTGGGGCGCATCGACGGGAACTTAGTGGGCTGCTGCCCGCCGCCGAATCGTCTGATGCATGGTGTGAGAGGAACCAGGCCCCTCTTTGGCGGGGCTGTCTTTGAGAGCTCTCTCGTGACTGATCCAATGCGGCCCTCCAATGACTGTCCCGACAGGCAAGCTCGAGGCACAAAACCCAGACTTCTCCCTGCTTGTTTACCCATTCCTCTGTTTTCTACCCATCTTCTTCATCACTTATTCCATCAATTGAGTCTCTCCATCTCCGGTTTGGTCTGTACACTCCCAGGCAAACCACCACTTACACCTACAGCAAGCACACTACTGGTCTACAACCACCACTCACCCACCACCCCTCCAACCCCAATTCCAACAGTTGCCAAAGATGGCCCACAAGGAGTCCGCAGTGGCAGACGAGCCAATTGATGTGCTCTTTGCCCTGCACGACAAGTTCAACCTCATGGACTTCGCTGGTCCCCTCGAGGTCTTGACCACGGCATTGCACGATCAATCTGATCCTGGTAAGTCATTGTGTCCTGTTTTGAGGCCAGGTTGGCACCACCACCGGCTTCTTTCATACCCCGCGTTTTGGTTCCTTTGACAGCTGGAAGCTTCCCGGCTAACCGGACCCCGACCTACAGCTTCCAAGGCCTTTGAGGTCACCATTGCTGGTGGCAGTCCTACAGTCATCTCCGAGCAGGGAGTCTCCGTCCAAACCCAGATCAACTGGAAGGACGCTAAGGAGCGTCTTAATGACTTCGACGTCCTTGTCGTCATCGGCGGCGGCACCGATGCAGTTTTGAAGAGCAAGGGCGAGCCCCTTGGTCTCATCACTGCCTACTCGGAGCTTCAGAAGAGCGATCCCACCCGCGAGCGGACACTCCTGTCTATTTGCACCGGTTCACTCTTCCTTGCCCAGCAGGGCATTCTTGCTGGCCTTTCTGCCACCACTCATCCCGACTATATTACCAAGCTCGAGATCTTGTGCAGCCAAGCTGCCACCCGCGACTTGGGCGAGCGCACCGATGTTGTCGATGACGCCCGCTATGTCGTGAACAACCTTCGGTTCGAACTCGGAGACGAGGACGAGAACCCCTACATCCGTCGAAAGTCGGATGCTGGCAGACGCCCCTCGAATGCCCGGTATGTTCCACTGACATCACTGTCTGACGAGTAGCACATACTGACTCATCATTGCAGAAAGGGATCCATTTCGTTCAAGGGCGCCACACGCAGAGAGTCCATTGCTCGGCGCGCATCCATGCGCCTAGGTGGTCTCCGAGTCATTACGAGTGGGGGAGTGGCCGCTGGCCTGGATGCAACTTTGTATCTGGTCAGCGTTATGGTGACTGAGGAGTCGGCCAACCAGGTCGCCCAGTTTATGCAGTTGATCTGGACCAAGGGTATTGTTGTCGACGGCCTTGATGTGTAAGTTTAGTAGTGTGATATTAGCGACATGGGTATTTGGGCAAGGGAATCTGGCGTTTTTGATGAGATAACGAATGAAATGAAAACGATATTCACCTCTTCTAAGAATTGGAACCGCTCTCTATCCTGTGAAACGCCCAATGAAGTAATTGAGTACGTAACGTGTCCCTGACAGCTCAAGAGCTTGGTGTTGTGGTGACGCTGTCGTTGAGAGATCGATGACTATGACAGGTGTGGGGTAATGCCCGTAGACACTCTTGGCATTACTATGGACCCATCTGCGAGTTGAGGTCCTGGTCACTCAACCCTGGTCGAAATCGCCTGGATTGGCAGCTGGCAGCGGGCCGTCAACAACGTCTTTCAATCGCTGGAAAATCTAACTGGAGCCATCATCATGATACCAGATCCCGACAGCGAGTTGCCATTTCAGGACGGCGGTAGACCCAGCGCAAAGCTACCCGTCACCTCTCACCCACCATGTCGTCAATGAACTCATTACCGCGGATCGCGGAGCCTGTACAGCGGTGGAAGAGGTTCGGTGAGAAGCAATTGTTTCTGTAAGCAACCAGCCCACCCTTTCTTCTCGAGGACATCTCGGAGCTAACCTGCTCTCTTTTTCTCCCCGCCAGACCAAACCACGTAGTCGCCCTCCTCCGCCCCAAGCCCAAACAGTCCCCCCACCTCGCCACCTTTGCCGTCCCCCTGCAGTTCAACAAGCTCGATCTTCGGGACTATCTTCACCATGCTTACGGCGTCGAGACGACAGCTATCCGCTCGTTCATCAACCAGCCCAAACCCGAGAGAAAGAACAAGACTGGGCCTTGGTATCGGCCCAGGGCGCAGAAGATGATGATTGCCGAGCTGGTCAAGCCGTTTGTGTGGCCGGAGCCGGTGAAGGATGAGGAGGCTCTCAAGCCGTGGGATCATGCGATGTACCAGAAGCTGCAGAAGGATAGGAGGGCGCAGGAGAAGAAGCAGAAGGACCCGAAGAAGGTGCCGTTGAGGAACAAGTTTGCGGTGCCGGATGATGTGAAGAGTGTGAGTCAGCAGGCGAGGGAGTTGTTGAGGAAGGCGAAAGGGTTGAAGGTCAAGGAGAAGGGGTTGAATATGGAGGGGAAGGAGGAGGGGAAAAATGGGGAGGTGAAGGATGAATAAGGGGGGTTGGACTTGTTCAGACGTAAATGGGATATGCTTGGGGCGAGGTAAATACGCGGAAGTGCAGTTCTGAGAAAGAATGATCATGCTGAATTGGTCGGCTTAGTTCGGCTGTCACTGCTGCTTGGATAAGGGGGCTCAAACGCGAGAATTGAGCAGAGCCAAGGAGAGATACTTGGCAAGTGTATTATATGCCATGGACGCAAATACATGTACAATCATGACCAATGCTGGATTCTCCCGCTCTACATCAACCTGGTTGAACAATTTGACTTAGGTTTCCTGCTATGTCTTCTTCCAATCGTGCAGAACCCGCCGTCTTTTCCTCCCTGTTTCCTTGCAGATTACCCTCCGGCCCAACAACCTCTTCTCCTTCTACCACTTCTTCGTGAGCCCAGTACTCCCCCCCCTGAAACTTCACTACCTCATCCCCCCACCCCCACCAACCCGCCGTCAAGTTCCGTGCAAACATCTCCAACGCTGTATACCCCCTAGGTAACACCTCCTCAAACACTCTCTTTAAATTCGGCTTGCGAGAGTGAATATCGGGCACAGAGACAATAACCTTATTCTTCACACCACCAGCCCCTGCACAAGCCCCCTTTTTCCTCGCAATCAACAACCGCTCATAAGGCTTCCGCCATTGACTCCCCAGACTGACAATCGGCTCCCCACGAGACGTGACTTTGACCCAGGTCCATTCTGCCACTAGCTCAATACCCCAGTTGTAGGGAAAAATGTCGTTGAGGAGGAGGGTGGTGAAGCGGGGGGAATTGGTGACCCATACTGCTACGAGTCCGTCAGGGGAGAGGAGGTTGGTTATTTGGAAGGAGGACAGGAGGGAGTGGGTGGAGGAGAGAGAGGGGAGGGGTTTGTAGGCGGCGGGGCTCGAGCGTTTGCGTTTTGCGGAGCGGTTGGGCCAGGGGGGGTCGAGGAGGATAAGGGAGAAGGTTTGGGAGAGGGGGGGGAAGGGGCCGGTGAGTGGGTGGGAGTTTGGGGGGGGTGTAAGGAGAGTCTGGGGTATCGACTTGGTTGGTGGGGATTATACTGTGATCTTCGGTTGCTTTGGGAGGGGGGTTTGGTTCTGTGGGTGTTGATGTGTTTTTGGGCGGCGCTGCTGTTTCTTCCGGTTGCGTGGCTATCTGCTTTGACTCAACCGGGGCTGGTGGCTTTGAAGTAAGGCGTGGTAGACACCAGGGCCCTTGATAGGATGTGCTTATCTCATCGAGTGCTGACTTAACGGATGCCATGGTCATGAGCTCGGCTATCTGAGCTGCGGGTGAGATGGCTGGTTGAGCATAATCACTGGACTTCGGCTCCGGAGTTACGAAGGGTTGTTCTGGTGCCGGCGAACAGATCAACCTCCGGAATGGTGTAGTTGTGTCTGGTGGCTCATGGCCAGGTAGCATCTGATTATCGGAAAGATACTGGGCTTCTTCAATTGACCGGGGGAGGTCGAGTAGAACCACCGTTTTGGCCTCGTTCTGCCAGAGAATGCTGGATTCAGGCATGGTTTCGATAGTGTTCAATCCATCCCATACATGGACATTATTCTCAAGGCAGGCTATTCAATGGCTCAGGTATTTTGATTGGTCCTTGACATCTAGTCAGTGATTTGCAATGAGACTATGGAATTTGTAACAATTCATTCCACTTACAAGGTCTTATATAGACTATTCACGCATCAAATGCCATGGTAGCACTTATCTTCGCAGTATCTGATGCCCTCGTGACCAACTCGTGACCGTGAATGTGGATATATCGATAACAACCTTGTCAGCGTCGTCAAAAGAGGGTACTTTGTGGGCTTCTAGAAATCCCAGAATGGCATAGTGTCAAACCTGATTTACTTAGGCGGCCGCTGGTTGGCCCGTTCTCAGGCACTGGGCCCCTAGTTCAGGCGGGTTGATCAGGTGGGAGGATTCGGCAATCCTCGGCTATGCGGGGTGGCACTGGAGGGCTTGCGGTTCTAAAGCTTAAAGAGTCTGCGGAGAAGACGGAAATGACGTTTGGTTGTTGCATTCCCGGCTTTCGAGAGCGTTTTCTTTGCTCCATCTTCTGAATCGCATTCACAGCAAAACATTACGTACTTGACGATAGACCTATAACTCACTTCCAACTCGCATCTGGACCGTGGCCGAATATATATCTTTTTTCAACGACCCCAGAATACAACAGAAAGACATTTTCACTCGCAATGCGGCAGTAACGCAGAGCGTCCGTCCCAATATTCCCCTCCCCGAATCTACCTGTCGCGATATTCCGCTACACCAGTCCGCTGAAGCGGGCAACCCCCGGGCCCTCATGAGCCATGCCTCCATGCCGGGGGTCTCGTCGCCTCAAATAGGGCGAGACACTACCCGTGCAGCCCGGCCAAATGCTACAGCACTACCGGCTAAGGATCCAGCAGTATGCCCTACAGACGACGAGGCCCAGGTGCCGAGGAAACCTCCTAAGAACAAGCGGAGCTTGGATTATGTCTGGCGATCTGGTGTCGCAGGTGGTCTGGCAGGATGCGCTGTAGGTTCTTGCCTCGGACTCAGGCACGAACATTGTACGGTGGACTAACATAATCATAGGCCAAAACTGTTGTTGCGCCGCTCGACCGAGTGAAAATTCTTTTCCAGTCTCATAACCCACACTTCATCAAATACACGGGATCATGGATTGGTGTGTCGGAGGCCATGAAGGCCATCTACCAGCAGGACGGTCCAACAGGCCTTTTTAGAGGCCATTCAGCGACACTTTTGAGAATTTTCCCCTACGCAGCTATCAAGTTCCTGGCCTACGAACAAATACGAGCTATTGTCATTCCGAACAAGGAGCACGAAACGCCATTCCGACGACTTATCAGCGGGTCTTTGGCAGGTGTCACCTCAGTTTTCTTCACATATCCACTAGAAGTTATTCGAGTACGGCTGGCTTTCGAGACGAAGAAGGACAGCAGATCATCACTACGCTCAATATGCAAGCAAATATATGGTGAACAACAAAAACCGCGCACTGTGGCTGGCCCTGTCGGCGAGCCTCTGCCAGTTGTGCCTGCTAGGCACGGGCTGACCAACTTTTACCGTGGATTCTCCCCAACGCTCCTGGGCATGCTGCCCTACGCTGGCATGTCTTTCCTGACACACGACACGGCCGGCGACCTTCTTCGTCACCCAAAAATTGCGAAGTGGACTACACTGCCGCAATCTGAGAATGCGCCCGCCGGGAAAGCAGCGCCTTTGCGGTCTTGGGCTGAGCTATTCGCGGGTGGCGTGGCCGGTCTGGTTTCTCAAACGGCGTCCTACCCGTTGGAAGTTATTAGGCGGCGGATGCAAGTTGGCGGAGCGGTCGGCGATGGCCACAGAATGCGCATCGGCGAGACAGCTGGGATAATTATGAGAGAGCGCGGACTGAGAGGTTTCTTTGTGGGCTTGACCATTGGTTACGCCAAGGTGGTCCCCTTGGTGGCGGCGAGTTTCTACACGTACGAAAGACTAAAGACATGGTTCGGCATTTAGAATTTCTTGGGGTTCCTCTGGTTCTTGTTTTGTTTGCAAGCAAGCACAAGATCGGCGTTTGGGGTTGGCAGGCAGATTTCTTTTGTATATACAAAAATCTTGGGTTTAAGGGGTTGTCTTTTTCGGGGTGGGTCGGCTCGAGCTGGTTTGAGATACTTGGTCGAGGCTAAACAGGAAGTTCATTTGGTTACTAGCATCATAGTGGACCGTCGTTGGGGCGGGTGGAAGCAATATGAATGTATCATGGCTATCTTGATCTGCTACCTTTCACAATTGAGCTCTTGGATTCAGCTTGACGCTTACCATGGCCGGCGACGAGCCATCTCCTGACAACGGGGTTTAGGGTCTCGATGGTGTAGTACGAACCACCGATGGACATCGACGGCGTGACATGGCGCCGAGGCAGAATCATGTCACTTTCAGCAGTAGGTGAAATACCCGCGAGGAAACCATATCAACCGGCACACCTGCGTGACTCGACATTCGCGAGATTAAATCACTCCGTGACGGCGTTCCAGAAAAATATAACATTCAAACCATCATCTTCTTCAACTATCACCGCTCATCAAGCAATAGCTTATCCGTCTCGATCTCTACCCCTTCAGTCACCACTCACCAACATTGCCCACCATGGCCTCCACCCAGAACCAAAACCAAGGACAAGACCGCCCCATCATCAAGGCCCATTCCGCTCCTGAGAACCATAACCAACACGTCAAAGACCCCCTCGCCCACTTCAATGCCATCCCCCCCCTCGCCAAAATGCTCTCCGATCCCGCCCTCCTCAGCACCCAAGTCGTCGACCGCCGCCCCTTGCCCTCGGGTGAGAGCAACTTTGTTCGCAAGGTGATGAACTCTGGCTCCACCGTCAGGGCGTGCGTGACATTCTTCCGGATGCTGCAGCCCTCTGCTTCAATGGTCAAGAAAGCTCAGGCTGCCGGGGCAAAGGGGGAGTTGATCCCCATGGAGGAGATCACCAAATCCAAAGCGATGCTGCAGGGGGGTGGGGCGCAGGACGGGGAGAATATGAAGAACCCGTTTTTGCTGTTTAGTGCGCTGGTGGATTTAGGGGAGGATCTTTGTGGCTATGCGGGGACGATGCATGGGGGCTTGTTTGCGGTGCTGATGGACGAGGTTATGGGGACGGCGGCCAATTTTCAGAGTGGTAAGTTTTTTGAGCTTTTTTCCCTTTTGCTATACCATTCCAACTGCTCCGCGGTTGAGGGAGGGTTTGAGATTCTTGGGTCAGGATGCTGACGGGACTGTGTTGACAGAGCACGGTGCGTATACTGTCCAGTTCAACACCAACCTTCAGAAGGCGATCAAGTTGCCCATGGTGGTTGTTATCAGGGGGAGGGTGGTCAAGAAGGCTGGACGGAAGATCATGGTTAGGGGGTGTATTGAGGATCAGAATGGTTAGTTGTTGGGATTGGTTGCTGTATCCCTATTTGATCATGGAGTATGACTAACGCAATATTGAACAGGCAATATCATGGCTGAGGGCGATGGTCTCTGGATCCAGATGGATAAGAACGTGGGCAGGAGTCAGTTGTAGATGTTGCTCTTGGCAAGTTGTTTGTAGGCAATAGAGGAGGAAGGGGATATAATAATCTGAAACCTGACCCGGACTTTCTCCTCCAGAAGACCAACAATTGGAAGCTCTTTCCAACGGCCAATGATGACGTGAAGTGAGAATGGCAAACCTGAGAGACCGGAGCTGGAAGGCGTATCTGTGACGAACCCCTATCCAGAACCTCTGAAAGGGACACTGGTTGAAGGCACTTCTGAACAATCCTGGTCCGGTATAGCTAAATAGTGTACAACAACGGCTTATCTCTATCACAATAGTCTGAATACCAAAGATTGTGACTTGTATTGCATACTACGGAACTGTCTGTCTACGCCGGCCAGTTCCTCCGTATATATAGACCCGTGGACCGTGGACCGTTGACTTATAGACGGTCCTCGGTCCGCTCCTGATTGGCCGATGCCGGACCGTGGACCGTGAGCCCTACCGCGGTCCCCGGTCCCTATCTTATTGGTCCGTTGCCCTTCTGGACCGTGAGCCCCGCTCGACGGCGCGGTCCAGTCTTGATTGGTCCCTCGTGGCCCCACTGTCTTCCAGAACCGTGACATGATGCTCCCTCTCTAGGCCGAAGCCCCTGCGGCCTAGTCTTCTTCCACTGCCAACCATATCGTAGGTTTTTCCTCCCCTTTTCTCCTTACCTTCATTATGTTTAACCGTATGCAGAAACGTTATTGTAAGACGGAACAGGCCTCTGCCCTTTCCTCCCGAATCCGCCGCCGTGGTTCTGCCGTAATGCCGTATTCTACCTGTTTTACCGCCGAATCCCCTTGTATCGTGGCCCCTAGGTCCTTACGGTGCGCCGAGTGCGTGCGCCGTAAGATCCTATGTAATGGATCTGATGTTGGCTCTGCCCGTGGGTAGATCTTCCTTTTCTTCCTGTACCGTAATTGACCGTTCCACAGTGACCCGAACGATGGAAGAGCAGGATAGACTCGAGCGTGAGGAATAAAAGCTTAAAGACCAACTCTCGCAACTAACTGCCCAGCTTATCCGGGTAAAACGAATACGTCGCTCTCTTCGCGTGCGTGAAGAGCGCCTCTTCGCGCGGGGTATCCAGGAGGAGGATGCCCAGGTGGCGCAGTCTGCCGCTACGGAGCCTCCTGCTTCTTCGCCGGGTGCTCCTACGCGGCCGGACGCTGCCCAGGATACCGTTCCGTAGTCTCCTCACGCCCTAGATCCTTCCTTAGGCCTGGACTGGCCCTCCGACCTTTCCTTCGATCCTGGCGTAGCCGGTCTTTCCTTCCTGGCCGCGCTAGATACCGCTAGTGGCGCGCCTTCCACTTCCTAAGGTGCCTAAGGCGCGTGGTATTACTTATATTTGGTCCTCTTTATACCTTCTAACCTCGTAGTATAGTGTATAGTACGTCGACTACTATATTAAAGGCGCGGGTTCGACTCCCGTCGAGGTTCTCTTAGTTCCGTTTTATAGTTATTTAGCTATAAGCCGGGGCCGAGTTTTTTTACTTACTTGGGTTTTGGTCGGTCCGGATATCGTTAGTGGAATTCTTTTTACTTATTTAGGTAGTTAAGGTATACTTATAGTTCCTACGAGTTATTTATAACCGGATATCTTAATTAACTAATTAAATACTTTAATTAGCTTTTATTAAACCGTAAATCTAATATTTCTTTTATATTATATTTTTCTTTTTTATCCTCCGTTACTATTTATATATTAGCCTTATTTATATATAATACGGATTCTAAAAGTAAAATATAAAAGGTATATAATTATAAACGTATCGTACTAGGTAGCTTTAATTCGAATACCGTTTCCGATAATTTCTTTTTAACCTTAAATAGTCTTACTTTCCTATAATCTAGCTTTTTACTAGGTCTTTTAATATATAAATTACGTATAAAAAGGAATACTATATTCCTTCCTTTAAAGTAAGGTCCCTCGAGCTTTTTAATATTATAATATTTCCGTATTTTTTCCCTTATAAATTCTAATTTTTACTTAAGCTTACCGTAAAGTATATATATTTTATTTACCTTAACCTTAACCCTAGGTACCTTAACCGTAAATCCTTACCGTAGGTTTACCTTATAGCCGAAATTCGCGAAAAACGGTATAGCTTTAATCGTTTTAATTAGTAATATATTATATATTAGCTATACCGTAAATAATAATTTAATCTAATCGTTTTACTCGAAATTAATATAATTCTGTAAATACTATTTTACGATTTAATTAAGCCGTTCCGTTTAACCGTCCGTTTAAGGGTAGTAAGCTAAAAACACTTTATTTATTACCCCTAGCCTTATTATTAACGCTCTTTAGAACTTCGATATGAATTTAATATCGTAATCTATAATAAACTTTTTTAATTATATATATATTAATATAATATACCGTAATACTATATCCGTTAATTATTTTGCCGATTAGGTCTCTTTATAAAGTAAAAAATATATTTACTTAATAAGCTTATTAACTACTATTAATATACTATTATATTTAACGCTGGTTACTATATCTTTAAACTTTAATAATTTAGTAATAAAGTTTATTATAATTAAACTTTATAATCGTTTTATTACCGGTAATAGCTTTAAAAATCTATAAGGTTTATATTTTATAACCCTCGTTCTCTTATATATATAGTATAACTAAATAATTTCCTTAACATTATTTTTAATTTCTAGTTAATTAAAATATTATTTAATTTTTTTTATAGTTTTAACGATACTTATATATCCTTCGAGCTTTAATATATAAATCTTTATTATTAATACCGTCTTATTATTTAGCTTTATATACGCTCGGTTCTTATATTATAGTTTTCCCTAACTATCTTTTTAGATACCTTATAGTTCTAGCTTTTCCTATTAATATTACTTTATAATATCGTTACTTAACTTCCTTTAATATTTATTAGAAGTAGCCTTTTCGCGATATACTATATAATATTTTATTTACGGCTATAGTAAATACTTAAAGGTACTATCTAGCGCCTTCTTAAATAATAATAATAACTCCTTAAATATATTTTTATAATAGTCGGTTCGCTAGCTAAATACGTTTACCTTAGCGTTCTCCGAACCCTTCTTATAGTTAATTTAAAAATTAAATTCCGAAAAAAACTTTAACTATCGTATTTACTATACGTTAAGGACCTTCGTAATAATAAAATACTATAGATTCTTATAATTTATATAAACTTATATTTTATATTTAATACCGTTAAAGTATAGCTTTTATTCTTTAAACGCTTCGATAATAGTAAATAGTTTTTTATTATAAATTAAATAGTTTTAACGTACTTTATTAAGCTTTTTCGAAAAAAAAGTTACCGGATATAATTTACCGTTATCGTCTCGCTACCTTAATTATTTACCGATAATATAGTCTAATATATTTACCTCGACCTCGAATAGTCGATTAGGGTTTAATAATTTAAATATCGGGTCCTTTAAAATAACCTTTTTTAATTCCTGGAAGGCCTATTTTTCTTCTTACCCCTACCGGAACTCTATATCTTTTTTAATTAAGTAATTAAATAGCTTTATAATATTTATATAGCTCCGGATAAATATTTAATAAAAGTTTATAAACCCTAAAAATTCCTTAATATATATTTATAATTATAGCGTAGATTAGTCCTTTACTATTATAATTTTTCTTAATTCTATATAAACCTTACTTAGCGATATTAAATATTTTAAGTATATTATTTTTTATATATAGAACTTACTTTTCTCTTTATTAATTAAAAGTCCGGCTCTATATAGTACGTCGAGTATCTTTCGTACGTACCGTTTATATTCCTTTAAAGTACGTAAGTAAATAAAAATATCGTCGAAATAATATATTATTATTTTATCGAAGTACTTCCGTATTATATAGTTAACGAAAAATTAAAATATTATAAGCGTATTAATTAGCTTAAATAGTATTATAAGATATTCGAAATAACTATAGGGTATACGAAATGTAATTTTTTATTTATTTTTTTCTTTAATCCGTATATAGGTATACCCGATAGGTATATTTAAGTATATAAAGTATTGCGTTTCTATTAATTAATTCCGTAATTTAAATATTAATAGTAACGGATAATTATTTTTTACCGTTTTATTATTTAATTAACGGTAATTTATATATAATCGTAAGCTATTGTTTTTCTTTAATATAAAAAATATAAGGTATCCTATTAGCGATATAAATTCTTTAATATATCTTTTCTTTAAATTTTTATTTAAGTATTTCCGTAGTTCCTTACTTTACTTATCGTTAATATAATAGACTTTAAATAGCCGTAATTTAATTCCTTCTTTTAATTTAATCTCGTAATCCTACGGTCCTCGCTTTAAAAGCCCCTTTAAATACTTAGCCGTAAAGGCTAAATATCTTCGATATTCTACCGGTACCGCCTTTTTCTTACCTTTCTCTACATTATTATAGTAAGCGTATTTATTAACCTCCGATATCTCTATTAACGTTATTAACTTTATTTCTTTAATTTTACTACCTATATTAATAAAATATATTATTATTTCCTATATTCTTTACGGTAATACCGTAGAGGGTGCTTATTTTATACTTTACTCCGTATATACTCCTAATTTTCTATTATTAGTTAAATACTTTTAAGGCTTTTTTAATCGTAAGTAATTACTATTTCTCTAATCGATATTTAGGTTATAATCTTTATATTATAATTGCTTTAAGATTATATCCTTCGAGGGTCCTATATTTATAATATCGAATATAATTAATATTATTTTTCCTTCGACTATAATATTTAGAGGTAGTATCTTTTTATAGACCTTTTGCGTAGGAAATAAACCTTATATAATTATTTTTTTTTTTTTTTTTATAGTATACGGGCTTAGTATACGAACTATAGCGAAATTAAATTTATTTTTATATTACCGTTTATTAATACTATTGCTTAAAGATCTTTCTATTATATAATAATTTAAAAGCATTTATCTTTCTTATTTTTTTCCTATATGGTAATAACCTCGCTAACGAATATTAAATTATTATTTTATACCTTTGCTTTACGTTAATACCTTTAAAAATATCGTTTGTAATCCGTTAGAGGTTAACGGCCTCCGCGAAAGGCCGTAAGTTATTTCCTAAACGGTTATATCGTTTAAAAATATCTTTTTACTCCGGGTTATTTAATAATATAAAGTTTTTTTAATTATACTTACCTAGTTTCCTCCTATTTTCCGTTTTTAATATTTTTTTATATTTATATTCGATAACGGTTCTTCTATTTAGTCTTAGGCGTTTTAGCTTAATAATATTGCTTAACTTTCTCTCGTAAATATATAACGTAATTTAAGCTTAGGTATTATTTTAATATTACTTTTTTTTATAAACGTACGTTATTATTTATATTTTAACCGTTTATATATTTAACGTAATATTTTATATACCTTAGTATAATTTATATAACTTAAAGGCTATCCTTTAGTTTAACCGGGTTTTAAACTTTTTATAAAACGTAGTCGTTTAAATCCTTCTATTAAACTTTTTTTTATTAGGTTATAATCCTTTTAATTAGCTATAGTTTACCTTCCTTACTTACTTTATATACCGGCTAATAGCCGTATAGCAATTTACTTTAATAATATTTTATATATCTATATATAATATATTAGAACTAAAATACTTTTTAATATTCTAAATACCTAAAATAAAACTATACCGTATTTCCTTTATAAGGTATATACTATATAAATATTAATATATCCTTTAGTAACTTCGCGATTTTAATATTAACGACTTTTTTACTTTTTTAATACTTTTTTTAGCTTTTATATAAAAGTTTTATAAACTATAATATATTTTATAAAATAGTAATTCTATATTTATTATATTATTTTTTTAATATCGTTTACTTAATAGGTCCTTACGTAAGACCCTTATCTTTAGCGACTTCCGTAGTAACTTCTATAGCAATCTATATTAATTAATCTTATAATATTTATATTTAAAAATCTCCTTCCTTATACTCTGCCTTTAATCTTTTTAGGGCTTCCTTTACCTTTTAAAACTCTATATCTTCTTATCCGGCGTATTAGTTAAAGTTTTTCTCGGAGCTTACCGCTCCGCTTTATTAATACCCGATAGTTATTACCTTTATAACCCTCGGTCCTTTCGATATAATAGTTAATACGATTTTCTTTTTCTATTCGAGCCGTTTAAGTACCTTATAGTTTTTCTTAAAGTATCCTACTTTACTATAATTAAAATATTTAAGGTTATTTTTACTCTAGCTCCGGCCTTATAGCTTTTATTATTATATAGCGTCGACGTTTATCGGTCCCGAATATATAATACCGAAGTAACTAATACTAAGATATTTCCGCTTATACTTATTATTAGGATAATTATTATTAAAGTATTTTTTATAATTATTACCGTAAATATCTTTACTATAGTTCCTCTTTTCCGTATAACGCTCGAACTACCGATCGTCGATCTATATAGTTATAGTAATATATTTATCGATAGTATCGGGCCTTAACTCTTTAAATAATTTATCCTTTACCTTTTCCTTAAAGCTATAGTAAAAGAGCTATATTAATCCTTTATTATTAATAATACTATATAGGCTATCGATTTTAAATTAAGCTGCGTAGTTAGCCGCTAAACGTATTTAGCGTAAACTTAAGAGCCTCCTTTACGCGCGCTTTATTTTATCGTACTTTTTAAATACTTCCTTAAGCTTAGCCTTAAAAGTACGGTAGCTCTCGAAATACTTTACGGTAATTTTCTTTTAATACTTCCGCTCCTACTTGTAATAGTCGTTAAGGATAAGCTTGAATTACGTAAGAGCCCTATCTTTAAGCTTAGTAACCGCGAAAATTACTTTCGACTTTTCGTTAATAAATTAGTTTAGGTATTAACGAAAATAGGTTTTAAATTAAATTAAAAACCTTTTAAGCTCGGCCTTTTCTCCTCTATAGTACTTTAGCACCGGGAACTTAATAGTCGATTTAAATATAGTTAAGATAACGAAAATCTATTTCCGGGTCTACTAAGCCTCGTCTTTAAGTTCTTTAAGGCGCTTAATAACTTACTTTACGGTAAAGGGTATATATTTAGAAGGTCTTTCGGTACCTAGGCTAGGCGGGACGCCTTCTATTTAAATATTCTTAGGTCCGGCCATAATAGTAAAAAGACGTCTTTAACTTATTTATAATAGAGTTAAAGTAAGTATATAACGTATAACGAACCCCTATTTAAAACCTCTAAAAGGGATACTAATTAAAGGTACTTCTAAATAATCCTAGTCCGGTATAGCTAAATAATATATAATAACGGCTTATCTCTATTATAATAGTCTAAATACTAACGATTATAATTTATATTATATATTACGGAACTATCTATCTATGCCGGCCAGTTCCTCCGTATATATAGACCCGTAGACCGTAGACCGTTGACTTATAGACGGTCCTCGGTCCGCTCCTAATTAGCCGATGCCGGACCGTGGACCGTGAGCCCCACCGCGGTCCCCGGTCCCCATCTTATTGGTCCGTTACCCTTCTGGACCGTGAGCCCCGCTCGACGGCGCGGTCCAGTCTTAATTGGTCCCTCGTGGCCCCACTGTCTTCCAGAACCGTGACAGTATCTCACCATTAGAGGTCAAACTTTTTTTTGTTTTTTTTTTTTGTTACTTTTTTTTTTACACGAAAGGGCAGACTTTCAGAACTCAACCAACTAAACATTTCTAACATTTAAACCTATCCTCGATAATTATTATAAAGTAAATCTAAAGAATTAAAAGTAAAGTACTACAAAATACTTTTAAAGCTATTAAATCTTTAAATGTAAATTTAAAAAAAATATATAAAGAATATAATAAAGTAAAATACATGTAAAAGAAGCTCCTAAGCTTATGTTAAATGCGTTCAATGATTAATTACGTAACTTTATTTAAAATCGATAACTAACGTAATATTATTAACAATAAAAAGTTAACATAACTCTTTTATAATAACTTCAAAGAAAAGGTAAAGCATATATTATATAAAGAGTCGAAGTTTAATATTATTAAAATGGTGAAAAAACACACAAACTAACTACAACACTACAAATATACCCTCAACAGGGTCTTTGAATAAACACACCTGCGTGACAGTAGCTCGCTCGCAGGCCGCACTCCACGTAAGACAAAGAAAAGACTCTATAGGCTCGCAGACCACATAATAAGCACCTGATCGGCCTGATCAGAAAGCCAGAATTGCCTGCACGCGTGCAAGGCACAAAAATATGAAGAAATAAAAGTCGATGTCCTGTCTAAAATAGAATGCCCGAAGCAAACCTGTCACAGTTAACCCAACGGCAGGTCGCGCAGTATGTGGGGTGCAGGACGTCCCCAGCCAATCATTAGGGAAGTCAGGAAACAGCCAATTGGGGCTGGCCAGGAAGTGCTATGGTGCTAAGACCCACGAGCACTCTGCAGGATACAAGATGCTCGGGGTGATCGAAGGCATAGCACGACGAGCACTCTGCAGGATGCAATGTGCTAGGAGTGATCGGGGCCATAGCACGATGAGCACTTCACGGTCCACTGGTCTATATATACGGAAGAACTGGCTAGTGTAGATAGACAGTTCCGCAGTTTGCAATATAAGTTACAATTGTTAGTATTTAGACTATTGTAATTAAGATAAGCTATTATTATATACTATTTAGCTATACCGAACTAGGATTATTTAGAAGTGCCTTTAACTAGTATTCCTTTTAGAGGTTCTGGATAGGGGTTCGTTATATGTTATATACTTACTTTAACTCTATTACAGATAAATTAAAGGCGTTTTTTTACTACTATAGCCGGACCTAAAAACGTTTAAATAAGAAGTGTCCCGCCTAGTCTAAGCGCCGAAGGACCTTCCACTAATACTAAACCTATGCTCTTTACTATAAAGTAGGTTATTGTTAAAATAAGTGCTATTAAGGCCTGTAAATATAGGCTCAAATAGCTATCGGCGCAGTACACTGAGAACGAAGACTTTGACTGCAGCATTCGACAGTTGCCGTGGCACTAAAAGAAGGAGGATTATAGGAGCGGCGCCCTATAATATATAGAAGATAATCACTGTAACATAGGCTTATAAGGCACTAATAAGTATAGTAAACTAGTATATTAATTGAACCTTATAGACTAAAAAATACCACAGTGGATAGGGTGTGAGGCAGAGGTCTATAGGCCATCGGCCTCTTACTTGCTCCCCGAGGGTGATTCCGTTCCCGGACCTGAACGCGCGTTTCCCGGGCCCGAACGCCCGCTAAGTGCGCTATCTAAATATAAGGTTACAGGCTACGTTGCCGCTACCGTTTGACTACTGCAGGGCACCGGCCTTAGCGCTCGGCCTTCCGGGACCTCGGATTGCTTCCGGAGGCCGAGCCTCCGCTCCGGCAACTGCAGTCCCTAAACACTGCTGATTCAAGCCATCGTATTGCCTCTGAGGCCCTGTAATATACAGGGCTCAGATACACTGTAAAATCCACAAACAAAAGCTATATTTTAACATATTATAATTAACTTGATAGTAAGTCGCGTAGTATATAAAGCGTAGGATGTCCCTAATTAATTATTAAGAAAGTTAGAAAATAATTAATTAGGGCTAGCTAAAAGTACGATAGCATTAAAACCCACGAGTACTTTACAGAATATAAAATACTTAGAGTAATCGAAGGTATAGTACTTTGCAAGATATAATAACTTAAGAGTGATCAGGGCTATAGTAAGATAATTACTTTAGGGTCCCAAGGTTTATTTATACAGAGGAACTGGCTAGTGTAGATAGACAGTTCTGCAGTATGTAATTCACGCTTGTATTTACGGTATCTTGTGTTTACATTGAGACATTTTATTGTGCACTGTTTAGCTGCACCGAACTAATTGTCAGAAGTTACCTTCAACCCGTATCCCTTTCAGAGGTTCTGTACAGAGTTCGTCACAGCTACTATAATAATGTTTAGAACGTTAATATTATACCGTTATAAAAAAATATGCTATTTTATTTCTTAGTAGAAAGATTTACAAAATACATTTATAGGTATCTTCTTTACTTTTTGGGTTTCCAAAACTTTAAATAATAATAATATAATAGCCGAGCTAGTACTTAAGTAGGTAACTACTAGAAAATCCTCGATATTATATGTTTTTGGTGGATTTTGTTTTATTAAAGAAACCATTCCGAGCTTGGAAATATCTTTTTTTGGCTGTGAGACAGGGAAATAGTGGTGCTGTGGTTGGAAATTGTGTGGTTTGGTGGGTGTCCCGACAGATAAGCATTCAAGGCAGATCTTATCTAGGGGAGATCCCGAGTTCTACACTACTTCAGTTACGCCAAAAGCAGAAACTAGGGATTAGGAAAAAGTCGTCATCTTGACATACCTGTGCTGCTATTACGTTCCTTAAACAATATCCACGACCCTCATCGCCGCATGCCTCATCATCTCCCCAGGCGCCTGCTCCTCCTGGTCAAACGAAGGTCGATTTGCAAAGTTGACGATCCCCACACGGCGGTACGCATCATGCGGGGGTGACCATTTGAGAACCAGCCATGGGAATCGGTAATTGTAGTATTGATCCGGGTGCTCTGGGTCGTCCCATGGAGAGTCAGGTTTGACGTTTACGTTGTCCTTGAACCCCTTTTTGGTGATGTAGATTTCTAGGCAGGAGACTTCGTCCGAGGCAGCTAAGGAGTCGGCTGACTGAGGGGCGTTGTGCCATTGGGGGATGTCGGGCGTTATGAGATATTGTTTGTTGCAGAGGGAGATGTATGCTTTGAGGGGGCTGCTGGGGTTCTCTTCTACGGGAGGGCCGAGGACGATTTTTGCTTCGATGCAGGGGCCGGAGAGGGTCAGCCGGGCATATGAGACTGGGCCGGTAGGGTCGGGGCTGGAGAGCTCGGCTTTGTAGTTTAGGGCTGTGAGACGGGTGCTGATGCGGGGAGGGTTCATGACGTCGTCGAATACGCAGGGTTGGTTGATGGAACACCAGGACCAGGAAGGAGAACCAGGGATTCGGGCCGCTTCCTTGACGCGTAATGCCTTGGGGTTGGCATCGCGAGTCCAGGCTAGTTGGTGGTGGATTTCCGAAGACCAGATGCCCGCGTAGTAATTCCCTATGCTGAGAGGCTGGAATTTCTGAGCGATACCAGAAAGAGCAATGAGGCGGTCGGTATATTTTGTGAAGACTCTCTGGGAATAGCTCTGCACGAGGCTGAGCCACAGATCGATGATAGGGAAACAAGAGGAGTTTTTTTTGTTGAACTGTGTAGGATCGGAGAGGTGTCCCATTTGACGCTTGTAGCTAACGATGGCGTTGCCTCCGTGGTGACGATGAAGGCTTGTCGGGTTACACTCGCATGTGATCGTATTCCGGCACTCCCAGATCAACTCATCATAGGCGCAATAGAGGATTCGTTGCGAGAGAAGACGCTCTTGATAGATCCAACCCCGTTTCATAGCGGGGTAGTTGTCCATTTCAATCTCGGTGTCGACGGAGTAGGAGAAAAGCTTGCTGTGGGTGTCAAAACAGGGACGACGAGCGTAGTAGGTATGCTGCGGCTTCGCCGAGTGCAGTTCGTGAACGGGATTATTTCGGGCTAGGAAGCAACCGGTAGCAACATCGGGGGCAGACGTGGCAGAGAGCGTGAACAAGGCGTTCTCGTAGACGTTTTTCATCTGAGCTGCCTCCTTCTCCCAATCTAAACCATCATCCTGGATGATGCAGAGGGCATCAATCCATATATACGATAGGCCCAGGTGTTGTACAAATTCGATCGCCTCGTGCAGGGTCTTGGGTATATCTTCCCACGGAATACCCTCAAGCCTCTTTGGCAATATCGCTTTGGTCGTTGTAAGGGACTGGGCCAACCCCCAACAATAACTCAAAGCAACGTAGTCAGTGTCTTTCATATCCTCCGTGGTCTCAACTAACCGCGGCAGACCATCCCCAGTACCAACATCCACAACTCTCGTAGGAATGAATCCCCTCCTCCCCACCCTACACTCATCATGAGAATCAATACACTCCCTCAATCGTCTTTTCGCAATCTCCGCCGCCTTCCTCGGGTCAATATCAACCTCTATCAACGTCGCCCTACCCAGACAACTCTCCGATTCTATTATCTCACAATGTCAACCTCCCACCACCTTACGCACCATCCAAGGAATCTTCTCACCAGTATCAGAGAATACTTCAATAAACCTCAAATATTCGTCATCAGCGAGATTGTACTCGAGCTTGAGCGACGTCCCAACCCGGCCATCAACAGTAAACATCTCATCCTCCAACCTTGGCTCCTTTCCTTCAAAACATTCCAATGCTTCAATCATGACCTTACAATTGACGCACGTCTTGGCCGATTCGTAAACATCACTTAACCAGACAGCCAGTGAAAGCGTCATTTTCCCCTGTTTCTGGACATCGACCCATTTGCCGTTGGGCAGGGGAATCTGTCTGTTGGGCATTAAATCGCAACAAATGCGGCATTTTGGCCCATCGTAAACCGGTAATGAGTCTGAGGCCGACATGATCGTTTTTTCTTTGTTCAGTGTTTGCTCATGGCGAGTGGTATTTTGAAAGGCCAAATTCGATGAGTGAAAACGGACCATCCTGGAAGGTGAGAGATATGGCACGGCAGCTTGGCGCCAGTTGACACCAAGTGCCAAGCAGCGAACCAACATAATTGGTGTTCCCACAAGTGCGTCGGCAACTTCAGTGCCATTTGTATGTCAGGTTACTCAATATTGATATAAACAGCTACATTACATATATAAATCATCGTGCCTCATCCCCTTACCCATCTCCTTCATCCCTATATGTTTTCCTCATCTCTGTCCCCAGATCACCCCCATGTTCATTACACAAACACCATCATCATACAGTCCTCCCCTTCGCTTCCCCCTTCCCCCAATTATGACGGCAGAAGTCGAAAACTAAACCCTCGCCGGCCTTGATTGCAACAAGCTCAGGCTTCTCGTCCTAAACCCTTTCCTGCCTACAACAACTCCCTATTCCCAAACCCCTGCCCCCCAAAACCACCCATCTGCAACCTCTGCTGCAACACCATCCCCTGCTCTCTCGCCCCCTCAAATCCCTCTCCCCCCATTGCAGACGGCGCTCGTGACTGCTGTTGAGATCTTGGTGACACCCCCTGCACACTAGGCAACCTCTCCCTTGTCCCTCCAGTCCCCACCCCCCTCAACCTTCCTCTCAAGCCCCCCTTCCTAATCATGCTCTCCAAGAAAAACGGACTACTATTCCCATTCCCTCCATCCGTAGTTGGGCGTTCATCATCCCCATCAGAAAAGACATCCTCCACAAAATCCTGCTGCTGGGGTGTATCATGCTCGTCTTCCGAGGCAAAATCCAGCTGATGGTGATACGGTGCCGAAGGGGAAGTTACCGAACGAGCGTGAAGACCAGGACGGAGGATAGCGCTTGGCGGAGTGATGTTTGCGGGACCTGGGCCGCCTCCAGTGCCGGTCATAGTTACCGAGAACGCCCCCGGCGTCATCGTGTTGGCTGCTACTAGACCGTTTGTTGGCAAGACAAAAGAGGGACGATCGGCAAAGCCATTTTGGAAGGACATGCTACTTGTGTTTGAGGAAGCCTGGTGCAGAATAGGGAGGATTTGCTCGTCGTAGAGTTGAGCGTCGGATTCGAAGGCGTCAGGGGAGAATTCTGTCACTGTCCTGGAGGAACGGCCATCGGACGGTGGGCTGGTGGAGAGGTCGTCGAAGAAGTCGTCTAGGCTGTCAAGTTTGGAGACGAGGTCGCCCATGGGGGGGTTATCCCTTATGTCGTCTGACATCATGGTGTCCGCCCTGTCCGAGGTGGAGAAATAGCCATAGGGGAACTCATCGTTGTGGAATTCAACCTCGGGCGTTGGGGTTGGCTCGGCGGCTATGCCTTCGATCAACTGGCACATGTAGAATGCGGCGTGGATGTTGGCGCGGGTAGAGTCAGTCTTTTTGGCTGGCATGGGAATCGCCCAACCGGAAGTTTCTGGGATGCCAAAGAGACTTTGAGTGCGCTCGTATTCTTTTCGGACGGCCTTGGAGGTGGGTCGGGTCATGCTCATGCGGAGGTGCTGCTTGTCCATGGTGGAACCGGACATGGTCATGATGTTATCAAGAACCTCGAGGGCTTCCATGCAGTACTCTGTTTGCAACAGTCGTAGCAAGGGTGAAATCATATCTGAGCCATGGCTCGCGATTTCCGGCTTCCTCATGTCGACTTCGGGGATGATTACCCTGAGAATCCTCATCGTCTTGATCTTGACCCAGGCAGTCGCGTTGGTCAGGAAGCCCATCAGCATGGCAATCATATGAAAGTCAAGTGCTGGCAGAAAGTAGTCTTGAAGAGCTGCCAGCATCTGCGAGACAAAGTCTTCCCCAGATGAGTACATGTTCGCCAGGTACTTGTCAAGAACCAGCGCAATACTCCTCAACTCTCGCTCGTACGCAACACTCATCAGCGAGTTCGCCGTCTGAACCACCTCTTCCTCCAATATCTTCTGATCAATAACATTCAGAAGCCTTGGCAAGTTGGCAATGATGGTAAAGAACAGACGAGTATCGTCTCCAATCAGGGCATCGCTCGGCAACTGCACAAGTCTTTCCAGCGTCCGCAATGTCGAGTCCAGACACGTCGACGACCGCAACCCCTTGTAAAGAAGTGGCTGCAAACCCTCAAACGGCCCATCCCACTTGGAAGGCTGTCCATCATAGAGAAGCCTTCGCACATTGGCAGACCCAAAGTCCAGTTTGTCCAAGAACTCATTCAGTATCTCCACTGCTTCCAGAAACTCGCACTCATTGATTGACTCTAGACAGGCACATGTCGTCCAGAAGAGTTGTGGAAGAGCCAACAGCTTCTCTGCATCAAGCTTGACGATCAGGGTCTTAAAGGTAGTGAGTATCTCCATCGAAAACGACTGAATCTCCATATCCTCGTCCGCAATAGTGTTCGACAAGCGAGCGAGCATGTCCCCAAGCATATGCTGATCCAACGAAGTGAGAATACACCTGAAAATCTGAAAAGACCGACAGGCAAGATGTCTGACAGGACACGAGGTTGCCCACGTGAGTGATAGCCGGCCCCATTGGTCTTTGATGCCAGGGAAGGTAAGCTCAAAAGTCTTGACAACCTCGGTGGTCAGATACTCCATACTCGGAGGGACTTTATTGTCATGCTCGTTGACCTTGCCATTGCTGTCCTCGTACCCCCACACCACAGACCGGTCATGGCGTCGAATAGCATCAATGAGATCCTCAATCGACTTCCTTTTCTCCACCGGGGCATCATCATCAAGCTGAGAGATGACAAGCTCATGAATCAAATGCACCAGCATCTCCCGAGCCTGCTCCTGCACCAATGGCGTGTAGTGATCCCAGAGCACCGTCACCACCTGCAAAAGATTAGGGACATTCTCCGCGGTAAGGCTCACAGGCGCAACCATGAGATCCACCAACAAGATCAAAGACAGTTGTCCAAGCGAAAAGCCAGCCTGCTTCGTACCAACAGGAAGGACTACGGCCAAATCCGCATAGTAAGGCAGCTTCTCAATATTATCCGGCGGCGGAGGAGAAGCTTCCCGCTTCTCATTCGGAACCATCGTCTTAGGCGTGATCTGCGACAACAAGAATTCCACCACCTTGTTGCCCGGGGTGATACTGGTACTCGCCAAAAAGACCACAATCTGCTTGGCATATTCGACAAAGTTTTGCTCCCTCCGCTCAAGACAAAGCGACATGATAAAATCGAGGATGAGTCTCACATTCCCAGGATGGGGTCCCGTAGCCAACGCCTGCCAGAGTGCCTGCACTTCATTGTGCAAAGCCGCACTAGACTTGATGGTGAGTTCGAGCAGGTTGGCCAGCAGTACATATGATTGGGCAATCGGACCGCCATTCGGGTCGACTTTGAGTTCGACTGATTGTACCCAAGGAAGGATGACAGCCACGATGTTCCTTTGGGCTGATCCTTGTTGTTCCTTAAAGTAGAACGTAAACTCGGAGAAGATGTGAAACGCCAGTTCGGTGTGTCGTTTGGCCAGCCTCTTGGATATCTCGAACTGAGCGAGCTTGTAGACAGCCTTTGTCTTATCCGATATACTAATGTCGAAGTCTTGGAGTTTGGAGCTCTTGGGTTGTGGTTGGCGCTCTTCAAGTGCTCGAAGGAGGTGTGCCGCCTTAGATCTGATTTTGCTTTGGTCGTTACCCAGCATAAACAGACAAAGACCCAGAAGCTTCCAAAAGGGGCAGGGGTTCTTGGGGTGTTCCAGAATGACCTCAGTCACGACAGTAAAGTAACTCTCCAGCACCTTGGGCACTTCAGCAAGGTAGCATCGCGAGATGCAGTGTTCGAGGAGATATACAAACTCCTGGTTGTGGACAATCAGGTTCTTGAGAGCTCTCCTGCCGATGACATTCATACGATCGCTGCCAGAATTGAAGATGGCCTCAATCCAAGCCAGCATCCGCCTCACATCGAACTGCCGAGAAGAGCTACCGTCGGTGGTAAGGCTGATGGGTCCGCCGCATAGGGACGCCATGGCACTGAGTGCCGCCGTTCTAAGGTTCCTCTTTTCAATCTCCATAGCTGCTGTGACAGTGCCACGTTCACCCACAGCCTTTTGATCAATCACTGACTTCCTCATGTTGTCTTCTCTTTGTCGGATTTGTGGCTGGTTCGGCGAGAAACCGCACCAATCCTCCATCAGAGCAAATGCCGACTTTCGAGCTTCAAATGTCATCCATCTAGATGGATCATTGGTTCGGTTGATACCCTCAAAAAGCTCCTCCATAAGCCCGCAATAATGACGCCTGAGTTTCTGGAACTCCCAGTCCATTTGAACTTCGCCATCCATCAAAAAGATCTTGAGGTCCTTGGCATATCCGACCAGATTATTGAGAATCCACTCATCCTGGTACACTTCCTGTTGCTTCAAGAAGTGTGATGTCAACTTGTAGACATGAGTGATTTCAGTCCGTAATATATCCATCTTTCGGTTCCGTCGCGGACTGCTGTTGGTACGCTGATGAATCCGCTGCCTAGCGTCATCATTGCAGCGCCCGACATGGCCTTGAAGTTCCTCGAGAAGAGTGCGATAGATGTGGACGTTGATAGAGCCCATCGCTATTACTACTGCTTCCCGTATCGAGGCGGACGAGACGGAGAGCAAGGGATTTAGGTATTTGAAGAGAGTGCGGGCTGAACCAATCTTTTCGGCAGCCGTAGACCCCTTCCGACCATGTTGCCCATTGCTCGCTCCATTGGGACCACTGCCCGGATCTGCCAACGTTGTGCACGCAAATACAAGGTACAGCTTCCACTGCTCAACAACACCCTCTTGCTGGCTTGTTGGCGTCTTGGCTGTGAGGCGGGCACTATTGATGTCGTTGTAATATAACCCTCGTGATGGCTCCGAGAGTACTGTGATGACCTTGTAAAGCTGAAGAATCCGCTCGCAGACCAGATCTCGTGTTAATGTGATAGTGAAGGGGCATTTGTCAAAGGCGATTCGGATAAAGTTGGGGAAGATCTTGAACCACAGGGTTGTGTCATAGGACATATCGCTGGTGCAGAGTTCGATCAAGGCTCCTTGGCTGTTTGTCTGCATCCCTCGCTGCTGGCGGCTGCGTTCCGCTACTGATAACTGTTCATCATTGAAGTTCATGACTTGCATGGAGTCATTTTCGAGGATGTCAATAAGTCTCTGTGTCTCTTGCCCACCACCGCCTGGCTTTCTTAAGACACCGTCAAACTCCCTGATCAATCGTAGCACGTTGACCGCGTGATATCGAACACGTCGAGATTGTGAGCATAGGAAGAACAGGCCATGTGCCTCGACTTGATCGACTTCTGCCCATACGCTGGACAAGTCAAGTTTGATCCCACGCTTATCGCCAGTGGGCTCACCGTTTTCAGTCGTGGCCTCCCTCGTCTTTTGCTTGATTTCCTCAATCCAGATATGAAGAAGTTCGATATAAAGCATCAAAGTCTTCTCAATATGGCCAGGTCCCAGCATGCCGCCATCTGACATGGTTGAATAGCGGTCATCGAAATTGAAGATGAACCGTGCGAAGCCCATTGTGACCTGATGGGCATGTGACTGTCGAGCGATAGCCTTCAGAGACTGCGCCGAGGATTCGGCAATATTTGATTGGACATGGGCCGTTCCGGTACAGAGCAGATTGATGAGAGTGTTGAAAGGTATGGGTATGTCTGGAGACAGACATCGAGGTATGGCTTGTACGGCTACGTGAAGTAGTTCATAAAATGCCTGCTTCTGGTCCTGAGGATTCGAATGGTCATCTCGCCGACTAAAGTTGAAGGTTTCGGTAATGGGTGTTTTGGGACCAGGGCTGTTGAACCTCTCAAACTTCTCGTCCAATGCTGCCTGGCCACCAAAAGTATTATCGCAGATGATAGTGATTTTGTTGAGAATTTCACAGAACTTGTTGTAGTTCGCCCGGACCTCTCGGGTCAAAGAAGAAATCATGACTGGCTTAGAGAGCTTCTCTCCAGCGGACAACGCCGCTGGGGGAACTGTTGGAGCGCCCACGGGCGATTGCAGTACTGGCGAGGTTGGTGTCATCACTTCATGAGCATGAGTATGAGCGTATACCTGCGGGAATGGCGGTTTGCCCTTGTCGCCCTTCTCCAAGTCCGCCATAACAGTAAGAAAAGCCCGGATTCCCACAACCATCCGGTCAGGATCCAGTTGTTCGATTCTGAGTTCCCTGTCCTTTTTCTCGAATAGATCAGCACTGATCAAGGGGAAGATGATAGTCTTGAAACAGTGTTCTGGGTGTTTATATCCAACAAATCTAATGATCTGTATCAGAGGCTCAACAACGGCGGTGTCTATTGCACTGTAAGGCTTCTTGGGATTCGGAAGCACCGTCCTCATCACATCATCCAACCTTTTTGTAGGCCCGTTATTGCTCTCTGTTGTGCGGTAGAGGTATGTCCACACGAGTCTAGAAACGACCTGCATGCATATTGGCCTGGTCTCTCGATCCTTGAGTTTGGGTGGCAACGGGTAGATCAGCTGGTTCCATTGGCTGACAAAAGTCTCTGGGGGGGAGACGCAGAGCATAGTGGCAGTCAGGGGAAAGGCGTAGATCCAGTGCCGTGGCTTGGCCATGATTTCTGCCAGACGAGGACAGATGGTGGAGAGAACCTCGGCCCACTTTGGGTGGGCAATATCACTGTTGTTTGCTTCAGCTGCAATGGGCAGCATGAGCATCTCGAGGACCTGGCAGAAGGCCGATTTGACCCTGCCACCTTTGGACCGGCCAAACAGCTTGCCAAGAGATGCCATGAAGTCGCAGGATTGATCCCACGCTGCCGCCGGTGAAGTTTTGATGCGGAGATGCTTCATGCCGCCCAGAACAAGCTCTAGTCTGCTTTCGACATGGGGGCTTCTAGCCGCCAACTCTTGCAGTGAGCGATCCAAGTCGGTGACGAATCGGGCAGTCACGCTGTTGAAGTCGATGTCGCTCATGACACCAAGGAGCTGAGCGAACAAATTCCAGTTGGCCAGTTTCAGAGGCGACAGCATCAGCTGCTCTGTCTCTGACATCTTCAACTGGCCGAAAATGATCGATTCCAGCTTCTCCTCCATTTCCGGCGTGATGGAGGCCAGCGTGCTTTGTGACATGACCTCAAGGAGAACCCGGCAGAGCACATAGATGGAAACTGTTGACCGGCGCTCTGCCTGTGCGACGAAATCCTGCCTGGCTGCCAGACCCATCTGCCCACCAGCTTCCGGGCCACCTTGTGCGGACATGGGCTGTACAGGTTCCGTGTTGCGTCGTTGTAATAGTCCAGGATGGGGTGCAGGATTGATACGAGCATGCTGGTGTAGCTGTCCTCGGGCTTCACCGGCCGCTTCGCTCTTACTCTTGCGCCATAGCATCATACTATCGATCAATGGCTTTGGCTTCTGCTTGGAGATGTGCCCAAGAGCTACAATGAGTTGGTCAAACGCAGGGTCCGCCCCTGGCCCGCAGATATGTTCGACATTCGGCTCCGGTTCGAACGGGGCCGTTATACACTCGTTCAGCTTTTCTTCTGCCTGGGCAATGAACGAGGTGAAAAGCACATGGAGCGCGTATTCCCCCACGGTCTTTTGCTCATCCTTGGAAACCCGTGATGAATGCGAATGATGGTGAGAATGATCACGGCGTGACCGCCCACTGCCACTGTGCATTCTCTCCAGAGTTCCCCTGGTTTGTGCTGGGGCGCCTGACATATCAGTTGCCGATGAAGTTCTTTCGGGATAACCAGGCCCCGGGTTCAGGACCGCTGTCGTAGCATTGGAGAGAGCAGTAACAGGGCGTGATCCTGGCCCGGTATCACCCTCCGTCCGTGAGAAGGCTTGAATATGCATATCCGTCCTATCAGGTGTGAGACCTGCGCCAGCGGCAGCAATCATCTGCGGGCTGAGAGGGCTCGAGGAAGAGCTGGCAAGGCTGCCGTTCCTCGAGTGATGGATTCCTATGCCATGAACAATCGAGGTCTGGCGGTGATGGCCGTACGAGGCAGCTCTGGGATCAACAACTCGCTCAATAACGCCTCCCAGGGCACCCCGAGGCGGCGGCACATGTGGGTGGGTGCGTTGAAACTTGTCGAGGGACGATTCTCGGGAATGCGCAACGCTCCTCGGTTCAAGGACGGCGGGCCGTAAGGTTCTCTGCCAGTCTTCGTCCTCCTCATCTAGTCTGGTGACGGCGCGGGGCGAGAACTTCAGTGGCTCGTGGTCAGGCAACGTCGTTTGAGACGGAGCTGTGGGTGGCTAGTCAGCAAGACTGGCACTATGAGGCAGTCGGCAGTCGACATGATGTGCCAGGCTGGAGGGCCAAGTGGAGTGGCCCTTGAAACCGGGCGGAGACGGCGGCGGCAGGAGGTCGGTCAAGGAAGGCCCGGAGGCCGAAAGCCACCCGCCCGCGCCTTGCCCGCACAAGATGGCCGCCGCTTATCATGGTGGGGGAAGGGCAACTTCAACTCACCCATTTTTCAGACGTCACTTCTTGCATGATCCGTTGCTACTCCTGGTAATGCGGCTGCTTCGTTCGGCAGCGAGGGGGTCGGAAGGAGTGGCCTTTTTGACAATTGCGTCCTGTCCAGACAGGAAGGAGACCTGTCGGATGGAAGTCGAGGTGGGTTGACAACGTGAGCTGCTCGCGACAGTGCGACTGGCGATTCACTGGCCGCCCAGGTCCACCGTGTTGATGCAGGGCTGCCAGAACGCAAGGGACCTTCAGGGGCTAAATTGTTTGACAGCCAATCAGAGATGGGCCGAGCTCCTCCCTAAACTGGGGCTGTCGTCTGGCTGAGCCAATCAGATATCAGATGGCCGGGCTGTCAGCCTGTCATCCGACTTCACCTCACAGCATTGACCTCTCATGGACTTGGACCTCAACCTCACACATGCACAGTTGAAGTGTGTGCTCATGCAGTAGTCTATGAACGATTGGCCTGCCTTGCTCTTGCATCTAGTATCATTTGACAACTATAAAACATGCGCTGCCTAGCCTCGAGGTTGAGAGCTAGTTTATGTGTGCTCCGTCACACAGCACTTTCCAGCAGGTTATACAGACAAATTGTTCGTATGATGGCTCAGAACTTACCAGAATGTCTTGCAAACCCCTTAGCTCTGTGAGATATTAATACATGATGTCTCCAAAGTCATTACGATACACCAGCAGCTGCAGCAAGCCATCCGCATCCTGTGCTCACCTGCCATCTCACTACCAGCACAGACATCTTCGATTTCGGAACGTGCCGAGCAAGCGCCAGTTCGTCTGCCGAACATATCAGATCCCGTCTGACCACCTCTTCCAAAGGCTCGCTTGTGTACCTTTGAGCTGTCATGTCATTAAATATATGCAGCAGTCAGAGTGATGATGTATGCAGCTGGGCTCGCGACGATGATCGATGAGCACTCGGTATTACAACACAGAACCAATACCAAGGCAGTGTTGCCGAAGGTCATCGTGTTCTCGGCTACTCAAGAAGCGACAAGAAGCGATATCCCCGCGAAGCCCCGTCGCGCCGGCGCTACCCCGAAAATAGAGTGTAGCAAAAGTTGGGGGATTTTGGGGTTGGACATGGTGCATAATCCTAGCGTCGACCATGTCCTTGGTCTTGAATCGCAAACCTCCACTTTCCCCTGATCCCATGTGACGACCTTCCCAACGACTTCGACTCCCGATATCATTGCCGTCCGAAGCCTCCCGGGGTGATCCCGAACCCTCGCACGCTGGGTAAGCTTGTTTGTCCCGGCCAAGTGGTGGGGTCCCCGCCTTTTGCGGTTCTGCGCGGGGCCAAAATTCGAGCCGAAGTGGGAGGGGTTAACCACGAGGTTGGTTGCGGTAGCGGACGCCATCGCGGGGACAGCACACGACACGATGCCGTCCGACAGTAGAGGGGTGGTGGTCAGCAACAAGCTAGAGATGGGACACTGGGAATTCATCAAGAAATGGCGGAATCTGATCAGACAGACGTGGCTTCTAGTCAACTTTGTGCCAGGTGTCCGTCCCTACATATTCTCCCACCACAAACACGACTCTGGCTGGTCTGGACCCTTGGAACATGATAGAGAAACTTGGGATTTGGCAGTGATTCTGCGACAGAAACAGCTGCCGAATCACCAAGAGATATTGAAGCTGATACTACCGATGTAGTGAATGCAGCGATCGCGGACTCAGTTCTGCACCGGATTCCATGTGGGGGTGCCAAGGACCACCTCCACGGCCCGGGCTTCGCTGTCCAAATCAATCCTACACTGTAAAAGTTCTTCAGCTTTCTTGTTGGTGCGGGGGATGCTCTCGTTGCAGCCGCCCTCGTTGTTGGGTTCTCTCAACTGCTGGCTCCCACCTTCCACTTGCCCTCATTCTTTTCCCTCCTCCCAGTCGCTTCTGTGTAGGTATCTTGGAAGAGAATCGAGATACCTGTGTTCGTTCATGAACAAACGGAGTCCAATGGCGAATGCAAGATCTTCAGAAGAACAGGCCAAATATCAAACAACATTATGGGGTACGGTAGGTAGGTAGGTATCGTAGATCTCTCGCAGCGTACAATTTTGCAAGGTGCCGGCGGGGCGCGTAATGTACGGCGTATGTTAAAATACCACTCCACGTCGAAACGACGTCTGACTCGATTTGGAACGAGTGGGGACCCTTTCGCGCAATTTATTGCTGACTGTGCCAACAACTGGAGGCCAGGCGAGCTCGCCGTTTGCTGGGCTGGTCCGGCGGCCGTCGCACGTTGAGGAAAACCGCTCCCCGAGTCATCTTGTGTTCCAGGCTGGAGGCAGATATTAAAGCACTCTGGCGGACTGACGGGAATAGCCTTGCGGCTCCGATGAAACGGCACGTCACGCAAAGCCTCGTCTCCGTCTGATGAAGCGTTCCAGCGCTAGGTAGGCTGTGCGGTTGCTTGGCTGCCAGGCTGGGCGGATATGGATCTCGTCGGAGATGGTGGAGTTGACAGATGGCACCCGACGGGTGTGGAAAAAGCCCGGGCCCCGGGACCCTGGAAGGTTGAGGCTAGCGTCCCGGGGCCAGCATGTGGTTATCTGTCGATAAAGTAAGACCGCCGCAATCCCGTACCGCTGAATAAAATTCTACTTGATTCTCTGGTTGACTGCCTCTTCCCTCAAGCGACTGCCCCCTTTCTTCTTCTTCTTCTTCCTTTATTTGTATTCTCTTCACTCGAGCAGCCTCCCCGTCGACCAGCCGCTTAACCCCTCCGCCTTGTCCCTCCCCTGAGACTTGTGCCTGTCTGCCGTCTGACAGCCACACGCTTGGAGGTCGGCGCTTGTTTGTCTTCCGTTGAATTGGCGCTCTCGCCCGCGCCGATCCGACACCGCGACCACTGGACGGCTAACGTTTGCCGTTTCCAATCCGCCTGCCCCGATCCGATCGCATCGGCGGCACCGCTCCTCCTTAACTTGAGGAGCTCTCCCCCGTTTCCGGCTCCCGGGACGGCCTCAGAAACACACCGATAACACTCCTACGCCGTCATCGAGCCCCCGTTCTGCAGTCCGTGAACCGTCGCCATGGCTGAACTCGATACGCTGGACATTATTGTCCTAGCCGCCATCCTCTTGGGGACGGTGGCATACTTCACCAAGGGCAAGCTTTGGGGCGTCGCCAAGGACCCCTATGCCAGCTCTCTCGCGGCCGCCAATGGCGCCAAGGCTGGAAAGACAAGAAACATTCTCGAGAAGATGGAGGAGTCTGGCAAGAACTGCATTATTTTCTATGGATCGCAAACTGGCACCGCTGAGGACTACGCCTCGAGACTCGCAAAGGAGGGCAAGAGCCGTTATGGCCTCGAGACCATGGTTGCCGACTTGGAGGACTACGACTACGACAATCTCGATGCCATCCCTGAGGACAAGGTCGTCATGTTTGTGCTTGCCACCTACGGTGAGGGCGAGCCCACCGACAACGCTGTTGACTTTTACGAGTTCATCAACGGAGACTCCCCACAATTCACTTTGGACAACGAACCCGCTCTTGGCAACCTGAACTACGTCGCTTTCGGTCTTGGCAACAACACTTATGAGCACTACAACATCATGGTTCGCAACGTGGACAAGGCCCTTCAGAAGCTGGGTGCCCACCGCATTGGTCAGGCTGGCGAGGGTGACGATGGCGCTGGCACCATGGAAGAGGATTTCTTGGCTTGGAAGGACCCCATGTGGAAGGCTCTCGCTGAGAAGATGGGTCTTGAGGAGCGCGAGGCTGTCTATGAGCCCGTATTTGGTATCGTTGAACGTGACACTCTTACTGCCGAGTCTCCTGAGGTCTACCTTGGTGAGCCCAACAAGACCCACCTCGATGGTAGCCCCAAGGGCCCCTTCAATGCGCACAACCCCTACATCGCCCCTATCGCCGAATCCTACGAGTTGTTCAACGTCAAGGACCGCAACTGCCTTCACATGGAAGTCGACATCAGCGCCTCTAATCTCAGCTACCAGACTGGTGACCATCTCGCTGTTTGGCCCACCAACCCTGGCGAGGAGGTTGACCGGTTCCTCAATGTCTTGGGTCTCACTGAAAAGCGCAAGGATGTTATTTCTGTCAAGGCCCTGGAACCCACCGCCAAGGTCCCCTTCCCGACCCCCACCACCTTCGATGCCATTGTTCGCTACCACATGGAAATCTGCGCTCCTGTCTCTCGTCAATTTCTCGCTACTCTTGCCCCCTTCGCTCCCGACGAGGCTTCCAAGGCCGAGATGACCAAGCTCGGTGGTGACAAGGATTACTTCCACGACAAGATCAACGTTCATCATCTCAACATCGGCCGCGTTCTGGAAATTGTTGGCAAGGGTCAGAAGTGGTCCAACGTCCCCTTCTCCGCTTTCATTGAGGGCATCACCAAGCTGCAACCCCGTTACTACTCCATCTCGTCCTCTTCCCTTGAGCAACCCAAGAAGATTTCCATCACCTGCGTCGTCGAGGAGCAGAAGCTCCCCGGTCGTGAAGATCCTTTCCGCGGTGTCTCTACCAACTACCTCTTGGCTCTTAAGCAGAAGCAGAACGGCGACCCCAACCCCAGCCCCTATGGTTTGACTTACGAGATCACTGGTCCCCGCAACAAGTACGATGGTATCCATGTCCCCGTCCACGTCCGCCATTCCAACTTCAAGCTGCCCTCGGATCCCCTCAAGCCTGTCATTATGGTTGGCCCTGGTACCGGTGTTGCTCCTTTCAGAGGTTTCGTCCGTGAGCGCAGAAAGATGGTTGAGAACGGTCAGACCGTTGGTAAGACCATCTTGTTCTTTGGCTGCCGCAAGTCCACCGAGGACTTCTTGTACTCCAAGGAGTGGGAGGAGGCCAAGCAGGTCATGGGAGACAGCTTCGAGATTGTTACTGCCTTCTCTCGCGAGAGCAACAAGAAGGTCTATGTCCAGCACCGGCTGAAGGAAAGGTCCAAGGAGATCAACGAGCTCCTTGAGAAGAAGGCTTACTTCTATGTTTGCGGTGACGCCGCCAACATGGCCCGTGAGGTACACAATGTGCTGGGCCAGATCATTTCTGAGGAGAGGGGTGTCCCAGAGGCCAAGGCTGAGGACATCGTGAAGAACATGAGGGCTTCCAACCAGTACCAGGTATGTTTTAATCTTCTATATCCCGTTTACCAAGAGAAATCACTGACAACACGTTACAGGAGGACGTCTGGTCATGAGCACAAATCAAATACGGGAGGTGACGGGTGGTGTGTTTTGTTTTGATCTCATTGATTTAGGGGGTCTATTTTTTTGACTGGCTGGCTGGGGCTGGAATGGGCTGGGAAAGAAAGGGTGGCAAACACAATTTAGCAGGGCGCTAAAAGGCTGGTTGTCAAATTTGTATAGCGATTTTCCATTGCAAACTTTCTTCATCACACGCACACACACACCACATTGACACACACACACATTACATGCATGGAATATAGAATGGACCGGGTGGGCGGGGAGCACACTATAATATATCAGGCTCCAAAGGACAAATTCATTTTGGGGTGTGTGGAGGTTGGGTTGGGTTGGGTGTTTTTGTCTTTTTGGGAAGAAGGAAGATTTTTATCATCTGTCCATATCTATATATTTTTGCACAGCACCTTTGTTACGTGGTTGGGTTTGTGGCGTGGTGGTGGTAGATTACTCCCTAATTGTTATTTTTTTTCTCCGAAGAGGTATCGTTGGGATCTTGGTTTAAGCACACCATCATCAAGTACAACCACACTCTCCCAATGCATCAATCACACAACTACTTGACCTTCACAACCCACCAAATCCTCAGACACTCGTTATAATCATTCTCTAAAGACACACATGAAAGTTTAACTCGCATAACTGACACTGATTATTCAGCATGTTGCCGCAATCCCGTATCAATGATGGGCTGCATGTGATTTCACGGAGTCGTAATGAAGGTATGTATGCTCAATTAAATTGTTCTCATCTTTGGTTCCCGTCTCTACAGTGCGATGTGGATGGGTGGTGTTGTGAATGATAAAACCCTAACCCCCCTCCCCCTACCAGATGAGATTCCCTGATCTCGTCATTGGAAATGGGGGCATCCCTGATTGTTATCCCTTTGTATATTTCCCATTGCTTGTTGGGCATGTGAGGGTTTCGGAGAAGAGCAGGTTTGAGTAGTAACGAGTAATGATGGCGTCGGGGGTGAACTTGATCGTGTTGTCTGGTCGGTGGCGTGGTTGTATACTGAGTGTATGATGGAAGGTCCCGACGATGGGGCTTGGTCTTCGCTCTTTCTCATGGTTACACAACCTTTGGGTGAGTTTAATGACTGGCTGCAATGACGATCTACAGACCAGATTGGCCAGGGAATCTGTCCGGCAGGAGACGTGCAGGTTTAAAGTGTATGGTTGCTTCATGTCTCGGAGCTCTGGCTTTCCTTTGCTTCCTTGGCATCTTTCCGTCTTTTGTAGGTGTGTCTTCGGTCAGCTTGGTGCAAACAGCCACAAATATCCCGTTCTGAGCTGAGAAATGAAGGGATATTTTCTTGTTGTTTTTATTTTCTTTCGTGGGCTAAATAGCGTCTCTAGTATTTGGGTTATTTGTTGAACTAGGTGCCCCTTTTAGCCCCCTTTTTCTACTCGCTGATGCCAAGCCGCTGGCACTCGCACATAAAAGTCGAACTTCATTTCATCCCGATGCCGACTGGACCCAGAAATCGAAGCAGCAAATGGGATTTTCCAAGGAGTTGACACCAAAAAAAGAAAATCCAACGCACAGTATGAGAAAGGTAGGGAGAAAAAGCAAGATACAAGCGGTCGGGCGGTGCCTTGTCTCGGGACGGTCACGGTCTTGCTGCCTGTCTATGCAAGAAAACAAAACACGCATGTCAACAAAAAGAAGCAAACGAAGGATGGAATCCACGGGGCATTGCAGCGCACAACACATACATGCTGCAAGCAAGATGCAAAGGAAAAGTAAGGAGGCCCATATCCCACCACCTGTTTGGAAGGTTTTGACGATGGGGGTGGGTGGTGGACATCCAGTGGTGGTTAGGTAAGTCATGGTGTGGGAGCACCGGTGGAAAGCCACCGGGGAATTTCACTGCCCGGGGTTCGACCCCAGAGACATTTTTCTCGCAAGTGATTGAAACATTGATGAACCTACCTTACGCAACGGCCAATCGTCTTTTCTTTTTTCTTGTAACCTTGAGATGAGGGGGTTGAGGGGTGGGTGTGCATTCAGCAGCCGTCTGTCTATTCTGAATTCCAACCTCTCAGACCAAAATGCATATTGCATACAGCGAACCATCACGTTTTCGGGAAAAATGGACAGAGTGGGAAGAAATTCAAACCATCGCGCCACGCGAGTTCAACAGGCACACACATGCATATAACAGTGGAGAGAGAGAGGCGTGTTTCCAGAACGGTCAACGGCGATCTTGCTGGAGGGCTTGGATTTCGGGATAGAGTTATCTACACGCCCCCACCCCCCTCTCTCAGACCCTGCTCATTCATGTCCGCATATACACTCACATGCTAGATGTATGCCCACCATGGATCTCCTCTACTACCTGTGGCTGCCCACCCGGCAGGCTGCTTGTAGGTCGTGGTCCGCAGACTATGTGGCCTGTCATCGGAGCTCTGTTCCGTATGGCTGAAAGAGGGTGGTGACCAAAACGTTCTTAAACCCCGACATTTGCTGCATCTCAGTCTTGGATCTGACGGTTGAAGTCCTCCTTTCTTTCTTCGTAGAGGACGAAAAGACCACACACACCAACTTCACATGCGAACCCCATCTATTGCTAGTTGAAGTCTCTTCCCTTCGGATTGTTGCCCTCCAGTATCCTTATCCAGTTCTTCATCTTCAGTCAATATTCTACGGACTGTCTGTTGCACACATCTTCTTTCGACAACATATTTTAGCCAGTCACAAGGTTGAGGCATAACTATCAGCGGCATCAGTATTCAAGAAGAAATTGGTACGTCATCATGTCAGCTTCTTACTGAGAGATCTTGGAAAGGGAGCGCTGATGACAGGAACAGCGAGAGATATCGGCACCGATCGAAAAGAAGCTCCAAAGTTTGGAAGGGCTGCCTCGTCTGGGTACTTGACCCGTGCTCGGCAAGCCACAACCCTACCAGTCCCGTTGTCGCCGTTCGGGGCCGTTTTATTCCACCGGGCAACTCATATTGTGGACGAGATAGATTCAAGCTGGAAGCCATACCCACGACGATCACAGCAGTTGGCAAGTGGCTTGTTGCAACACCAACTTCCAGGTTGTTGACTTCTCGATTAAGGGTGTGGACGTGTGGAACTGGGGAGCCACGTTTGGACGAGAGTTCGAGATAAGCAGGAGCAAGATTCGACACACTACACGTTCGACATCCCACATTCTTGCAAGTAAAGAGCCTGATAGAAGGGTTTGCGTCATCACATGCTCCCGCAGGTTCTTTCCTAAAGGTGCTCCTTCCCCGTCCAAACAGAACAGCCCACCCAGTCACCTGGAGACGGGATCGCTCCCAGCTGGAAGTGAAGTGCAAGAGTATCATCCACCTGTCCCGCCAGCCTCGTCCGTAGCCATCTGCGCCTTGAGCCTTGCTCTTTCCTCCTCAGAGTTTTCATCTCGACCGCCAACTTGGAAATCAGCATCTCTTTCGATTCCGACGGCACTCTCATCTCCCCCATCCCCCGCTCCCTCGGCACCGATACAGCATCGCTAGGCAGTAGCCATCACATTATCTTGCATCCGTACCTCACCTCCACCAGCTACTGCTATCTAGCCCGTAAGTCAATCTTCCATTTTAAGGTATCATTTCTGCCAGGAAAGCGCGAAAAAGGGCTTCTCAGTGGTTGTCTCCGCGATCCATTCTCCGCCTTACCCACCCTTTTGAGCTCGTCTGCGACCACCTGCCTGCCCTCAACGACCCGTGCCTTCCTCCAGGCCTCTCTGCCTGCTGTGTTTCAACAGCAGGAGTAGCATGTGGTTAGCCACAACATTTCACTTCTTGCGGGTCTCTCCTCGGTTCCCTCCTCGGTTCCATTCCCCAGGGCGGTGGCGGTCACTTACTTCACTTTACTTCACCCTGGTCGGTGTCATCCATCTTCCTCTCTTTTTAAAACATTCACCATCCATTCCCATCTCCCTGTTTTGGTCTCTTGTGGACTCTGCCTGATCTCTCGTTACAGCATCAACACACCAGTCAGACCCCGAATCTCTTCCATTCATCGCCGATAGCTCGATCTATCTCCTTACTCCAGCACTCGCTTTGCATTCAACAATTTGGCCTCTAACATTCTCCATCACTGAGTGGCTCGGTTTCTTGTATTCGCAGCATCTGTCGAATCAGCAGTACAAGACAAGATCATTTTGGAGGTGTGTGCGACTTTTCTCTTTCACTTCAGCGACTCTCCCTCATTATAGTTCTTCCTGGCGACAACTTAGCTTTTCTGTCCCATCGCATACTGACTCTTGTTTTGTTGCAGTGATCTCTTGATTCTTTCCCTCAGAATTTCAAGGTACGCGACAACGAACTCCTTCGTCCAATCTTCCACTTTCCTATTTTCTCTCGACCACCATCGACCTTGTCCAGGCCCTGGAGGCCATCTTAACATCCTGCCTGGGGAACACATCGTTAACCAAGTTTTCAGACTGTATTTTCGCAACCATGTCTCATTACCGCACCAACAACGGCATGTCCTCCGAGGCTGGCGGCAACCGTCAGGGTACATACTCGGCTTACTTGGGGGCCCAAGTTGGGCACAGCCAGCAGGGCTTACCTGGCTCTCATATCCATCACCTTGGTCACAGCTCCGAGGGCATGGACTCCCTCGCGAGCCAGTTCGGTGCGATGAGTCTTCCACCCAGCAATGGCCACGGAGCCTCCAACATGTCGCAGATCCAGCAGCATGGATACATGACCGCCCAGGAGCAACCTGTCGCTTACCAGGGCTACTCAGTTCCTGTTCATGTCGGATTAGCCCCCGAGGCTGCCTATGGCTACAGCGTTTCTGGCCAGTATCCTGTTCAGGGGAATTACGCTCCTTTGCCTGTTCCGTACCACGCCATGCCCTATACCCCCGGTCGCGTTGCCTCTTATGCCGATCGTAGCAGCAGCGAGGTTCCCGCTTTGGAGAACCGCCGCGGCTCATACTCAACCACCGAGTCGACTCCGGCCACTCCTTTCTTTGGTAGCGCTTCGGAGCGTGGTGCTGGCTCCCGTGTTGCTGTCTTTCGTTCAAGCTACACGACCCCTTCTCCGGAGCAGGTTGTGATGCCCGGTACCGCTCCCAAGGCCTCCTCGCAGCCCATTGACGAGGAACTTTTGGAGTTGCTCAAGGTGAATCCAGCAATTCCCGAGGCTGTCCCGGCGGTCTTTACCCCGCCCACGCACATCAAGTCGATCGAGCAATGTCTCGAGAACCGCATTCACGGCAATCGCAATGTCTACATTCGCGGCTTGCACCCCACCACAGACGACGATTTGCTGCACCGCTATGCTTCTCGTTTTGGAACCGTTGAGCAGAGCAAGGCCATTATTGACACTGCCACTGGCGCTTGCAAAGGGTACGCTCCCTATCACCTCAGCTTCCCCTTGGTTGGACTTTTGACTAACATGTTTTCTCAGTTTTGGATTTGCCAAGTTCGCCGATGTCCGCGACTCGGAGAAATGCATTCGCGGGTTCTACCATCTTGGGTATGAGGTTGGTTTTGCTCGCGTAAGTTCACTATTGTTCCGCAGCCCTCGGTTCGTCCTAATCATGATCACAGGAGAGCTTCAATGCGAGACTGAAGGCCGAGGGCGACGAAGGTTCGACCAATTTGTACCTCTCCAACTTGCCCAAGCGTCTCAACGAGTCGGAGTTGAACGCCATTTTCACTGGTTATCATGTCGTGTCCAGCAAGATTCTTCGCGATAGCATGGGCAACAGCCGTGGCGTTGGTTTTGCTCGGTAGGTTCTTCCACACTGGCTGGTTGGGCAAGCAAGTTGCTAATTCCGTCTAGGTTCGAGTCTCGCGAGGAGTGCGAGCAGATTATCAAGCAGTACCATGGTGCCTCCATTGGAGACGAGGGCATGTTGATGCAGGTTCGCTACGCCGACACGCCGGCCCAGAAGGAGCTCAAGCGTATCACCGCCGAGCGTCGCCAATTCCGCACGAACGAGTACAACATTGGTGCTTATGGTACTGCAGATGTTGGCATTCACCCCAGCATCTACCAGCAGGCCCCTTGGACCCGCCGCGGTGGCGTGGGATCTGATATGTGAGTTGCTTTTCCCATACCACTCGACACGATTGCCTGACTAACCTTCCATGTAGTTCTTACGCTCCTCGCGTTCCTGTCCGCACTAGCATTGGTACTGCTAGTACGAACACGACTCCAGTCATGTCTCAGGGTCTTGGTCGCACCAACTTGATGTATGTCCAGCCCCCACGTCTTGTGGTTACTCTGGCTCAAGATGACTCACATGCTGTTTGCAGGCACAGCATCCCTTCAGTGACTGCGTCTTCGGATGATGGATCAGCCGACGAGGGCGTGACGGTGGTCGACTCTCCCACCGTCAAGAAGGGCAGCACCCAATCGTCGCCCACCATCAAGAAGGATACCGCCACCATCAAGAACGAGAAGGCGTAGAGAGGGATGCAAGTTGATCCCTGGACAACGACAACCACCATGTTGAAGTAAATTTCTGGAACGTTGACAACAGCTTTCATATCTCGAGAGATTCTGTTCCAGACAATATCGATTACGAGTTTATTGTCATTTCGGTTGGAGTGCGGCGGCCTTAGGTTTGTTTGGCGAGTGTTTGGGCTGACCCAGCACACATAATTACCTCTCTGCTATATTTAGTGGACGAAAACATGTTAGTCATATGGTTTATCAACTCGTTTTCAGAGAGGGTGGAGGACGGCAGCAAGAATTGTTTGTTTTGTTTCTGTGTCAATATTCTCTGGGAGATTCGGTGTAGTTTTTGTTAGCTTGGTAATCGACGAATGGAAGAGATCGATTTTAGCATTTTCGCAGGACAGATTTCGGTGATCATGTCTTTGATTGATTCCTGTTAGATTGCGACAAGTGTACATGTCCTGTCAGGCGCAATCCAGACAACTTGTGCAAAGAAACGTGAGGTGAAACTGCTTTGAGGAATGAAGACAGCGAATAGAGGACAACAGGAGCCAACATGGGAGTTCAGAGAGTAGAAGTAATGAGATATGCGCAGTGCTATGAGAAGATGATGGAAGTAATACAGACAAGAAAAGAAGTGGGTGATACATGTCAAGGCCATAGCTATAGACAGAGCTCAGTACCGTCATAGCTGAATGATGGGAACAAGGTTATGTGTTGGGAGGTTGTAGCAAATCAACTTGGGGGTTTCCTCATTTTTTATTTTTGGGGGATTACCCTACTTACGTCTTGTTATTTATACTCAGTTTCTTCATCCCTTGTTCAGCTCCTGATTCTGACGGAGATTGAAACCCGATGACTATTGATGGTTGTCCTTCCTTCTCTTTCTCAGCTGTGTTCGCCTCTTCTCCCTCCTTGTCTTCTTCGTCCTCATCCTCGTCATCATCATCTTCCTCGTCATCTGATGGCTCGAACGCCTCTGGATTCTGCAGCTTCTCCTCCTCGTGCTGCCTGATAGCCGCCTCGAGGTCCTTGGCCATCTTCTTTGTGATACCCGACGCCTCCAGCGTGGCGTCTAACCTCTCAAACCCGTCTCTTCCAACCGTCTTTTTGACATCCTTGTAAAAAGGGCCCGGAGTGGTGGGCTTGAAGTGAAATCGGCGCTCGAAAAAGATCTTGACGCAGTTGATGTCGCGGTCAAAGTACATTTCCGCATTCACATGCTCCATGGAGATCATCTGCGGAAAGTCGATGACGACAGGGACAAGCGTGATTTCTTCGGTTCCCGTTTCCGGGTTGGTGGAGACGTCCTCCCGGATGAGGATGTTGAACTCGTTGTAGTCGCCGTGGATGAGGCCGTGCTTAGCCAGGCGGAGGTAGAGTTCTATGAGCGAGGCGTAGAGGGCTGCCGGGTCGGGGACGGAGGAGATTTGGCGGAGGGGGGGCGCGTCGACGAGTGACATGACGATTGTGTGGCGGGAGTGGGCGATGGGGGTGGGCACGGGGATGCCGGCGGAGTGGAGGGCGGAGAGGAAGGCGTATTCTTTGCGGGCGGCGAGGGTGGAGAGGTACATCCAGGAGCCGGAGGCGTTCTTTTTGAGGTAGTCTCTATTGGTTTTTACGGTGCGGAAGGAGATGCGGCCGAGGCGGTGGATTTTGAGGATTTGCTGGGCGCCGGTGTGGTCGGCTACGAGCATGATGTCGGATTCTTTGCCGACGCCTACGCGGGTGCCGACGGAGTAGATGTGCTTTTTTTGGGAGTGGGTGTGGAGGGCTAGGTAGTCTAGGCCGCCGTAAGTGAGGCGATAGCCGTCGTATTTGGCTTCTTTCATCTTGGCGATGAGGGAGGTTTTGGCGAGGGTGGAGATGCATTTGGAGACGAGGGAGGAGCCGCCTTTGAGGCGGGAGAAGCGCTCGATGATGGGGACGGGGACGAGTTCGTGGTTTTTGGAGCCTTGTTCGACCTATGGTGGTGGTTAGTTGAGGTGACTGTGAAGGGATGGGATAATGGGGTTCATAGGGGGGTGGTCCGTTGAGGCCAGCAAGGTACATGATGCTGGTCTTGGTGGTTTGAAGGAAGGGCAACTTACAGCTGCGAGGACCTTCCAGTCCTCCGCCGTCAGATGGCGCATAGCCCGTGTGTCCAACTTCATGGTTGAGACTTGATTGATATCACCTTATAAAGGCTGTATTGTAAAGCAGTAGTTTCCCAGGATGAGTTCAGAGGCCAGGGTGGGATATCAAATGCGCGCCGGATTCCCTTCAGTGATGTCCGTCAGTGCCCCTCCATTGCATTGCGCTGTGCCCACCAAAAATTCATGGCCCATCATGAGTGATAAGATCTTTGATAAGATTAGATATGAACCCAGAATAGCCCCGCCTGGGCACGAGGGTTTGACGAGGGAAACGGAATTTGTATTTACCGGAAGATTCTTGGCGGGCGGTGAGTTGACCTCACCTGTCAAGGATCTGGGAGACAAGGGTCGAGCTTAGCTCAGTGGAGCACTGGCCACTCAGGTTGGGCCCGCCTTGTGTCCCAGTGCCAGGCGGCCAAGCAGTGTCGCGTAACCAGCAAGCTGCCTGCCCGCCTCAGCATCAACGGGAAGAATTGCTAAGCTTTCTTCCATCTCCGACTCCAACACCGACATTATTCAACTGCTTACGAACCATTGCCATTCATTACAGATTACTGCCATACTGGGGGATTTGCGGCGCCTTATTCAACCCGTCAACTACCAGGAAACCTCCCCTCACTTTTGACCCCCGCCACCTTCCGCAGGCCCAACGGAGCTTGACAACATCCCATCCCTTCACACATAACCGCAACCATGGCGCAGGACAGCGACCTGTCGAAGACCGCCGACAAGGGCAAGGGGAAGGCTGTAGATGACGAGACACAGAAGGACAAGGTCGCTCAGCCTGTGGAGAATGGAAAGAAGGATGATGACAAGGCTGAGAGTGCGTTGACATTTGCATGGGCATCATCGACAGCAGAAGCGCTTGCTAACACCATGGTATAGCTTCAGAAGAGCTTAGCGAGGAGGACCAGCAGCTGAAGAACGAGCTTGATATGATCGTTGAGCGGCTGACTGTGCGTTGCCATTTGATTGTCCCTGTTGCTGTGGAACATCTACTTAACTGTCTAACAGGAATCCGATACGTCCCTCTACAAGCCAGCATTGGAGGCTCTAGGGAGCTCGATCAAGACCTCAACCTCTTCTATGACAGCTGTCCCGAAGCCCTTGAAGTTTTTACGTCCACATTACGAGACCCTGACGAAGCTCTACGATGAATGGCCAGCGAGCGATGACAAGAACTCCCTTGCCGATGTGCTCTCGGTGATCGGCATGACCTTTTCTGACGAAGACCGCCAAGATACTCTCAAGTACCGATTGCTTGCGCCCACGCAAGATATCGGCTCATGGGGTCATGAGTATGTTAGGCATCTTGCTCTGGAGATCGGCGAGGTCTACGGGAAGCGCATTGCCACCGATGAGCCAACAGCGGACCTTGTGGACCTTGCCTTGGCCTTGGTTCCCCTGTTTCTCAAGAGCAATCAGGAGGCCGACGCTGTTGATCTAATGAGCGAGCGTAAGACTTGCCTCCCTCGATTTTTCTTAGGAACCCGGAAGGCTAACATCATCGCTCATAGTCGAGATTATCGAAGAGCTGCCAAAGTTCGTGGACGAGAACACATATGGAAGAGTCTGCTTGTACATGGTGTCCATGGTCAACCTGCTCACATACCCCGACAACGAACAGTTCCTCCGTGTAGCCCATGATATCTACAAGACCTACAAGCAGTACACACAGGCCATGGTGCTTGCCATCAGACTCAACGACCTTGAACTCATTGAAGCCGACTTCCAAGATGCCCCTGATCTGGCGCTCAAGAAGCAGCTTTCCTACTTGATTGCGCGCCAAAGAATATGGCTCGACAGCGATAAGACCGATGACGAGGAAATTCAAGAGTGCCTCTCTAACGTCAAGCTTCCCGATCACTTCAAGGCCCTGGGCAAGGAGCTTAACATTCTCGAGCCCAAGACCACCGAAGACATCTACAAGAGCCACCTCGAGAGCAGCCGCGTCGCCGGCCTGACCAACTTTGACTCGGCCCGCCACAATTTGGCTGCCGCATTCGTCAACGGGTTCGTGAACGCAGGCTTCGGAAACGACAAGATGATGTTGGTTGCAGGCGACAAGGAGAGCTGGGTATGGAAGACAAAGGATGAGGGTATGATGTCCACAGTGGCCTCTCTGGGCACGCTTCTCATGTGGGACATCGAGAATGGGCTTGATCAGGTAGATAAGTACACCTATCTTGAGGAGGAGCCAATCCAGGCCGGTGCTTATCTTGCAATTGGCATCATGAACTCTGGCGTTCGGTTGGACTCTGAGCCTGCCATGGCTCTTCTTGCAGACAACGACAAACTTGCCCACAAGAACCCGCTGATCAGGGTATCGGCGATTATGGGATTAGGTCTTGCTTATGCTGGGTCTAACAAGGCAGAGCTTTTGGACTTCCTGTTGCCCATCATCACCGATACGACTCAGCAGATGCGGGTATCCGCCATGGCTGCTCTTGCGTGCGGGTTGGTATTCGTGGGCTCTTCTAACCCCGAAGTTACCGAGGCCATTATCACCACGCTCTTGGACGATGACCGCAAGGGTCAACTCACCGACAAGTGGACACGATTCCTTGCTCTTGGCCTGGGTCTTTTGTTCTTCGGGCGCCAAGAGGAGGTGGATGTCATTCTGGAGACTCTCAAGGCGGTCGAGCACCCGATGGCGAAGCCTACCTCTGTCCTTGCTTCGATCTGCGCTTGGGCCGGAACTGGTGCTGTGTTGAAGATTCAGGAGCTGCTCCACATTTGCAACGAGCACTTGGAGGAGTCAGAAGAGAAAAAGGGCGACGAGCTCTTGCAGGCCTATGCTGTTCTCGGTATCGGTATTATTGCGATGGGTGAGGATGTCGGCCAGGAAATGGTTCTCCGGCAGTTCGGCCACCTCATGCACTATGGCGAGGCCAACATTCGCCGAGCCGTACCCCTGGCTATGGCTCTTGTCAGCCCAAGTAATCCCCAGATGAAGGTGTACGATACACTTTCTAGATACAGTCACGACAACGATAATGATGTTGCCATCAATGCCATCTTTGCCATGGGTCTGGTCGGTGCCGGTACCAACAACGCCAGGTTGGCTCAGCTTCTGCGCCAGCTTGCGAGCTATTATCACCGGGATCAGGAAACCCTCTTTATGGTCCGCATTGCGCAGGGTCTTGTTCACATGGGCAAGGGCACACTCTCCATCAACCCCTTCCACACCGATCGCCAGATTCTGTCGCGGGTATCGGCTGCTGGTCTCCTCACTGTTCTTGTGGCGATGATTGATGCCAAGCAGTTCATCACCTCGGACTCGCATTATCTGCTTTACTTCCTTGTCACAGCTATGCATCCACGCTTCCTTGTAACGTTGGACGAGAACCTCAAGCCATTGACTGTCAACGTGCGCGTTGGTCAGGCTGTGGATGTGGTTGGCCAGGCTGGTCGCCCCAAGACGATCACTGGGTGGCAGACACAGAGCACGCCAGTGTTGTTGGCGCATGGTGAGCGTGCTGAGTTGGAAGATGAGGAGTATATTAGCTTGAGCAGTACCCTGGAGGGTCTGGTTATTCTGCGCAAGGTAAGCATTTCCGGTTAACTTTCCCATTCTTCCAGGAGGCTGACATGCTTTTCTTACAGAACCCCGATTGGGAATCAGGCAAATAAGGGTCTTGTGTCAGCGGAAGGGTAGGGTAGGGTATTTGGTGGTTTCTAGCAATAGGTTTTTCTTACCTACCTCGCAAAGTGATAGAGGAGGCGAAAAGAGGGCTTTAATGCGACACTACATTGTACAGTACAAATAAAGGATTGGACTTGCTGAGCGTTCAAGCAAATTGAAGCGCAAGTCGAATTGCCCTTGTAGGTCTCCAACCTATTTTGATTTCAAGATACAGCCTCACACCTCCATTGCCATAAGCTATATCACCAAGCCATTGCCAATCCTGCTAACCTCCCCTTTTCTTTTTATCTCCCGCAAAACTCAACGCGATCTGCTTTCATTGTCATCTGCTTCTCTTCTCCTTGTTGGTAAGAGAGAGATATTTTGTGAGATTGGCGGACGGAGTGCTATGATGCTCAGGAACACACAGAAACCACACTATCACACATGGCATCATCTTGACGGACACGTCGAGTATTGAGATCCGAACTACCCGTTTCCATGTCAAAATTCAATTCAACCCACGACGACGCTAAACGCCCTGCTGTGAGGTTTCACAAGGTATTTGTTCTTGACAAGAGAAAAGAGCAGCGGGATATGAACCCGCAATATGACGCACAGACATAGACGCAACGAGAGAGAGAAAGAGAGGAAAAAAGACAGATTCCATACAGACAGGACCCAACAACCTTATCCCCATCCCCATTTTCAATCACACAACAAGCTCCCTCTCTCCTCCTTTTCTTCCCTTCCATCCTATCACCTATTTATCCTTCTTAATCCCAAAAATATTCCTCTTCTTCTTCTTCTTCTCCTTATCCTCCCCCATTCCCACCGAAGCCCCTGTAGCAGTACTACTCGTCCTCTCATGGCCCCCACCTCCCCCCGACGGCCCCCCTGGGCCACTACTCAACGTCATCTGCCCCAACGCCTTCGTCGGCGGCCTAGGACCCCCAGGGGGCATCTGCCCCCCCATTCCCATCCCTGGCGCCCCACCCCCGGGTTGCGGCGGCCTCACCTGCTGCTGCGGTGGCGGCGCCGGCCGTTCAAACAGATGCGCGGGCGCCTTCTTGGGGGGCTCATCCATCGGCAGCTTCAACCTCCTCCTATCCGACTTCAGATGCCGCAAATCTTCGACGAATTTATTCGGCGTCTGCATGTGCGACGTAACCAAGTAAACATCCCGATTGTGTTTTTCGGATACTTCATAGCAGGCTCTAGCTTCGGAATACGTCGCTCCACCCGCGACAAAAACAATGATGCGCTGTCGGTTTTCAACTTGGCGGCGGTTGGCAGAAGCCCACCTCGGAGCGGCAGAGCGGAGGGAGCCCTGGGTTTGAAACGCGTCATCCGCCTGTCCGCCTGCTTGGGGTGGGATGACGTAAGGGAAGGAAGTCTGATCCAAGGTTCCAGAGCAGAGGTCTTCAAGCATGTGTTTGACCGCTGGTTCGAATCTCGAGAGGGCATATTCCTCGCTCTGGACAGCGGTTTTCGTATTAGGGGGGAAGAGAGGGGTGTTGGGTTGACGTGGGGGGACCTCTTTGAGTTGAGTTTTCAGGGGGCGAGCACCGAGTAATTCGAGGTTTTCTATCGCTGCCTTGTCGGTACTTTCTCTCGATCGTTGCAACGATGCATGCCATAACAACCGAAGAAGATCCTGGTCGATCATCCCGTCGCGGTAGAGGGCGTACAGCGCCACGAGCCGGAGACGGTCGGTGGGGGCAACGTCTTGGTCGTCTAGCAGACGAACAACTTGGTCGAGGATATTTTTGGGCTTCTTGAGGTCTTCGTCGAGGCCGGTGGCGAGGGTTTGTTCCACTGAGGCCACCTCGGAGAGCTTGAACTTTTGGAAGATGTTCATGGCTTCTTGCGCCATGGTAAGATGTAGACTATAGGCTTGCTTCATCTCTTGGAACTGAGGAAGGCCGGCCAACATATCTCGAATGTCGTTGAGGCTGGTCTCGTTTTCGTTCTTTCCGGCGAAGTTGGGGTTTTTCGCGATGAAACTCTTGAAGTCTCCCATCAACTTCGCGATTGTATCCGCCATGTGCTTGTGCCTGTTGTCCACCCATAACTTGTCTTTCTCGGTTATCTCCACATCCTTCTCTTCGGCTTGGGGTAACCCTTCGTTGATCACCATATGATAGGTAACTGTTCCGTTTGGTTGCTCCCTGAGCGGTAGTACATCGTGGATGAATGATTGGTAGGAGAACTCGTGAAGTAACGGCGCCATCAGATCCATAGACCGGTCCGTGATTAGCAACACTGACTGAGGCCGGGTAGTTTGTGGCGGAAAGTTCTGGTCCACTTTTTGTAGCCGCTCGATCTCGTTTTGGAGGAAGCGAGCCAGGTGAAAGGAAAGAACTCCAGCTTCATGGGTCGCGGTCTGCGGCGCATAGTAGCGTATCCTCGGTGCTTCTCCAAGTGTGTGGCAGACAGAAGCTATCTTTTGCGCCAACGTCGTCAAGTGCCGTGCTACTAGATCATTGCAACTGGGGTTATATAGCACTTGAAAGCTGGACGGGTCTTGGAAGGTAACCAAGTGTGATTCTCGGGGGTAGAAGTCGACGAAGAGGTTTTGAGGGGGAGCTGCTATTTGCCTCCGGGCAGCATCAACACGCCGTGCTAGGGCATCGGGCAGAACCCCGGTCCATATCAAAAACGCACTTCGGTAGCGGCGGCGTTCGAAATCGGCCATGAGGCAATCGACGGCAAATGGTGTAGGCGATATCACGTAAATTGCGTCCATGGTTGGATTGGGCTCCCGGCGCTCCTCGATCCTCTCGATGTTCGCGATATTATGGTTGAGAATGTCATCTTCGTTGACGGTGGTGTCGAGAATCGCCTGTGTCGTCTCATCGAGCACCAAAACCTTCCAATCTCCTCGGGTGGTATTACGAATGATGTCGATGATGGACTTTTGGTGCTCCTTGATTATCGAGACTCCCTCCATTGCGGGCGCGATCAGGCCGGACCCTGGTTCAGGTTCTCGGCACTCGGCAAGGTGCTAGGATCTGGGGTGTCTCGAAGAATGTACGGAAGGGTTGCCGGTCAGGAATTTAGTTTCGCAATCAAGCAGCGCCAGACAGGAGCAGAGGCAGGATTTCTGAGGTTGCGATCAAGCCGAAACTCGAAACACGAAGCGCAAGTTGGGCCTACTGCAAGACGTCCCCACTACAACTGCCAGCAACAGGATCGCGGCGCGTGCCACCCGCCGAGCCTCCTGCAGCCCAGAACCCTAACCCTTTCGAGCTAGGCATTTAGGTATTGGGATCCATTTTATCGATAAGCCCCCGCATTCTTCAGTGGACCTTTAACCACAGCCAAGGAAATGGTTTGGCAATGATCTCATTCCCAGATTCCATTTCAGTTTCTTCGGGCTTTGTTGTAAACCAGCCTCCTCAACAGTTTGAGGCGAATAGATATACGAGAGTGCTGCCTAGATTTTTTATCACCATATCAAAAGCATTCAACATGACCCAGAGACCTGGTTACCGGACGGCTGAGGTTCCATTCTTCAAGCACGGTGCACCGGGTGCAGTTTTGGTGGGTGCTGGGCACTGGCCTTGCTGCACCACTACGGCGCGGGAACCCTTGGCTCCGATCGAGTTCCATAGCCCAGCCCCCTCGCAGTCGATTGCCGTAGGGTGCCGTGAGTCTGCCAATTGGTCTCCCCCGATTAATGATCACAGATATTCCGACAGCTTGGAACCGACATTATGAGCCGCAATGCGGGCTTTGCGTAACGGCATGGGAAAGAGGTGTTTTGGTGATAACCTCGGGAGCAATAACATCGTGAGATGGCCTGGTGAAGCATCAACCCGCCTCCCCCTCGACGACGGCGTTTCGACGCCGATCACCAGGCCGGCCCAATGTTTGACCGAGCTACAGAAACCGTACATGAGCCCTCCGGTCTGCGGGGAAGCCGGAAATACATGAAAGACTCCCAGGATCATCTTCCCTCCATGATCCCATCGAACCACCAGACCGCTTCACAAGCACAGCCCACCGTTGCCCACGTTGCGTACCTTGACCTTGCTCTCAGGAGAGACGAAAGCGGCCGCTATCCCTCGTCTGGTTTTCACTACTTCTTCATTACCGCATGTCACACATGGCTGGTGATACGACTGCATCACTGGCTTGGCCTTGACAATGTCCCTCCAATCGACAAGGCTTCTCGCTTGCCATTTCCTGCATGCTTCTCTTATCAGAATGTAAGTTGTCGGTGAAGCCCACCAGAAACTAGGATCTTAGCTCTTCGATCCCCTGTTTGCTCATATTAGACGCATACATGGGACATGACCTACATGACAGAACTGTGAATGTCATGGGGAGGAGCGCAAGAATTCCACCATGCAAGAATTCATGAGTGAATATGCAAATGAGGATGCTAGACCCGCTTACCCACTAGCAATGGGAGCAACAGGATGAGGATGGGATGGTCTCTTAAGGGCGGGTGTTCCCCACGGCTTAACTAGAAAATACAATCGTACTCTTGTCCTGTGTCCTTCTCTCGCGACCCCAACGTAGTCTTGACACTTGTTGCTGCCCTCGACCTCTTGTGTTCACTTACGGGACACAACCGTCCCAATCGCCCATCATGAGTCACTCTCAGGACTCCGACCTCGAGAGACAGGAGCCTCACACCTTCAAGAGCGCCCTGACATCCTTCCTCACCGTCAAGGATGGCGAGGTCTACGAGACTCATCCTGACAAGAATCCCAAGTGGTACCAGAAGCTGCTTGACATCGGCGTCGAAGAGAATGGCATCAAACCAGTACCCCTTGAGCAGCGGACGTGTACGCAGTACAACAACTTGTTCACGGTCTTCTTCACCTGTCTTCTCTGTTTACTTCCGTGGGTCCATTTTCCCGTATTCCTGTCAGCATGGACCTCACTAATCCGAAGGATCTGGCCCCAGTATCCCAACCGGCATGCTCGCCACGTTGGGCATGGGCATGAACTTGAGGGACGCCTCTCTCGTCATCGTTTTCTTTGCCATGTTGACTTGCATTCCACCTGCCTTTATGGTGATTGGTGGCATGGAGACTGGGCTAAGGCAGTTGATTCAAGCGAGATATTCCTTTGGGTACGTAATGCTCACTCTTCCTCCCCTATTTATCATTTTTCCTCTTTCTATCTGGTCAAAATACTAACCAGCCTAGCCGCTACCTCGTCACCATCCCCCTTCTCCTCAACGCTGCCACTCTAACTGGCTTTTCCTTGCTCTCAGCCGTGGTGGGCGGCCAAACCCTCGCCTCTCTCAACCCAGATCAGCTTTCGGTCAACATCGGTATTATCATCACCTGTCTTGTCTCCTTTGCCGTCTCCCTCTTTGGCTTCAAGGCAGTCCACTTCTGGGAAAGATGGACCTGGATCCCCAACCTCATCGCCATTGCCATTGCCTTGGGCTGTGGCGGCAAGTATCTTCACCTGCAGACAAACAACCCACCGGCAACCGCTTCTCAGGTCATGACGTTGGGTGCTCTGATCGCGGGGTATTTCATTACATTTGGAGGCACGGTGTCAGATTATAGCATCTACCACAAACCAAACGTTGTGTCTCGGTAAGCCTCCCCCTTTTCTTCTCTATCCAGACAACGTCAAAACACTGCCCGTCTTGTGTTCTCCTAAAGCATCCCACACCGAGTTTCTAACCACCCTTGTCCCCGCCAAATTCCAGATTCCGCGTCTTCGCCTACACCTACTTCGGCCTCCTCCTCCCGTCGGTCCCCCTTCTCATCCTCGGCGCCGCGATAGGAGGCTGCTCCCCCAACGTACCCTCCTGGTCCGCCGCCTACGCCACCACAGGAATAGGAGGCATCTTGTACCAAATGCTCGTCCCCGTCCTCGGCAACTTTGGGAAATTCATCCTCGTCCTTTTGGCCCTCTCTGTCATAGGAAACATTGCCATCTCGATGTACTCCATCAGCGTCAACCTCCAGCAGCTCCTGCCGTTTTTCGCACAAGTTCATCGGTTTTTCTTTATTTTTGTGGCCATGGGACTGTTGATTCCGTTTGCGATCAAGGCGGCTGAGGCGTGGGAGGAAAGTTTGACGAACTTCCTCGCGGTGATTGGGTATTGGGCGGGATGTTTTGATGCGGTTGTCATAATAGAATTGGTGGTGTTTAGAAAGGGGGATTATAGCAGTCATGATCACAAGATCTGGAATGTTGGACGGAAATTACCGCCGGGGGCGGCGGCGCTGGGAGCGAGTTTGTTGAGTTTGGGATTGGTGGTTCCGGGAATGGCGGCGCCGTGGTATACGGGCCCGTTGGCGAAGGTTACGGGGGATATCGGGTTTGAGAGCGCTTTTGTCGTGACGGGGTTGGGGTATTTGGTTTTGAGGTGGGTTGAGATCAAGGTGGTGGGACATGTTTAATTTGTTTAAATGGCATACTTGGCATGTATATGCCTAAACAGACAGTCAGCCTAGTATTGGCTGGCTCAACTGCGCAAAATCCTCCCGCAAAGCACAACGTCTTCGCCGTGAGGTTGCCAGGATACATCCCGCAGCTTCAGTTGTGACGTCTGTCCTTGTTGTCGTGAGGGTGAGACTACCACCCCGCCTTTGCCAAGCCAAGTTGGGGCGATGGTGATGATTACCGAGTCGACGAGGCGGTTCTCTGGGTCGATGAGGAGAGAGTTGATCACCTCCCCTCCTCCCTCTACCATGACACTTCTCACTCCTTGCTCCCCCAAAACACTTAATACATCCCCCCATTTAAACCTCCCGTCCTCCCCCGTTTCCAAAAACAAAAACTTGCCCCCTACACGTTCCAGCAACTCTCCCCGTTCCTTGGTCTCCCCTCCCCTCTTAGTCACCACCCAAGGGCCCTTCCCCTTAAACTCAGCCGCTAGACGGATTACCTGGCTGTCCTCGGTGAAGTCCCAGCGACCCTTTGGGTCGAGGATGATAGGGCGGGGTTGTTGGTCGAGAGAGGTGATGCTTCCTAGCCGGGAGTTGAGGGCTGGGTTGTCGACGAGTGCGGTGGTGCACCCGACGAGGATGGCGTTGTGGCGGGTGCGGAGGTAGTGCGTCATTGATTTGGAGTGAGGGCCGGAAAGGGTTGTGCGGACGCCTGGGGCGAGGGAGAGGGACGCATCGAGGGAGGTGGCGTAGGTGAGGGTTAGGTGTGGTTTTGAGCTTGGAGAGGGGGAGGTAAGGGGGAGGTAGGGTTCTAGGGGTGGAATGGAGGTGGGGGGGAAGGAGAGGGTTTCGCGGGTCATTTTTATATTGGGGGTATGATGTGGTAGATGCAAGTGGTGGTGTATAAGCGACCAAAAGGCCTCAAGTTGCTGGCTGTGGTGATTCACCCCTGCCAAGAAATAAGGGGTAAGACAATCGGTCAGAAAAAAAGCCGGTGGCGTAACCTTGACCGGGCATCAGAGCCAACGGAGGTGAGGCGGTCTCGATCGGCCAGTGCAAATACCGGCGATGACTGCAAAGGCGGGTTGCTGATGCGATGATGCCACACAAAGAGCAATCATGATCAGTTGTCAATCAAGAGGCCGCCGATGACAGCAGTCACTGGCAGCTGGCAGTGTAGCTTGTGCAGAAGCAAGGAGCAATCAACGTGGGGTTCATAACTTGCATTAAATGCCACGAGGTTGCAGCGATGGCTTGTGGATAACTCCTCATCAAACACTCCACTCTATCCTTCTCGAAGGCAAGGCTTACTCGCTGACACGAACGCCATAGACGCTCTCATATGATAGACGCTGGTTTCACTCACGCTCAAAACTTGATGTAGCTACATGGATAAGAGATGGTTGACGACGCTTCGTGGCGCAGCCGCCGGAGATATCGCGCAACCACCAAGTTCTAGAATGCAGAGTGTCAATCTTCCAAAATGTAATGGCACATGATAGGGGACCTGAATGAGACACCCAGGGTTTGACCGGAGCAGAACATCAGGCTCTGAGAGCAACCCTCCCGAGGCTCCCGTGATTTGCCATTGAATCCCGTTCTTTGTCCGTGGTTGACACATTTGTCGAGCTCTCCCTTGGTTCCCCTCTTCTCTTCGTCTGGTCGTTTGCTCTCCACCACCTGGAATTGAATTACTGCAAAAAGAAACACGGATCGTCCGAGTATCTCTCAAGTATCATCTGTACGCGTTAGCTTGAGGCTTGAGGCCAGCTGCGCACCTGACCTGTGTCCTATAACTCAGCGCACTCTTGCCCCGCACCCCGGAAGCGGACTTGCGCCTCGTCACCCGCGACCGTTCCATCCAAATTTCAGATTTCGACCCGAGCGAACAACAAAGTTTCCCACCCTGGTCATCGCCACGCAAGGACAAACCTTGATAAACCGAACCACCCCCATCTTCTTTACCTCGCTTAATTTGGCTATCGCAAACTCCTTCCCCGAACTCCCCTATTTTATTCACCACAACAAGCAAACCAAACTCCAGTCGCCCCTCCGATTTCGCATCGTCGTCGTCGCTGTCGCGGATCGCCTAATCATCGTCGTCCATCAATCAAATCCATCAATCACCATGTCGCAAAAGCACGATCAGCCTCCCGCCTACGGCGCTCCTCCCCCCGGCGCTCCCCAGCAGGCTTACTACCCACCCCAGGGCGGCCCTCCTCCTCAGGGTCCCTATGATCAGCAACAGCCTTACTACCAGCAGGGCCCTCAGATGGGCTATGGCCAACAGCCACCTCCCGGCGCGTATTACCAGCAGCAGGGCCCGTATCCTCCTCAGGGACAGTACTACCCACCGCAGCAACAAGAGAAGAAGGGACCTGTGAGTGAACCCGACTGATATCCGCGCGTCGCGCAGATGCAGAATGCCGATATTGACTGACTTCGATGGTAGGGTTTCTTCGAGGCGTGCTTGGCCGGTATGGCGTGTTGCTGCTGCTTGGACATCTTGTTCTAAACGAACACGACCAATAAATACAACAACAATAAAACAGCGACAGAAGACAAAAAAGCAGGAGATGGAAATTTTGTCAGCACGATGGAGGAAGGTGATCCTTTATGTATGCCGCGCAGCGGGGGGGGGGAGCTCCGATGCGATTTTCCCGATCCTTGTACGCGGACCACCACCTGCAAGACACCATGCAGACCGGCGAATTCGACAAACGGCGCAGCAGGGCCAGGCATACGGTACTTCTTCTGAGAGCTTGCGGCAGCGAAACAGGGAGGATAGCGGTTTTACATATCTCTACCAGGAAGCAATGAACACATGGGGCGTACCGGGGGGTTGCATTTCTCTAGGTTGTGATACGGGAGCACAACGCATAACAACATAACATGATGCGCACTGAGGGGGTTTTCTAGGATGTTACGATGTGGAATATGTTGGCTATTCTGGAACTGGGGATTATTTGTTTACTTATCATTTGTATAATGAGTCGCTAAGGTGGCTTTAGTTCTTTTTAGTCAAGGCATGAAGTTGGAATTAATAGAGTGTCAATTTCTGAGATCAACATACCAACAGGCCGTGTAGCGCAATGGTAGCGCGTTACTTTCCGGTTTCAACTTCACTGTTAAATCTCCAGCTGGTAAAGGTTCTGGGTTCGAGTCCCAGCATGGTCGGTTTCTTTTGCTTATGGTGGATTAACCACCCCCCTTTTAGCTCTGCCTGCTAATGGACACATACCTACAATGACCAATCAGACTCGGACAATATGATGAGAAACAATATCTTGAGGAGTTACTGTCTTTTTAGTCTTGTAAAAGATGCAGGTTTTCACTATTCACTCTTTTCGATATCTTTGCTTTTGTAAGGTAATATCATCAGTTCAATTGCATACTTTAAATCAACTGTCTGGGTCTGAACTCAACAAGTTTTGCTTTCTCTTTATCATCATCATCTGCATCTTAATACCCAGTGTGCAACTCGAAATGCCCTACAAAATTGGCCTCCAAATGAAACAGCTAGTAAAACAACAAAATGTTTCATTTGCTGAGAGCATGAATTCTTTTAACGTGACTGAAGTGTTTTGATAAGAGTTTGGGTGCTTTTGATATTAAGAAACATGTCAATATTATTTACGGTAGGTACTGAGGCTTTTATGAGGTGTGGCAAGTTAGTGTGAACCAGAAGCAGCTTACTTTCCAGGTTGACTATGGTCTATATGAGATTGCTCTGGTTTTCACAAAAGTGTGTGATATGCAAGATAGCTATGAGAAAGAGCGGGGATCAAACCACATCGTCGGGACCTGATGGAGCCTTGCTTGGGTATTCTGTTTCTGAGAATTCTAACGCTATTTGTCTACAGACGTTGACGGCAGGTAGAATGGAGCCATGGGCAGTGGGGATATTGGGATTTTTGACAGCGTACCCTATCCTAGCTTGAAACAAACAATTATCTTTTCCTCCTCAATTTGTGACCCAACGTTGACCACCTTGTGAAAAGAATTCACCGTGAAGACTTGGCAACGTATGGATCCATGGAATGTATAACGAGCGATATCTCCGAAGACATCCATATATTATTGATTCGTGCACTCGTGGTAGCATCTACCGTCAACCCATTCTTCTTGGCACCCTCCCCCAATCATCCAAAAGCTGCGTCTTATAAAAAGTCTGAAAACTGTTTTTAAAAGCCTTTCAATTAGGGCAATAAGATAGGTCAAACTACTCTCTGTGTTAATCATGTTGTGGTGAGGGTAAGTAGGTACCTAGGTGAGGGCGAGTATTGTTATGGCTCTATTGATTGACGGTACATGGTACAGTTTGGCACGGATGTAGCGGCTTACCTTCCGGAAGTAACACAATGAAGGAACCGTACTCGCACCAAACCAGATATATGTTGCCGTGAGGATGGTTGCCGAAGCCTCAGCAAGGTGGGATGATCATTCGATTTGACTGAGATGAGGACGCGTACCACCGACTCGGAAAAAGCATGTGCAACCCAGGTCTAAACGTGCATTCGTGTTGCTTAATATAGGGCAAACTAACGGGGTTGGATTGCTGGAATGTTTCACGTGTGGTGGGCAGGCACGTGGATTTTGCATGGCGTTGTGTGATCGTCATACGATGATTTCAACTTCATATCTCAAACTAAAGGGGCAATATACCGATGTTCTCTCCCCCGACGGACGGAACTAAACGGATACATACATTTCAGCAACTGAGCATCACGGATACCCACCGAGAGCACCCTCTGCTATGGCCTTATATATCCGAGTGAATGCTTGAAGCCCCTCGCTGTCAATCCTTGTATGTATCTTGTCCTTTCCTTGTCGTTCATCCTCCCTGTCCCATGTCCAAGACGGATAGGTCTCCGCATTGCCGGGTGGAGTCCTTCGGTTACATTCTGTGATGGGACCAGGGCACCTGAAGCTTAAAACGACGTCACTCCTCAATAACCTCGTCGCTGCACAAGCGTCTATATTCAAGCTGGATATCATGCTTTTGTGTGACCTTCTGTTGAGGCTGGTAGGTCAAATAACATGAAGGCAAACAGTGGCGCCGGAAGTTAAACCGACTAACCGCTAATCGAAGGCACATATAATCGAGACCGCATCTTTACACTTCAGAATTATGGTAGCTCAATGGATACCTGCTTGAGGCGGAATATACTATTGCACCTGCGTTGTTTCTACCACACAGTCCTTAGCTAATGACATGCCCAGGTCCTCCCCAGACAATATGACTTCTTCGTGTCGGCTGCGTGGGTGTTGACATCAAGCACTCAGTCCGCAGGACATATATCGGATTTATGCATTCGTCAGTTTCATATCATCGAGGGAATGTGGGATACTGTGTGTATAATTCTCAATAATTTGCATATTTCGCCCACGCCGACGTGTCAGCTCACTATTCAGTATTATTGCTATCGGCGGGTATGTCTCAGGTATTCTGTTTTCACATCCCAGGGGAAGGGTTTACATAGCGGGGGTTCCAGTCCTATGCTCGACTTGGTAATCATTTGATTTTCTTGCCGTTGTCCATCAGCCCTTTCGCGGCCTCTTAACCCTTTTTTTTTTTTTTTACTGCTCTGTTTTTCCTACTCGGTGGCTGCAAGTGGGAACCGAGGTCTCGGTGTGAAACTGTTGTGTGGTAGTGCAAGTGCTGCATGGTAGTTGGTGAATGTCGGGTACGAATCGGCTGGTTGCTCGGCATTCCAAATTACCAGAATCAGAGGAGTAGCGATTCGGTTGAATCCTAGCCCTCTAAAACCTTTCGTGGCTTCCAACGGCACCATTGTCATGTCGGGCAAGTCATCGGATATCGTGGAAGAATGACTGGGCTTATTTTAGGTACCGGGAAGAAGGGCCACCTAAGAGCGCAGAGCCTCCCACCCAATCGAGACAAGTCACTGCCTGACGATTGCGCGCAGAACCGAAGAACCGGCTCCTGAAGGCCTTGCCAAGCAATGAATCACATCAAATACACACCCACCTCACCCCTGAATCCCACACCCAGAAGCAGCCGATCCAAGAACCTACCTATCACTGCTCAAAGCTACCCACCCACACGCCGGCAGGTATGCACCGATCAACGGGACTTCTCCCATACCGAAGCACCACCCCGTCGTCTTTTTGGGCCGGTGTCGTCTATATCATGGGCTTTGTTGCAACCTCGATAGTATGGAGATGCTCGGTCAACCAATCTATAACTGGCTTGATGGAATTTCTGGACAATGAAGACGTTCGTTGAAGAAGGGATTCGATAGACTGCCCAGGCCCGCGCATCTGGCAGATGGCACTATGCAGTGGCTCAGATGGGCCCCGCTGTGGTGGTCTACCTAAAGGTTCCCTCCAGCTCCACGTTTTTGGCTTGAGCCACACCGAATGTTCGTGTGTGGTCGAGCAGAGGTGCCGCGCCATATAACGGGCGAGATCCGCGGTGGGCGCTCACTGGTCAAAAATTCGATATGTTTCTTGACCGGCCTGCCTTTCCCCTCCTCCGGAGGATCAATCTAATAAAATATATTTCTCCTACCCATTGCTGTTTGCCGTAGACTTTTGTCACATAACCTGCTACCGGCTCCCCATGGAGCCATCACAACATTCTTCACCGCTCAATCGACACCGGTCCGGCGGACTGTCGACGGACGAGGAGGATGGGACTCGGGTTAATGTTTCACCCAGAACACTTTCGCTGTTTTCCCCATCCCTCCACAACAGCACCCTGTGCCGATTTTTGGCGACGTCATCAGAATCTGGGGAAATCAAGGTCACATCTACCTGGAGCTACCCTCCGCAGATAGCTTTGAACATGCATCTCGAAGTACCTTTGCTAATAAAAGCTGAGTGAATTTTCATTTTCAACATGCTCCAGCTGGGTTAAGTTCGCTGCCGGGCAGCAACAGGTCTAGTGCCCCTCTCTCGAAGAGCACCCATGTCCATTACCAGTGCAAGAGAAACCAGACCGGTTCTGGGTCACTTGGTCTGGGGAGCGGCCCCACCTCAGAGGCCGTTGTGTTGCCGAACGCTCCTATCTGCCGCCGGGTGTTGGGCTGTCACTCGTCTTGTCAGCAGTGGGACCGAAGTCATTCCATGTTTTCGACCGATGTGCAACTTCGATGAAGTCTTAATACCAACAAAGGTGGGTCCTTGGCTTAGCCCATCTGCTTCCGCAGCAGCACCGCTCTTCTCTTGTTTCCTTAACAATATTTAGGTAGTTGCGTGACAGGGGTCAATTTTCATCGACCATCTCTGTCATACTGTCCACAGTTCTGGCATTCCCTTCTCGTCCTTGCGTTGCAGATTTGGAGTTCGTCAGTGCCTTCAACATCCACCCTCTCGCGCACTCTGCAACTTGGTTTCGGTACGGAATTCGCTACCCTCGAACTTCGTAACCCCCTTCCCGCCGCCGTAGATTCAGCACTGCCATATTTGGCGGCATCCAGAATGGCTCAGCCGGTACATGTCGTCGTCATTACTCCAGCCCCCGCGACACCTAAAAACCCAGAAGGTGGCCATCGGATCGTATTGTGAGGCGTTGACCTTGGTATGTGAGCCCGGTTGTTGAAGTCTTTCCTAGTTTCATGTCAGCGCTAACACCACCGACAGCAGGATGCTCACATGGACCGCCAACGGTCTATCCCTGGCCGCAATGAAGCATTACCTCAACAGGGTGAACCGCCCAGCTGTTATCATTTACAGGCATTCTAGGTCGCCAGGCTATTTCCGTTCCGGGTGTCTGGTTGTTGGACTTGTCGCCGTTATTCCTCATCGCCCATCCTCGTCGTCCATTCTCATCACCAATCCTCATCTCCAATCCTCATTGGCATACTTGATCATCACTCCTTGTGACAATCTTTGTCACGAAACTTTATCTTGATTCATCCGTGGTGTTGATAATCGGAATAGCTTGCCGTGCTGTGGCACGAAGATTAGCATTGTGCTCTCAGGTTTAAAGGATAGATTGGGTGAGCAATCGATGGGTGAATGGATGGGAACAGATGAACGCGAGATAATAGGTAAGAGGAAACATGACACTGGTGTAAACGTCAAGGGAGAGGCTTGGGAACAATATATGGGACTTTGATTACTTGGCGAAACGACAATAATCCTTTCCTGCATGCAACCCCTCTCGCCTGTCTAGATGCGATTCGCTGAAGTGCTCAGCCTTGCCGCTCACCACCCTCCTCCTTCACAGCCTAATGAATCTACTCCAACTCTGCCAAATACATGCCATATTGTGCCAAGGGAAAAGGGAGTACTGCCAAATGTGTTCTCCTCCGGTATTTAGAACAAGTGGTTTAGAACAGGTGGTAAGAGCGTTGAATTTATTCATGGAGTCAAAGTTTGCTGTGAACGATCTTGTTCATGACATTTCGGTCTCTTCCACAACCTTGTCCCCTTAAATGTTCATCTGTGGCTATAACATAAGCCGTGCATGATGCACGTTCTATACATGATTGCGCCCGTCGAATATGGGATGAAGCGATTCTGCTATGCTGCGTTGGGCATAATGTGCAAAGCTAGGCACTCTTCAGGCCACATTTGGGCAGACGAGGCTCTGTATGAGAAACCTGAGGGATGGAGCATATGAGCCCAGAAGAATCCTATTTTCAGTCTTGTTTCATCTTTTGATCTCCCCACTTCTTCTCTTCTTCTGACATCTAGCCTGATCTTACTTCAGCTTTGCGGAATCCGAGTACATCGAAGTTGTAATGGGGCTGACAGAGCTTGATAACCTCAATCTCTCAGAGAGAGGAGAAGTACCAGCAGCTGGGACGCGTGAGTTCACCAGTATCTTGCCAAGTCCTTCCACCACACCTACTAATGCTTGATTTCAGGAGCTGGCAGTCTTGCCAGTACCTGCCCAACTCTGCAAGGCACAGGAGTTTCCTGCCCAGAAGGGGAAGAGAACAAGGGTGTGTAAACCTACTGCCTCCTATATTTCTTTCGATTGACTGGGCTAATTTCTTAACATGTCTGTAGATGAAGCATTGGGACGTGTTAAGTGTGCTCTTTATAAAGAGTTATGTCAAGAGTGGTGCTTTTTCCCAGCCCTCCAGGCACAGTTCTCTCTGGCTCTGGATTACTGGGCCGCAAAGGTTCTCGGGACCTTTCGAGACCTCAAATCCCTAGAGCGAGATAACCATGCCCAAGGCTGTCATGACTACAAGGAACCTCGGCCTGACAACGAGTATGGAAAGAAAAAAGAGGAACTGGCCATCAGACTTACCAATGAGCTCAAGGAATTCTGTAAGGCTTTTAATCTCTCCTGAAACCCTTCCCTTACCGAAGTTGAGTGTCAAACGCTAATCGGAGATCTCCGTCATAACCTCAGCAACATTGTTCAATTCAGCCAATGTCATCATGCATCAACATACCCCGAATGGCAGCATGGTGTCTGAATACAGGCTGTGGTCTTCCAATGTGGTAGGCTCAGATTCATCGGACCGCGAACTCTTTGCCGAGAACTACAGGGCCTTAGGCCCACGGCCAAGCATGATTGATGAGTTTGTGCATTCAGTTGTCAAGACTTCCGTGATGTTACGGATTCGGTTCAGGGTAAATACTCGGTCTGCTGCTATGTTTGCATACTTGATCTCTTAACTGGGCACTGACATGATATTTCTTCCCTCCAGTCCTACGCCACCCGTCTCCGGTCCACGAAAGACTGTTCTCCAGGCCCGGTCTCCATTATTCTTAGCTATACTACTCTTCACGTTCTCTCCCACCTCCTCGTTGTTGTCATGGCCGGGGTGTTCTTCGTCTTGCCGCTCACCATGATGTACTTGGTAACGATGAAGAAGGCGGAGATTGTCCTCGTTACAATCACCTTCAGCCTTTTGTTCTGTGTCGGGTCATTTTACTTTGGTGGTGGCAGGGGCGGACTCAAAACTGACACCAAGTTCCTGTTGTTGTTTGCGTACACAAGTGTGATGGCAACCTTGCTTTCCAACTTTGCGCCCCATCAGGGGCAGCAGCATAGTCAGCAGTGTTCATGCCCCGAATCGAGCTGAAGAGACGGACACCCCTTCACACAAAAGTCGAGGTCATGACCTCTATACCTTTTCTATCTTCTGGGCAGGATCCTTTCTTATATTTCTTTTTTAAATTTCCTTTGACTATCGGTCTTTAAATCGTTTCCAGGACATAACATGTCACACTGTTTTTACGTTTACAAACTTTCTATCTTCACTTCTCACGACACCAGCTTATTATTTTCTTACATCTATCTGTCTAGTCGGTATTATTTTCCGGGCTACGCGCTATAAAGTAATGCGTATTCGAGCTGTATAATAAACACACAGCAGTTATAACAGACGGGATTATATGGAAGTTTTCTACTCCAATCAAAGCATGCAAAGAGTAAAGTCTTCAACCTGAACACTTGATGGCCGCTCACCAAGGCTTATACAGAGTTATACCTTGGCCGTGTAATTTTTATTTTATCAGTTTTTAACTATTTATATCTTGCTATCGATCCAGGCCCAAAGTCTCTCAATTACAGCTCTTGGAGTATTTAATCCCAGCCTTTGAACTCTTCAACCCCGGCCTTAAAGTTATTGATCCCAGCCTTCAAAGTTTTTAGTGTCAGCAGTTTTAAAGTACATAACTCTGATACACAGCACTGAAAGAGACCAAAGACTACAAGAGCCCATCGAGATACATTGATCCTCTTACAGAGGACATCCCCACCATCCTTTCACACCTACTAATCTTCTTTTAAGGCTTAAAAGATAAGAAACACTCCTCATGGCTATTTCGAAAGGCTTCTCAGCTATCTTTTAATACCCAGTAGCTATCTTTTAATACCCAGTAGCTATCTTTTAATACCCAGTAGCTATCTTTTAATACCCAGTAGCTATCTTTCAATACCTAGCAACTATCTTTTAACACCTGGTGACTTATCCTTTGGTACCAAGTGACTATCTTTTAGACCATACAGACGATTTTTTGATGCCTATCACGTATCTTTCAATACATATATACTACCGTTTGAGGCATATGAATTATCTTTTGACACCTATAAACTATCTCTGAAGCCGTAGTAACCATCTTCTGAGGCCTTGATTTCAAGTATCACGCCACATAAAAGCCTTCTCCCTGCCTGAGAAAGACACACATGCTCATAACTCAACCGTCCACACCAGACAAAAACGCACAGTCTTCAATGCAAGCTAACATAACATATTATTCTTCCTGCCAGAAACACTATCACCCCCCCTATCTACACCGTAATCTTTACCTCCTAGGACGCTTGCTGGGCCTAGCGTTCTTTTCCCTCTTCTTTTCAGCGATGACACGTGCCTTCCTGATGTCCGTAGCGTTCTTCAACTCCCGCTTCGAGCCTTCCCCATCCTTGAACTTGCCAATCCTCTTTTCCTTGGCTTCGGCCACCCGCTTCTTCCTCACATGATAATCATCACGGAATTTGTCAGCTTCCTTGGGGGCCTTTTCCTGCCTGTGCTTATACCTGGTGCCACCTTCCTGGTGGCCAGGACCGTTGGCAAGCCTGGCCAGGCCAGGCTTTTCCAATTCGCCAACACCAGGCAGGCGACCAATACGGTTGGACTTCTTCCACTTGTCGAATCTGCCGGATTGGAAGGACGCCGCGATCTTGACACCGGACTCACCACGGATCATCTTGACGCCCTTGGAGCCGTCGTCATCGTTGGCACGGGCGACGTATTTGCTGTGGCGCTTATCCCAGCGGAGTTTGGAGCGGGTAGGCAAGCCGAAGGCCTTGGCGCCGTCGTCGTTGGTGAGGTCCATGGCAGCGTCGCGGGCGGCGGTGACGAAATGAGACGAGTTGACACCACCGGAGTGGACGCCATAGGCCTTTTCTTCTGCCGCCGAAGTCGTGCGTGGCGTGTAGGACATAAAAATCTCGGGGTCTTGGAATGACGCTATAGGGTCACCACCCTTTTGCTTCTTGCTTGACTTGGACGAAGTAACCGTGACTTCCATTTCAGAGTCCGAGTCGTCCTCTTCTTGCTCCGACTCCGACACATCCTCCTGCTTTGGGGGTTCATCGTCAGAATCCGAGTCAAATTCGCTGTCAGCCTTGGGTCCCTCGCCATCTGACATGTCAACATCAGAATCGTTTTCTCCCTTCGTGATCCTCCGTGGCGCGACCTTGGTTCTGAAGCTGCGCATCACCTCCGCCGCTTTGTTTCTGTGGGACTTTCCTTGGGGCCCAATTTCGAAGACTGTCTCCTGAGGCTTGAACAAGCTGATCTTGGAGAGGAGATTGTCACGGGCTTCCTCGGCATTGATCGCCTCCACGCCAAACAAGGGATGAAGTTGTGTCCAACCCTTTGAGTTGATGATCTCGCGAGCTCTCTTGGCACTGGAGCTGGAAGCCGAGTTTCTGGTCCTCATATAGAGCTTCTCAGCCTTGAGCGTAACACCCCTGAGCGCACTGATGTCGCCCTCTTCGTTCAGAACCTTGTTGACCCACTCAGTCTGGTTCTCGAGCTCCAATCTCTTCAACGCACCGAGCACAACATCCTGAGCAAATGAGGGGTCTTGTCCATCTTTACCCATAACCAGCCTCCGTCCGAGGAAGAGCTGAAGATCGATGAGATAGGGCAGATCAGACTCCCGTACAAGAGCATAAGCCCAACCGCGCTGGCCAGCACGAGCCGTACGACCGACACGATGGACGAAAACCTTGGGCTGTGGAGGAAAGTCGTAGTTGATGACATTGGCGAGAACTGGAATATCGATACCACGAGCCGCAACGTCTGTGACTACCAGAATATTCGTTCTTCCTCGTCTAAAGTCATCAACTTGGATCTTCCTAGCGGTTTGATCCAAAGAACCGTAAATGTAGGAAACAGCGAAGCCGGCATGACGAAGGAGATGTGCAATGTACTCGACGTGATGCTTGGTAGCCGTGAAGATGATTGTAGAGTGTGCTGTCGGTTTCTCCTTGAAACTGAGTCTGTCGCTGCCACGCTTGCGCTTCCCCCGAGAGTTATTTGGATCAGCCTCGTCTTTTGGTGCTCCTTCTGGCGTTCCCATTGGCATCTTGATAATATCGTGAAGAATATGCAACAGAGCGCCCTCCTTCTCACCACCCTTGACAGAAAAGAAGGCACTCTCCATATCGGGAGACACCTTGGTCTCAGCGTCCAATCTCACCAAGCTCGGCTCCTGTAAACCAGCTCTGGCAAACTCAACCAAGGAGGATGGCAGAGTAGCCGAAAATAGCAGAGTCTGTCTTGATGATGGCAGCGCGTGAAGAATCTCGGTTAGCTGCTCGGCAAAACCCATTTCGAACAGGCGATCGGCTTCATCGAAGACCACGTATTTGATCGAGGAGAGGTTGAGGTTCATTTCAACCTTCAAATGCAGGAAACGACCAGGGGTAGCAATGACGATATCGGGGTTCGTGGCCATCTGGGCGAACTGCTCCTCCAGGCTGTCACCACCAACGAGGAGAATCGTCTTCAGATCTGTGCCGCGACCGAGTTCCTTCACAACCTTCAATGTCTGTAGCGCCAGTTCACGAGACGGGGAGAGAATCAAGGCTCTGGCGCCGACCTTGGGGCTGTGTCCCTTCAAACGCTCGATCATGGGGATGACGAAGGCGGCTGTCTTTCCTGAACCTGTGCGCGCCATACCCACAACATCTCTTCTTTCCAGGACCAGAGGGATTGTCTTCCTCTGAATTGGAGTCGGGACAGAAAAGCCCTTCTTTGTGATGGCTCGTAATAAATTCGCATTGAGGCCTTTGAGAACCACATGTTAGCCCCCTATCACCGTGGAACGTTTGATTTGCCAAGGAATACGTACCCATGGCCTGGAAACCACCACCCTTCTTTACCGACTTGCCCTGCACATTCGAGCTTTTCCTGTTGGACTTGCGCTGAGCGGTAGCAATGAAGTCTTCATCGTCCTCGGCATTCGAATCGCCATCGCCTGCTGTTAAGAGATCTCCGAAATCAAGATCGAAATCCGCCTCAGCACCATTCTTGACAACCTCAAAATCGCCATCACTCTCGTCGGCAAACAGGGACCCCGCAATATCGACCTCGTGCTCCGACGGAGTCGGGGACGCAGCGCGTCTCTTCATCGTAGGCGAATGGTATTATGCTGCACTAATTGAACGTAGGGTGGTCGGAGTTGAAAAAGGGAACTGGTAATTTGATATTCGGCGCTGACAGCAGTGAAAATAGAGCTCAAAGTGGTGGATGGTGTTGCTAGAGAGCTGTTGTAAATTTTCGGCATCACTGAGCCTGCTGTTACTGCGGCTGCTCAGCGAAATTTTAGTGGGGCCGATTCCTTATCGGTCCTTATCGGTTATCAATCGCTCGTCAACATTGGCGCATTGCGACCTGCATCAAACGAACCCTGTATGAGCGAGGTGTCGCACCTGCTGCTTCTTCCTTCCACACTTTTCTCCCATCCTCGTGCAGCTGAATTCGAACTTCCACCTTTCCCTCAACAACCACCCGCGTGAAACAAATTAATCCCTCCCACAACCACCCAAGATGTCAACCCCAAAACCAACAGAAAGCGCGGCGACACCAGCCGATCCCGCCCCAGTTGACACCCGCGATGCGCTTGAAGTCCTCGAGTCGGAAGCCAAGGAGTGGGACAAGGTATGCGATCGCAAACATCACCCGCCCTCATCACCATCCCATCCCTCCCTTCTCCAATCCCCATTCTCCCAACAATGGTACTAACACCCCTTCTCCCCCAGGACGCCGAAATCGACCGCATCCTCAAAGCCTTCCGCCTGAACGCCTACGCCGTCCTCGGCCTAAAACCCGGCGCCCCCGAATCCGACATCAAAAACCTCTATCGCAAGAAATCCCTCCTCATCCATCCAGACAAGACCAAAAACCCCCTTGCCCCCGACGCCTTCGACCGTTTGAAAAAAGCGCAGACCGAGCTCATGGACGAGAAGCACCGCGCCCGACTCGACGAGGCCATCGCCGACGCTCGCATGCTCTTGATGCGGGAGATGAAGCTCACTGTTGACTCCGAAGAGCTCAAAACCCCAGAGTTTGAGAAGAAGTGGGATGAAAAGACGGTATTTGTGCTGGTGGAGAATGAGCAAAGGAGGAGGCGGCAGATGAAGGCGCAGTTGCAGGAGGAGGGTAGGGAGCAGAGGAAGCAGGAGGAGGAGTTGGAGCAGAGGAAGAAGAAGAGGCAGCATGAGGAGGACTGGGAGAAGACGAGGGATCAGAGGATTGATAGCTGGAGGCAGTTTCAGAAGGGGAAGAATGGGGAGCCGGAGAAGAAGAAGAAGAAGTTGAAGCCGATTGGGTGAGCTGATGGGGGGTAGCAGCACAGATGAGATACGCAAGACTTCAGATGAGATGGAATAGAACGAACTGACGGGATGGGATAAGCATAACAGGGCATCATCTCGAACGAAGCAGCAGGGGTTTGAGCTTATGGAAGGGCATTCATGTCGTGAGTTACATTTCTGGGTGAAGGAGAGGTAGAGAGGACGTTGTTTGACCCCTGACCATATCATCAGTTGCCAGCATACTCTACACATTAGCGTGGAAGTCATCTTGCCCCAGCCTCCTTGGGTGGTGGTTTATTCTCTCCTGAAAATGGTCTGTACACACACATCAAGCTCCATGCTGTGAACCGTTTCTCTTTATTGACGTTTCTTTCAGGTCTCAAGGTAAGATTCCCAAGATCCGTGATACCAACTGCCTTTTTTGTATGGGTCTTGGTTGGATGTTCTGTCCACAAGCCATCCCTTTCAAGGTGAGATCCGCGTGGTTCGTAATCAAGACGACAAAACGCAACTTGGAAAATGCGACTTCACCTATTAGAAAATGAGCCATCGTAGTTGAAATACAAGCAGCCTTCGTTCATGGGGATAGCGATCCCTCAAGAGTACAATATGGACAACATTACGTAGGCTTGACCATGAACCCTTTATAAAAATCCATTTCAGATCATGTATCCCACCCCAAATCTCCTACCTCATAGCCATAGCCTTCTCATTCAACACCCTCTCCTCATTCTTCTGCTTCCCCTCCTTGGGCGCATGAGTCTTCTTATACTTCAAAAACCTCACCAAATTCAACACCGCCTCATCCGCCTTATCCCTCAACTCCCCCTGTGCCCTCTTATCAATTCCCTTCGCCAACGCTCTCAACTTGGGCAAAAACTCCTCCAGATGCTTACGGAAGCCCTCCTTCCAGAACACCTCCTTATCATATTCCGTGGCCTCATCACCATAAATGTCAAAAATCTGGTTGACAGCCTCTACAACATCAGCCGGTGGGATGGTCTTGTCCTGCTCACAGCTCTGGAGGAGAGTGATCAAAAAGACGCCAATCTCGCGGTTGAGATCAATAGGAGCTGTGTCCCTGGCTAAAGAGCCAAGGATACCAACGCACTTGACGCCCAGACCCTGGAGGGGGTCAACCTCCTTTCCTTCTTCTGGTTTTGGCTGGTTCTTCGCGGCCTGGTAGAGCGCAATGAACTTGCGATGTTGGCCTGGAGTCAACGGTACATTTGCACCCAAGCTGCGGGCAATAGCCCAGGCAAGACTGGCTATTTGGGTGGCGAGGTCGAGATCAGCATTGTCAGCCTCGACGATGGGAGTGATGGCCTTGACCCAAATCTTTTTGGCGGCTGGATACCACGCATCATAGATGTTAGAGTTTTCGCTCTCAGAGAAGTCGATGCATGAGACGGTCCAGGCAATATTGTTGAGGGCCGTCAGGGCGTTTGACTGGATGGCGAGGTTCTCTTCGCCATCGATCTGAATATTGGATAGACGAACCAATTGCGGGATAGCTTGTTGAATGAAGGCGCCGAGCGTGGGAAGGTCGTCCAGATCTCCAGAGTCAAATGGGTCGTCGGCTCCTGTTACCTTTTCCATATCGGCTTCCAGATCGGCAATATCGTCATCGTCGTCCTCCTTGTCTTCGTCATCACCGTCCCCGGCATTAGAAGCTCCGTCCACATCCATCGCGTCGTCACCCTCAGGCTTGTCCTCAAGTCCGTTCCATTCCTCCTCCTTTGGTTGAGAACGGTTGCCCTTCTCAAGAGTCTCCTGCAAATCGGCACCGATAGAAGCCAAAATCTCCAAAGCTAATTGGACAACAGCTCCCTGGTTGGCGTTCCCATTAGCCACAGCGCTCGCCGAAGGTACATGTTCCAATGCACGAGTGAGGGTTCCAATAAGAACTGCATCGCAAGCGCCGTCCTTCCCGGGGCTGTGGTCGAGCCATTGTAATGACGAGAAAACATTGTGAAGAACACCGCACGCCATCACCGATCGAGGACCGGAGCCAGAGGCAAGTTTGAGAAGGACGTCGTAGCATCTAGTTTCCTGGTCGTTCGTCATGGTTTGGCCCAGCTCGAGGTTGTCTTCTGAAAGTGTCGTCAGGCAGGAGAGGGTCTCCTCGTAGATCTCTTGCGGCGTGGACTCTGAGGCAGCCAGACGGAAGAGGAATCTGACGATGGTTTGGTTAGCCACGATAGCGGTGGTGATCTCCTCGCGGGCCATGCCGAGAAGATTGAGGAGAGCAAGAAGGGAGCTTGAGATCTCCCATACAATACGCTGCTGAGCCTTGGTGAGCTTGGAGAAGACAGGCTCAGTTGATGTGAGTGTGTCAAGAATCTATGACCTGGTTAGCTCTGGCAAGTTCATAAGAGTTGTAGGTCACATACAGCCTTGGCAGCATGCTCGATGGCAGTCAGAATGTCGAGTCTGTATAGGTGTACACAGAAATCGGCCTCCTCTTCCTCAGCGAGAACCTTGAGAATCTCCCAGCCAGCAGCTCGGCTGTCGATGCTGTTGTCTGTGAGTGTCTCGGTGAGAACAATGTGAACAACCTGCTCCCTGAGAAGCAGCTTTCTGGTTTTGGCATCTTGAACGATGTTGGCGATGGCGCCGGCAGCCTGTGTTCTTGATTTGGCTTCGGGGTTCTTGAGATCCTTGAGAATGGGGAGAATTTTGCTCTCACGGAGCTTTGCAAGCTCTGGATCAGATGGTGGTTTTGAAGCCCTTGCGATGGGGTCTGCGCGGCTGGCACGCACTCTGTTCTTTCTTGCTTTGCCCATTTTTGTATCTGGAAAATGTCTGATGGTTATGACGCGGCGTTTATGAGAGAAATATCTGGAAATACGGTCCCATGAAAATTTCCCAGGTTTGCTCAAGGCAGAAAGTAAATAAAATCTAGATGGTTGTCGCAACAACAATTGTGGAAAAAAAGTTGAGAAAAGCCCTTCAACCCCACACTCGTCCCCCGCCATCCTGAACCCTGGTCCAGGAGATGCGGAGATCCAGGGTCGGGCACGAAGTACCTTGTGTGACACCAGACATGTTGAATTTCTCAAATGACAAAGGTTCCACGCTTAGACTTGATGTTCAGAATATTCATACTGGCTCATGTTAAGGTGTTAAGCTAGCCAATGTCTCACATTGTTACACTTCATTCCCTTCCCACTCAGGTAGATGAGAACACAGGTCGCAAACAAAAGTACTTCGGCTGCTAAACAGCTCCAAGGGTTCGTTGATGCGGAACATGGCAGCCCTGTAAGTGGAGCCGAGCTGTCTTGGCTTTAGCGAGCCACGTTTAACCCAGACGCGCCAATCTAACCACCATCGACCTCCATCCACTATCATTGCCGAGTTCGGGGTCCTAGCATCAAGCTCCCGAGACATCAAGGAAGTCAACCAGACTGGCGACTAATATTGATTGAATGAGATGCGGTTCCGCGCACACCAGCCAATCTCTCATCGTCTGAGACACTGAGCTATTACTTTATATCGTGGTTGATGAATGGGAATGCACTCAGCTGGCATCAATCGCTGAGTGCAAGATGGGACTTTTCACCAACAACGACGACGCAATGGTTAAGAAGGACGATGATCTCAAGCGGGGGAAGACGCTTCCCACTCGCGCACCATGGGTACCAGCTTCAGCACCCAGAACGCCCCCGCGCAAGACGATCAAGCGGCTCGTGATTGCTTTGGCTGTGGGATTCTTCGTCTATTTGTTCATCAAGAATCTACCGCCAATGGATGATCAAGTACGCAGAGACTACAGGCATCCGAGATATTCAGATCGCAAGCCGGGAAAACAGCCAGGCCCGATGCCAAAGATGAAGCCCCCACCACCTGAGCGCATACCGGAGAAGCCCGTGGTGAAGGACATCCCGAGTGAACAGCCTGCTGCTGTCGTGGTACCCCCTGTCGTAACTGACACTGCTACCAACGCCAGAACATATGATGGCCCTATTTACTTCAGGAAGCTGGCTGCGACATTACAAGCCATTGAGAGCAGTACCAGCGGCTACAGCGCGGTGAATAAGAATGTGCTGTTTGCCGCTGCTAGCTTGAAGAGCGCCTCAGTCTTGCTCCCAATGGCATGCAAGATGGGGACTGAGCTTCGAAGCTATGTGCACTTTGCGTTGATGGGTGGTAGTGAGATTGATTTGGATGAACTTCAAGCTGTTAACGGCATCGACGAGTCCTGCCAGATCATCTTTCACGGTAAGAGGACAGATCATGTGCCGATGCCTATATCAATGCTAATCCGTGAACCACCATAGATGCGAGGCCTGATTATGCCTCAACCTCGACATTGAGCCGCCTCGAAACATGTGCTACACGTGGATTATGTGAGCTTCCTTTCCATGACAGTTTGATAACACACCTCTCACACGCTGATAGACCACATTTACAAGTATATGCATCCTCAAGTTCTGTTTCTTGATGCTTCTGGTGTGGAAGAGCACTATTTTCTCGATGGCATCCGCAAACAAGCAGACGTCTCTGGAGTGCCCATTATTGAGCTGCCCAAGAATGCTCACTCACAGTTATCTTGGATGACGAAACTCGATAGCTCGTCGGTGGCGGCTTGGAATAGGATCAGCGTCGATATACTGATCCATGCGCCACCTGTAGGCTCTGGTAGCCTGATTCGATTGCTTCAATCATTATCAGCAGCTGATTTCTCAGCGGGCCCAACGCCTCACCTCACCATCGAACTTCCTCATGACATTGATCGGGCTACGACAGAATTCTTGAGGGACTTTAGTTGGCCACCAAGCCGCACACACAGCCTTGCCAATGTGCGGCAACTTACACTCAGGCATCGCATACCTCGGGCTAGGTTGACCGAAGAAGAAAGTTCGGTCCGTCTTCTCGAGTCCTTCTGGCCGGTCAGTCCGCGATACTCTCACGTGCTGGTACTATCACCCCAAGTCCAGCTATCGCCTGGATTCTTTCACTGTAAGCCTTTTCACAACCAGCTCAACTGGCCCGGTAACTAACATCCACCAGACTTGAAATTCACTCTGCTGGAATATCTCTACTCATCCAATTCCCTCCTCCAAAGCTGGGATTCCCGCCTGCTCGGTATCAGCCTCGACCTGCCCCCCACAACGCTAGCAGACACCTCAAAGTCATTCAGCCCACCTGCTCCCAAACCCATGAAACAGGCCAAAGACTCCAAAAAGCCATCACTATCCTCTCAAACGTCTAGCTCAGCTCCTTTCCTGTGGCAGTCCCCCAACAGCAACGCCATGCTCTACCTCGGCACTAAGTGGACAGAACTCCACTCTCTTGTATCGAACACTATCGAACATCAACACTCTACCTCGTCCCTCTCAACATTTTTCACCACCAAGGCCGTTAGCAAGAGGTATCCCTCCTGGCTGGAACACGCCCTCAGGCTTTCAAGAGCAAAGGGGTATTTCGCGCTGTATCCTAGTGAGGCTACTGCTAAATACTTGGCTACGACGCATAATGAGTTGTTTAAGGGGCCGGAGGAGTACGAGAAGGAGCTGGAGGTAGATGATGGGAGAGGAGAGGAGGTCAGGCTCACGTCTGGGCCGCTGTTGGAGACGGTGCGGTTGTTGGGGTTTGATGAGATGCCAATTGTGAGTTGGGAGGGCAAGGAAACGGGTTTGGAGGGGTTGGATGAGGGGGCGGAGGGGTATGTTAAGGAGTTTAGGAAGGCGGTTGGGGAGAGGTGTGAGGGGTGGGAGGGGGCGGAGGTGGGGGAGAGGTTGGGGGTGGGGGGTTTGTTTTGTTTGAGGGGGGAGTGAGGACGTGATGTAGGTTATGGGGGGAGTTTGAAGGGTTTCATATGGAAGAGGGACATTAATGTGGTCTGGGTACTTGTATCTCATAGTTCAGGTATCTCTCCGTTATCGTCTGAGCATCTGAGCTTGGTTAATCACATTCTACCTTGCATTTTTGAGATGTACGGATCATGATGTTCATTAATGCATAGAGTGGCAACCGTCCTCGTAAATTGCTTTCTCATCTTCCAGCATTACTCACTCGTCAGCCCCCTCATTCAACTTATTTATCACCAACAACGACACGCACGCGCCGACGATACACAGCGCTATGCAAGCCATCACCTATTATCCCATCAGTACATATTCCTCTTTTTTGTTCCCCTGTCCCAGTACTTACAGTCTGCGTCTTCCACCCCGTCTGCACAATCGCCGCCCTCCTGCTGTACTTATTCACCGTTTCTACCACCTCATCAGCAACAATTCCCCTCCCCTCCCCTTCCCATTCTACATTACTCACTGATATAATTCGCCAAGCCCACCCCAAGACAGCTCACACTCAACGCCCAGAAAACCGCCCCCAAGGGATACGCCATCCTCAACTCGGTCTCTGTCGCTGTTTTCCGCAAATGAAAGGACAGGACTATCGCGACGGAGACAATGGCCATGTAGATCGATAACCGGAGGTAAGAGAGAAAGGTGCGCTCGTTGGCGCAGTGGTCACGGCAGTCGGAGGATTCGTTGTTGAAAATTAGGGGGCCAAATAAGGGGGGGTGGAAGAAGGCTCTGGCGAGGGGGTCGCGGCTTGTTGTGAGATGAAATTATTAGTGCTGAGGATTTGAGAAGACAAGAAATAAAATATAAGCTGTGACTTACTCTGTAATCTGGTGAACATCCACCGGCCTTGTCAGTGAAGCCAATGGCTGACAACACAAACTCGACCGGGTGAGGTCTTCCTCGTCTATTTGATCGCTCATGGCTGGATTTTGGTCTGGAGGGATGAAAAGTGTATTTGGGATGGTTGGATAAGTAGAGGGCATCATAAAATTTCTATTTCATAAGTTTGATATGAGATGTGATGAGTTTGTATAAGTGTGCTGCCCTCACAAACATGACGCCATCGTGGGCTTGAATGAGAACCTTGCTGGTGTTTGTTGCAATGAGTGGGGGTGAGCGGGGGTCATGCTTGACACTTATCGGAGCGCTTATCGGTGGCAGCGGGGCACGCGTTGGGCTTTTAATTAGTGCGGCTTCTGCCTGCGCGACCTGACGCGAAGGAGCTGGGAGGGAAACGCGTCTTTCGGTTTATTCACCTTTCCAAGCATTTTGAAGTTTGTTGCTGACTTGACTACGACACCACCCGCGCTATTGACAGACTTCTTGCAACAACATATAACGACTTCAGGACACCATGAGTATGCTATACCGATCAGGAACACAATATTGACAGGCTAAGGCTAATGTAATGGCAGCATCATACGGCGGGTATCAAAGAACGGGCTATGGCGCCCAAGGCGGTGATGAGGGCGGCGGCTTCATGAGCGGTTCCCAGCAAGGCAGTCAGGGTCAATCAAAGAGGGTATGTTCCCACATAGGGTCTCGCACTACCTGAGCCCTCAGGCTAACATCGATCCCCCACAACAGAGCACAATCGACGAGTACCTCCGCCCAGTAACTATCAAGCAAATCCACGACGCCAAAGCCGGCTACAACGAGTCCGAGATCACCATCGACGGCTTCCCCGTCAGCACAGTCACCCTTGTCGGCCAAGTGCGCTCCGTCCAACCCCAAACCACAAACATCACATACAAGATCGACGACGGCACCGGCGGTACCATCGACGTCAAGAAATGGGTCGACCTCGAAAAGTCCGAATCAGGCGCCGAGACCCCCTTTAGCCTTGACACCTGGGTCCGTGTTCTCGGTAGACTCTCGAGCTTCAACGGCAAGATCCACGTTGGCGCACACCATGTCAGAGTGATCGACGATTATAACGAGGTCAGCTATCATTTGTTGGAGTCTACCTATGTGCATGTCTGCATCTCGAGGGGTTTACCTGGTGGTCCTTGGCCACAAAAAGAGGGTGCGGCTGCTGGTGGTCATGGTGGAGGGGACTCTGACAGCATGTTCATCGACAGCGGGAATGGGTATTCAGGTGATGCTGCGGCGGCTAATGCTAGGGTGGCGTCTTGCTCGAGACAGGCCAAGTCGTTGTATCAGTTCATGCAGAGCGATCCAAGATCGATAGAAGGGATCAATGTCGCTGATGTCATGGCTGGGTCTGGGATGGGCAAGAGGGATGTGCTTGCAGCGGCGGATGAATTGTTGGGCAACGGTATTGTCTATACCACTGTTGATGATGAGACCTGGGCCATTCTCGAGACATAAAATTGTTTGGTGTAGGGGGCATGTACAGATTGAATGACGGGATATGCATGGCGAGGGATACCACGGCGCCAGTTATTTGACTGATTGCTTTGATTTGTCTCCTGTAGAGTACGTACAATTCCCATGGCATTCTGATTTAGGGCTACCGAAGGATCATTGCAGTTGTTCGGTGGATTATAGCTACTATCTAGGTAGATCTGACCTAACAGTCGTAAAGAGCGCAAAACATCATCTCAAACAAGAATCCAAGACCAATTAGCCAAATAAACAAAAAATCAATCTGCGAGCCATATGTTGAGTATGGCGATACATGTAAGCAAACGACCCCCTTTCAAACTTGGTCAAAAATCACCATAGGTTGAGTTGATCAACCAGCATCAAACATCCAAAAACAAACAGAACAAAAACAGAAAATTCAGACGCACCAGAAACCATCCCTTCCTCTCTTTCCCAAATCAACCAACAACCTTGCCAACCCTCCTCCCCTTCCCCGTCGCGCCCGGCTCCCGCACCATGATAGTCAACCTAACCGGCCACCTCCCCCTCTTCAAATAAATCTCCTTCTTGATCTCAAACCCAAACTTCTTGTAATACTCATTATTCACCGCCGAGCTCGACTCAAGGTACATCTGCCTCCCCTCTCTATCCGCCCTCATCATCCCATCCCTCAGCAACCGTCCCCCCAAGCCCCTCCCCTGAGATCTCGGTTTAGTGCCCAAGTAAACCAAATACCAAGCATCATTCTCCTTCTCCGGGCCCAAGACCTCCCGCTTGGTGTCGTGAAGCAGAGGGAGGATCTCATCAAAGAGACGGCGACGGCCTTCAGCGCAGAGTTGGAAGTGCAGACGCCAGAGCCCAGAGCGGAAGTGGGTTAGGTAGCTGTCGAGGGAGGGGGGTGGGTTGGGTGGTACCCTTTTTCTTTTATCAACACTTTGTTTTCATCATGCGGTGAGGCGAGGGGCACTTACCAAAGAGCAACACTATCAAAATCCTCCCCCACCGTCGTCACAAGCCCCCCGCCAATGCAGTGAGAGGCGACGGTGTAAGTCAGGATATCGACGTGAAGGTTCCATTTGTCTTCCGCCGCACCCTTGCCCTGTCGTCCCTTCGCCTCGCCGCCGAAACCAGCCCAGGTGAATGTCACCCCTCCAGATGTGGTGGCGGAATCATCGTTGGAAAGAGGGGATTCAACAGCGGGGTTGCTCTCGATATCCACCAGATACCTCGCGTAGTCATCCGCCTGAAACGCGTGCGCGAGACTGAGGGCCGCCTCGCGGCATTCGTGGGTTTGGACGGTGCGCACTTGGGTGTTCCAGGCTGCGGGGAGGAGGGAGCGTTTGGTGAGTGTTGCGAGGACTTTCACGCCACTACTGCTGCCATTCCCACCACTGTTTGTTGTTGTTGATGAGGTGGAGAGTGGAATGGTCGTGGCGGAGGGGTTGGAGGTCGTGGTTGTTGTTGTTGTGGTGGTGGTGGTGGTTGACGTCGCCATGCTGGGCTAACGTCTCGTTCAACTACATCACGGTGAGCATGAGATAAGACGGACGACTTGGGAGAGAGAGAAGTACTTTATGTATCTGATATATTTTGTATACTATCACCCGTATGGACTCTCGAAAGCTGACTTCTCGAGACGGGCATAAACCCTATTGAGGACGACCTCATTAGCATCTCGGTCTTCCAGAACAACCGCAATGTGTGATTTGATGACTTACTGGACGGGTGGCGGAGGCAATTAAGTGCGGTTCGCAAATCAGCAGACATCAATGTGGTCTTTAGAGCTGTCCTGGCTCCGTTGGCTTGTAAAAACAGAGGAGGTAAAAGTGTAATCGAAGATAAGGTCTTGACCAAGACCCGGCTGTATAGGTTATCTTCGAAGAGCGGCTATTGTTGTTCTCGAATGTCTCGTTACACGTAAGAATAAAAAGACGACAAGAGATAGGTTGGGGGGGAAAGTGTTTGTATATGTGTAAGTACCAGTCGGCCGGAGAGTGGATGGATGATTGTTGTTTGGGGTTTCTTGGCGTGGGCTGTGTAAGATGGGTTGATAGTGATAGATTGGGTAGTGGGAGTGGCAAAATGACTGGATGGGACGAGTCCTGGTAGGGAATGTCCTAGTAGTCTGAGTGGTGGTAGTAGCAGCGGTAGCAGGTTATGGTCGTTGTGCAAGAAGAAGCAAACAAGACAACAACAGCAGCAACACAGCAACAACTACAAGATCGAACAAACAAACAACAGGCAAGACAATGGCAACAGCGCGTAGTGTGTGTGCGTGCCCTTGATGCTAAATTGCCCCCCTGAATGGGGGACTTTTAAGTAGACTTGGATAATACGGGGGTGTGTTGTACTGGATCAACTCTGGGGTAGTGGTAGTTCTGACGAAGAATCCAAGAAGGCGACGAAGTGGCAGGTAGGCACCTTGAATATGTAGACAGCAAACTAGGACGGACCTCTTAACAATTTCTAAGACAAATGACACGAAGGGGGACCAGCTTGCTCCGACGTAATGAGACAAGGATGACGAGAGTCGGAGACGATAAGATAGGTGGGATGAGAAGTTCCCAATGTTTGGAAATCAGGCAAGCAGCCGGAGGAATGCAGCGGGCTCTTTTGGGAAAGACGGGGGCACTTACACCACGCCCACGAGGACATGCATGTAGGGGAACGGTGGGCTCCCCATGTGTGAGCACTCACACCGCAGAGAGCCGGAGAAGGTCTCCCCAGTCCACCCAGTCACCAGACAACACAAGTCCGTATCTCTCTGTTAGGGAATAGGAAATTGTCGGGAATGGTTCCGTTGAAGGTCCCGGACAACGGGGCGGGCGTATCCATTGGCTGCCAACGACTGCCCACAGACCGGGGGAAACCAGGGAGGTCCCAAGGACGGAACCATGAAGCAATGGCAGCGCCGGCATCCCCAACGTCGGTCAAAGGTGGGGGTTGGGATCTCGCCTTCGTCCAAACTCGCTATCCAATGAAGCCTGCACGAGATGCAACCTGTACAGCATCCTGTTGACGAACAGGGTCCTTGTCCCCAGGCTCAAGAGTCCAATTCCTAGCGGTTCAGCTGCACATGCCAAGTTAGACGGACTAGGGGACTGGGGGGACTGTGCTGATCCGAGCATCGGGTCCCACCGGTGTTTGAGTGGAAAGTTGGCCATCAAATGGTCCTGTAAGTCGCCCTGTTCCAATCAAACGTCGTCAATTCGTGGCCTGTATGTACATGGATATGCAAGATGATCAGGTGACGCAGCCATGGGTGTCCTGACCGCACGCCCTGCCTGCAGCCGCTGGTTCCCCAGAGATAGTGATGCTTGTCATGATAAGAGCTTGTCCAGTCGAAGACAGAGATAAACGGATGGCATACTCAGCAGCAAGCACGAACAGCTTTGTTGTTGTTGTTGTTGTTGTTGTCACATCGCATGGTTGCATTCCCGGAGCACCAATGTTCTGTACACCCCGTTGCCGAATCTACAGGAAAATAGTTCTTCTGATTATTATTTTGGTAGAAACCCCCCACCCTAGCCTCCCCAAAGCAATTGCTCTGCGATTAAGTAACACTACCAGTGTTGTGTATGCAAGGTGCTGAAAAAGGAAGCAAGCGGCTCTCTGCCCGGCTTTATAAGTCACCGGTCCAAACAAAGCAGAGAGCGGATATCTTAGGCATAAAAAGCGGAAACCAATCGGACGGCCAACGTCTCGAAAAACTGCACTTTTCTTTTGCTGTGTTTTGCTGTGTAATCCGAATTCCGATCCCGTCCACTACATGCGGCGGATCTCCTGCTCGTTCTTGTACTTGTCGAGCCCGGTGTCCAAGTTCGCCCACCACTCAAACAACATCGAGTTGCAGATCAGCTTGAACCAAGGCGTGAACTTTAGGGAAGGATCCTCAAAGAGCTGCTTCAGCTTCTCGGCAGAGACATACTGTACGTCCTTGACCTCGTTCGGGTTGGGGTTAAGATCGACATTGGCCTTGATGAAGAGAATGTAGTCGACTAAAGTGGTACCTCATGGTTAGCACATTGGCACGACAGCGCGGGGCGGCTGTACATCATTGCTACTCACTCTCGTGCTCGCCCCATTTCCCGTCGCTTGGCGCCTTGTAGTGAATGCGTGTCAGGAAGTGAAAGTCCTCCAGGGGGACCTGCTCCTTCTTGATGCCCAATTCGTGGTCCAACTTCCGTCGCGCAGCATTCTTGACGCCCAAAACAGAGTCCTCCAGGTTGGACCCGGTCTCGCTCGCCATGTGCAGCGGGTGCGAGCAGCAGGTATTGGTCCACATGTCCGGGAAGGTAATCTTCTCGGAGGCACGCTGTTGAAGAAGCAGCTCGTTCTTGTCGTTGAATAGGAAGACGGAGAAGGCGCGGTGCAAGAGTCCCTTGTCGATGTTCGTCATGAGGTGGCCTGGTTGCGCGTGGTGTTCCTGGTCAGTACAACATGAACCCCGCGCATAACAACCCCTCCCCCCCTTTCCTAGCTGCTTCTTGTATTATGGTGACAACTCACAGAGCTTCTTGCTGGCAGTTCCGATCGGCATATCATTCTCGTCTGTCACGATGCAGACCTCGTCCATCAAGCGGATCTGCTCCTCATCGTGGCCTTCGAGCGCTTCGCCGCTGGTGTCGATATCGGGGAACAGGCTAAGGATGGTCTCGGCTGTGATGGGGACGCTGCGCGTCTGGGTCTCGATGGTGGTGACAGACATGGTGGGCGGTATAGATGAAGTGGGTGAGGTTAGGAGCGCGTCACGGGTGGTAGACAGAGGGTTTGGGCGCAAGTTATATTGGAAGGAATTAAGGTTCCTCAACAAGTCCACGATAAGGGTCAACACAGCTGCAATTTAAAGTGGGTGCCCTGAACCCTTCTGCTTTATTGCCCGGGTAATCGCCGGGCCCCGGCCCAGCAGCCTGGCACGAGGGGCAAATCGCGGGGACCGCCAGAACCCTTCAAAGAACACCCTTGCCACCCGAAGGGTGCACCCGCCACTTACACCCAAAGAGGAAGATACACAAGCTTTGCATCGAATGTCATTGTGCCCATCATGTGAGGGCGGTGAAATGTTTTTAATGAAACTCGTCACCAAACCCAAAAAAATCATCTTGGTTTTTGGTGGAAGTAAATATTGTGTACGTAACCATTAGGTACTAACCGGCATGGCCCGGCGGTTGATGCCCCTTTTTACCCCTATTCTCCAACTTCACCCGAGCCCCAAGTTTGGGCATATATCTACTTATGCTTGCCTCACATCCCTTTGTAAATTACGCTGAAACAAGCGTTATGTGTATTTTTTCCCAAACCATCGCAATAGTCAACCCATTCATAGTTGTTTCATAGCCTATTCATTCTGCCATTCTTGTGATGTCGTCATATGTTTCATCAGCCCGATTTTCTCCTCTTTTCTTCCAAATCTTTTTCTTGGATTTCTATCATCAGCCGGCGTTGTTTCTGTTCTCAGCCTCTTTGGCTGCCTGATCCCAATCAGATGCCCAGATAAACGCATATTCAACCAACGACACGCTAAACAGGAATATTAGCAATCGCATCATCAAAGCTGGTTCAAGGAGAACTCACAGGCCTAGGCCAATCGTGACGCCGATCCAGAGGCCAGTCAACTTCCAGTCCAGGCCAAAGCCCAAGCCAAAGGAGATGGGCAGCGCCACGACATAATAACAGACCAAGTTGGCGTATCCTCCAAATTCTTGCTTGCCAATACCACGCAGCAGCCCATGAGAGACAGCAGCCATGCCATCCAAGACCTGCATCAGCGCACAAACAGGAAGGACCTTCGCAACCAAGTTGATGACATCCTCATCGTCAGTAAAAAGCCGCGGGATTTGATACCGAAACACCGTCAGCATCGTCAGGTTAAACACCCCCACGAGAAAGCCTCCAAATACAGTCACCTTGGCCGAAGTCTTCGCAGCGTCCACCAACTTAGCCCCCACCAAATTCGCAACCCTCGTCGAGCCCGCAATCGACAACGGAAACGGAATCTGAAAAGTTGTCGAAGTAATAGTAACCAACACACTCTGCGCCGCCAGCGTCGTCACCCCAATCCTCCCACACAACAGCGTCAAAATCTCAAAAGCGAACCACTCCGCCACAACCATAATCATCCCCGGCAACGCCAACCTAATCATCGGTCCCCAATTCCTCAAGGCCCCCTTCTTAAACCCTCCCCACGCCTCCTTCCCCTCCACCTTCCACACATATAGCCCCAGCAACAACGGCAACAAATTCTGCGTAATAGCCACCGCCATCGGAGCGCCCTTAAACCCCCAACCCAGCTTCCACACAAACAAAAAGTTCAACAGAACATTCACCGGCGCCGCCACAAGCAGCACATACGTAGTAGCATGAAACAGTCCCTGGGCCAAGACAAACCGTTTCCCTGCTTCAAATATAGCATACGCCGGCGCACCCAACACAATCGTCCTGAGATAAATCCCCGCAAACGCCGCGCTTGCCTCTTCAATTCCCAGTTTGATCAATATCTCCTCCGACTTCCACCACACCCCCATCACCGGCACGAGCACCAACATCAAAAAGTACACCATCCTCTGCATCTGCAGCCCCACTAGGGTCTTGTGCCCGGACCCAAACGCCTGCGCACAGAGGGTATCCAGACTCGTGGCCAGACCCTGGATAGGAGCGTAGCAGGTGATGTTTGCTGTCATGGTAGCCAATGTCACTGCTCCCAACTCGACAGTTCCTAGTCTTGCAACAGCAAAGATGGACGTTACTGTCAAGGAGTACTGCAACAAAAAGGTGACAATCAGTGATTTGGAATAACCAGCAATAGTTTTCGCCTCCCGCTGCCAGGTGGTGCGGATTTGTCCTGCCGCCACAGCAGCTTCCCATTGCTCGTTGAGATTTTCCGGGGCATCTGATGGATGACGAGAGGTGCTTCCCAGCAAGGGAGCCCGCTCATCCGGACCAATGATGATGCGAGGTGCTTCCTCATCACTGGACGGAAGAGGGACCTTGGTGCTGAAGAGTCGTTTGTACAACCGGGAGAACTGGCCGGCGATGCCTTTTGGTGGTGGCTCATGGTGGTGTTTAGGCGGAAGAATATGATTGTCCCTCAGCAAAGACCGTTCAGCATCACGGCTGCGGGCTCGCTCAGTGCGGGTGAGTAAGGCGGGATCATCATGTCCCAAGGGAAGAGCAAGAGCTGGGCGGGTAGTCCCAAAGGCTATCCCGCTTGGCCGGCGGTACAGAGTTGGTCCTTGGGTGGCATCGTCTTCTCCATGGTCAGATCCGTCAACTGCTTCTGTGTCGACGGGTATGTCTTCGTCATCGGAGAAAGCTGCAAGGTCTCGTGCCAGGACTTCTTGGGCAAGAGGCGAAGTGGAGAGGAAGGAGTTTGCTAAGGATGCGTGGCGGTCATGGTGGCTGCTGGGGATGGAAGATTCTTTTCTTGCTAAAATTGGCTGACTTCTTGGACTTGAAGGCATTTTGATGACCTTTTTTACAGAAGTATTTTGTGTGTGTTGAAAGTGTTCAAGGTAAGTCCGCCACCGGAGAGAGCTTGACGGCTCGGCCTGTTCGGATGAGGCAAGCCGGACCGGACCCTGTGTTGGTAAAAGACGGGACGATGAACCGAATGCGACGCAGAACCCAAAGAGTATTTTTGACGTTGCAGGTTGAGCTGCAATGCAATGCACGACGTTCGGTTTATCGAAGAGGTTTTCAAGGCAAGTGCATGAGAGTGAAGGTGAGAAGTCATGAGTCAACTCGAGGAGGGAGGTCCCCCTCTCTTGTGTAGGAACTGACTGGGCCCTTGGAGGGGTGTGACTGCACAGCACCCTGGCAAAGGTTTAGGTAAAGATTGACCGTTGTTTCGGAACCCGTACATAGAGAGGATTAGTGCATGCTGCCGATAACCGGCATTACTATGAAGCATCATCGTAACCCCCCCCCCCGCTTCGAGAGGTAGGTGAGAAAAGTGGTTGGTGGCTGGGCCATTGATTGTGGAGGACCGAAGGTGCGAATCGTAGAAAGAAGATCTCACAGATGCGGTCATCCAAGCTGTCGTGCGAGGCCCCTGCAGGTCGTTGAGCTGATTGTTCAAAAACTTGGGTTCGTGCCACGATACGGGTTAGGGTTGTGGCGCAAAGTCGTTCTGAATAGTTCGCTTAGTTCTGTCCGCGTATGAAGCCAAGTAGAAAACCAAGATATCAAGTGAGGAACATATCAGATTAGGTATCTTTGAGCTTCATCGAGTAATTTAATTGTGTGTACTTTTAAGTTGGGTAGTTGGCTTCTATCAATAGAATGGGGAACAGAAAGCTTGGTCTTATCTGACTTGAGCTAGTGATCTTATCGCCCGGCTAGTTCACGATTGGAAAGCGGTGACTTGGTGCAGAATAGCGAATTTCCCAGAAAGTTACCCAAGCAACGCTGTTTTGCGACAACATACCCGAATTCTTGTCGCATAGTTCATTCGACATTGGATTCGTTTGCGCAGAATGGGGAAACGGTTCTCTTATGGCGGCGATGCTGTCGGTGGTCCGAGAAAAAGAGCCAAGGTGGTTCATGAAGCACCGACGTCCGAGGAAGTCCACGCCAACAGACAGTTGAGGCAACTCCTGGTATTCGACCAGGACCCAGCGCGGTTAAGACATGGTTTGTACCTTCCGTTTCCAGTGTTGGCAGGTCAATTGTGCGGCTAACTTGAAATTCTAGGTCTTCAATCGCTCAAACTCTACCTTGACGAACTCCTCAGCACAGATGGCGGCATAAAGAGCGAACGCGCCAAAATTCTCCGAGATTATTTGGATTCAGAGAAACCCGCCGAAGATGGGGAGAACCCGGTCTACCTGCCAGATATTATGCACACATGGAGTCATGCCGGTCAAACCAACAACGACAATCTCATGTCCGCTGTTCCCGTGGTGCTCGTCCTGCTCCTGAGGCTGCTCTCCCAGTCGCTTGAGACCGTCCCATACGGGCTTGGAATTTGCAGAACACTGTTGATCAAAGAATTTCAACAGCTGATCAGTCGGAATTTAACCGCTGACAAGGGGAAATCCTTTGTCATCTCTCCCACACTTCGCTTGTTGAGGGAGGCGGTCAGCTTCGATGGAGGGGCGATTGCAAGACCCCTTTTCAGGGCGAGGGCGACCATGTTAAAATCATTGGCCCGCAATATGGGTATCGTCCACATGGGAGAGGACAAGGAAGACACCAAGCGACCTTCGGCTCGCACCAATGCTATTCAATTCTTTCTCGCCGCAATCAAATACCTTCACCCAGAGGCGAAGAAGGAATTGCTCTCCCAAAGAGACATCGTCTCTGCGCTAACCAGGGACGTCAAGCAGGATCCTCCATATATGCTCAAGGAGCTACTCGTTGGGCTGAAAAATCACATTATTATGGACGATAAGGTTCCCCGCGAGGCCAAGTCAAACCTGCTCAACACCTCGACCCTTGTTCGATTATCGGCGCTTTACCAGTATCGCCTCGATTCCCCAGCGGAAGACGAGCCCTCGATAGCTGATATGGCCCACGAACTATTATTAGCTGTGTGCACAAACCCAGCTTGTGGCGTCTTGAGACAGGACGCTGGATTCTACCCGCGGGAGATAGACCCAAACACGACAATACCAAGGGCGGAGCTCGACGACTTGGGCCTGGAAGCGGTTGCGTGGATGAACAAGTTCAAGACGGAAGTGCCTATTCGAAACTACACGCTCTCGAACTTTCTACCAAATCTGCGCCCTTGGTCAAGCGTCAAACAAAGCGAACTCATCACCTCTATCTTCAAGGTGGCACCGGAACTAGTGGCCAACTACTTCATCAACAACAAATCTTTCACCTTTGAACCGAAGCTTTCTGCCACATGGATTGGTTACGCGGCGTTTTTGTTCAATACCGTCATTCTCCCAATACCAGAGAATCTGTGCCGCGGTCCAAACGTCCCCGAGCTGCCCCCACCTACGTCAATTGTTCTTGACAACGTCCTCCCCCTTCCTCTGAACCAAAAGGCCCTCGTCCGCTGCCTAGAACACAAATCAAATATGATCAAGTTCTTTGCCACGAGGATCCTGGTAGTGGCCATAGAGAAGCTTGATGCTGTCATCACAATCTACCAGGACCCTTCTCACACCAATAAGTCGATATGGAACGAAGCCGCTCGAAGGCTGGTGGACGAGTTTTGCCAGCGCGCCCCTGGCATTCGCTATATGATTACTGCATGCCAAAAAATCCCCACAGAGGATCTACTCCACCGCGAAGCGGCAAGTCGGCTGCTACGTCTATGCTATGAGGTGCTGCCTCAAGCTACGCTGAGTGCCAAATTGGATGTTTCCGCCCATCTAGACGCTGTTCTGGGCCGCATCTCCAACCAAGAACTGGAGGATCCGCGTGACTTTGCCCTCGGGCTGAAAGAACTTGAAAGTCTTCTGGCTATTGCTGGGTACTCTCCTGGCATGCGGTGGTTCGGGGCTTCGAAGGGAGCCACTTTGTCACCTTTCACTCAGTTGCTGAAGATCTGCGTCGAGGCCCCAAAGGGTGTTTCGCTGGAGGCGATGAAGCAGGTTTTGAACTTTGTGGCCGTCGAACAACAGCTCGTTCCAGGTCATGCCGCACACCCTGGCTTGCTTCCGTTGATTGAAGCCCTTCAGTCTTGTTCCAAGTACGCCTCTCAGGCATGGCCGTTCTTGGATAACTGCTTAACGCAATGCGCCAGCAAATCGGTGAAGTATGTCGAAATGCTGCAAGATATTGCACAAGAGACTGCCGAGTCCACTAGTCAAAACATCGATGGGCTACTCGTGAGCCCCATCATTCTTGCTATCCGGGACCAACTTCCCCACGCATCTAAGAATGGAGGGGAAGAGGTGCTCAAGGCTCTTGGCCGAATTTTGCCTAGCTATCTGGGGCTGTCAGTCACTGTTGGTGAGAGCAGGCCGATACTCAGCTCGATCTTTTTCAAGATGGTGAGTGACCTCCCAGATCCCAAGGGCAAGCTTGCCAAGGCAGGCGTTCCTGAGAGGCTTGAATTTCAGCACAATTCTTGGTCATCTTCAAAACCAAAATCCGAGAAGAAGGCAGTGGATACACAGGATGCGGCCACACTCGAAACGAACATCGATCAAAAAACCTTGGAGGGCGTGCTGCATGTCCCCGATAGTTTGGAAGCAGAAAACTCAGCTTTGATGAAGTGGGCAAACAAGACAGCAGATGAACTTGTCGACGAAGGTTATGCGACCTCCTTGATTGCATTGCTGGCATCTGAATATGCCAGTATCCGTAAAGAGGCGCTTGTCAGTATTCTCAAGGTGGCAGACAAGATCAAACAATCACAGTATGAAGAGAAGGAGCAAGTTTGGCTGCTTTTGTCTGAGCTCGCGGAAACGGCCAAAGACAATATCAACAACGGACCTCTGCCCAGCACAATAGTCGCGTTTGCCAGCCACGCCTTGCATATCGTACGCGACCCGCTCCATGGCCTTTACCCCAGGGTCAACATTTTCTTGACTCGAGGACCATACTGGAGTCTGGACAAGCTGCCTCTGGTGGATGAGATCCTGACCGAGGAGCCCAACGTCGGCGATGCCTTTTATACCCAGATAAGTTGGCTGTTGACGTACCTCATCGACGGGTTACGTTCAGCTTCTGACCTGGAGCTTTACCACAAAAAGCGTAGCCGGGGACCAATCTTGGAGAGAATCCTTGCTCTAGCGGTCAACCCATACATGAGGCTACCACTACGCACCCAGGTGTTGAGATTACTCTACCGGGCTAGTAGTATCGAGGGTGGCAGTACTACGCTCACGACGAGATTCAGCGTGATGAGCTGGTTGGAGGAACGACGGTCCGCGTGCGCTGATTCCAGTGAAGCTGCAGTCTATGATGGCCTGCGTAGGAGGATATGGGAGACGTGTGACCAGCAAAGGGTTACAGAATGGAGTAAGAACGGGCTGCCTTGAGCATTTAATTGAATAATTGTAGAGCATGTACGAGACAATACCAAGATACCAAGTCGTTTTGAAGATTACCAGCGGAAGCTCGAGTACTGTTCTCAAAGGAAGTTGGGGGGCCTGTGATTTGTTGAATGAAAGGGTTGTGGCTGCCTTGACAGCTGCAACAGGGAGTTCCCATCTTGGGACACAAGGACTCCCCCACATTTGCATCATGGTCCCTTTGATGCCTTGCGCGGGAGCTGAAATTGTTGGGCTAGGAATTGATATGACCAAGTGAATGGTCTTGTGAAAGACATGATTGGTGAGGCAAGTCTACTGCAAGGGAAAGTGAAAGGCAGCTCTTATCGATAAGGATATCTCGCCAGTGAGGTGTTTGATTCAGGCTTCGAAACAAGAGACAACGACCCCGCCACCTGCTCCCCAGCAACTACTTCCATCTCTGCCATTGCATTGCACCGAAAAATCAAACCCTGCGGACAACGGCGGAGTGTGAGTTGAATATCCACATCCACACGTAGTCGGTAGCACTGTCCACCGGGCCACTGCTTGTCGCACCGCCACTGCCCGTTCTACCGTACCTAGTGCCCAAAAGCCAGTCGCCTGAGACCCTCTCTCCTTCCAGAACGAACCCCGTTTATCATTGATTTGCTCGACCGCACACCCACACCCACACCTCACCCACACCACACCGCAGCACACATCCGCAAACAAGAATCTAAGAGCCCAAAATCACCGCGCTTCCACCGACCGTCCTACCTCGACATCACATCCAATCCCCCATCCGCCGAACCTCGAGCAACAAGTTCCCTTCCCATCGCCCCGTAGACCTGCCTTTTCTGCACCGCTCCACACCTTGTCACCTCGCCCGCAATTCACCTGCCAACACAGCCGACTCCTGATCAGTCTCGGGTGCTGGGATAACCTCCTCCGGTGAGGACCGCCATCAATCACTGCGCTGCCATCAATCGAGCGCTTGGTTTCACATTCGATAACTCTCGAGCCTCTATATTCTAACCAAACAAGCGTCAACCAAATACTCCTCTGCGGACGTCTGGTCGACATCATTCAGCCACGCCTGCCACAATCTCCATAGCCAGGAGCGCCCAACGACCCTTTCATGGTTGCTGCTTAATTTAACCACGATGGCTCAAAGATACTCTTACACCGAGGAGCACCTCCTCTTCTTGCGCCAATCTCCGCTATGTGTCAAGCCACCGGGCCTTCCACCCGCTGAAGAGTGGATGGGGTATGCGACGAAGGCCCAATTTCAGATCATACATACAGGTTTGGCTAACCCCTCTATTTTCTCCAGTCCACCTCCCGAAACATTCCGCAATCAGCCCGGAAAGGTCAACGATGCTCGCAAAGGCGGCGACAGTCTGTTGCTGGGTCAGGAAAACCGGCGTCCGACGTTGGATCGCAATGCTAGTCGAACTTCAGGATGTATGGATTACCCTTTCCCCCAAACTGCGTTGGAGAGAGTGCATGGCGCCCAGCATCAGCCTAACAATTCATCACCAATCTTTGCTAATTCGACAAAAATAGTTGCTGATGACTTGATTCTCGGCCCCCCGCGCAATGCCTTCGCATCTGCAACCGCAATCCGCGGCGCCCGGAGCGGCGATGCGGATAAAGGATCGAAGGATCTAGACAGACCGGACCGAACCGATCGCTTCAACTTCCGTAATCGTACCAACGACGCGGACTCAACCGGTGACCGACTCGGTCGGGATAATCATAATCGAGACGGCAAAGATGGCCGGAACAACAATGGTTTCCGGCGACGTGGAGACCAGGACCAGGATACCGAGGGCTGGAGTACCGTGAAGCCTCGCAAGAGCTTCGGCGCCGAAGGAGCCGAACGCTTTCAGGGACGTATGGGTGGCGCTGGTACCGACCGCTTCCCAGCTCGCGACGACCGCCGGACTAGGGACCGTGAAGACCAGGATGGGGGAAACCGCCGTACCTTCCGCCCACGTGATCAAGAAGACGAGGACCCCGAAGCACCACGGAGGAATGGACTTACCAGAGGCAAGACCGACCTATGGTTCAGCAAGGACAGCGGGACCGCCACTGCCACCGAGGCCTCGACAGGACAGAAGCATATCGAAAGAAAGAGCTGGAGAGACCGTGCCCCTCCAGAGGAAAGGCCTGCGGAAAGACACAATGACCGCCAGGACAGAAACTTTGAAAGGCGCTGGGATCGCCAACAGAAGGTTGAGAACGACCCGGAGTGGATGGCCGAGCCTGCGGAAGAACCTTCTCAGGGCCGCACCGCGGACGATTTCCGCAAGTTCATGGAAGCTATGAAGAGCGGACCCAAGTCGGATGAGAAGCCCGCTTCGATAGCTCTTGACAAGCCTTCAACTGACTCCTTTTTCGAACTGGAGCCCAAGGTGCTCTCAGCACCCGCCGTTGAGAATAGACCCGATAAGTTTTTTGAGGCTTTTGGAGGTACAGGCCTTGATGCAGGCGCGCCCGCTGCCGAAGCCAAGGACGCGGCCAGGCCCAAGGGAGCGAAGCCATCACGGTTCTTGTCATTCCTGGCGCAGCAGGAGAATGGCCAGCCCAAAGCTGAACCACCCACTCCGGCACCAACCGCATCTGCTGGCGATGGGAAACCGCCATCGGGCGAGGCCGACAAGCTTGCTTTCCAGCAGCTTATAGAGAAGCTCCATAGCAGTCGTCTGGGAGGCTCAGGCAGCCCTACCCCAAATGGACCTCCACCCCCTGGCCCTCCCCGAGATGCCCCTGGAGGACTGTACAATTTGATGCCACAGAAGAGCAATGTGGCATCTCCAGAACCATTTCAACAGTACGGAAATGACAGGCGTGATGATCCCCGCTTCCGTCCTCCACCACAGCTGTCTCCCTATGAGATGATGACATCTCGCATGGGTCTGCCGGGTCCATCTCATTCCCCGCCAGTCAGTCGGCCGGAGCATGCCTTACAGGAACTCCTTTCTCAGCGCCAGAGTCAGTCCAATCCTCGCGGGCCTCAAACACCTGGCGTGGTCAATGAAAATACGGAATTCTTGATGCACCTGATGCAGGGCCACCGGCGCGCTGAACCAATGAGGCCTGAGCAACGACAGCCAGATCAGCATTTGCCCGAACAGCTCCTCGCCCGTATGCAACAACAGCAGCAATCCAGCAAGCAGGGGCCTCTTCCCGGAATGCCAGACCGTGAACACCTTGAATACCAGCGTGAGAGAAGCGCGTCCCAGCGTCAGCAGCAACTTCGTGGACAGCCGGGACCACAAGGCTTCATGGATGAGAGTCAATTCCACCCCGGAGATTTGAATGCCCGCCCTCCGCAACAGCCGACACAGATCCTGCAGCGGCCGATGCCTCCTCCTGGCTTGGATCACCAAATGCATCCTTTCCATATGGGTGGCCCCTCGGGCGGTGCGGGCCCGGCGCCTCAGATGCAGCCACAACGGCCAATGATCCCACCTCCCGGGCTGCTCAACAGCGGTCCTCGGAATGCCAATGTCGGGCCCATGCCCGGAATGCAGTTCCCACCAAACTTCCCGCCCCCACATGGACCCCCAGGTCCCAGCAACTTCCCATCTGTACCGCTACCTCCACACATTGGCGGCCCCCCTCCTGGACCCCCTGAGGGCATGGCAGGACCTCCGAGGCAGATGCAACCGCCTCCGGGCTTCTTTGGCGGACCCCCGCCCCCGGGCTTCATGGGACCTCCCGGTATGGGATTCCCAGGCGGTCCCGGCGCGCCGGGCGGACCGGGCGGACCAGGCCCTGATGGTCTCGGGCCAAGTGTAATGGGCTATGGCGGGCTTCCCAGTCCCTTTGATAGGATGGAGCGGATGGACAGAAGGGGCATGATGCCTCCTCCGGGAAACTTCCGCGGCTAGAGGAATGACCGTGAAGGAAATCCGGACCAGCGCGTGCAAATGGCCTTGGAGCATATTATGCAGGTGCGGGAACACGGGGAACGAGTTCGTGAAGAGCACAGAAGGGAACATGGGCGGCCTCATCTTTAGCAAGCCTTCCGAGGCTCTAAAACAACGGAGGTTAGCCTGAAGAAAGCAGAGACAGTTGGGGGCGTTAGATGACGATGTCACGAATTGGAAGGAGGTGAGGCGTATCTTGACCGCCCACGTCTACAAGCGTGCTGCCTACCTCGACGAACAGCTGGCGACTGGTATAAGATAGGTTATCTTTTAATTGTGTACGGGCATTGCCTACTCCCAAGAAAAGCGGGCAATTTTGGAACAGCAGACGGTGGTGGTGGCATAGTTCTTAAGAAAAAGGTTTTGTCGATAATGGCATAACATCAGGGGTAGGGACGGAAGGAGTGTCTGGTGGTGATTTTACCTAGGCAAGGAATGAGATGATAGGAGTATGGGACAGAGGTTGGTGAACGATTAACCACTGATCTGTCGTGATTTTTGGGCCTCTTTTCTTTCTTTGTGAAGTCTAGTACTATTACGTTTTCTGTTTGGTGTGGATGTTGTCTGAACGGTGTGCTGTGTGGTTTAGCAGTATGTAGTAGTTGTTTGATTGGTATCTCCTACTTTGAGATAGCGCGAGGCTAAGGGAAGCGAGGGGGGGTTGAAAGTGTAGGGCTATGTTTTCTGTGAGGGGGTTTAAAAGGTGAAGGGCGAGCAAGGAGGAGCGTTGAAATGATGAACTAGCAGCGTTGCTGTTGTGACTTGTGTTGCTGAGGGGGGAATCAAGCGAGTAATGAAGATGAAAAAGAATTTACAGTGAGCCGGGGAACATTGTGAAATCTTTGTGGCATAGTGATATGGAACCTGTGTTGTTGCTTTTTCCAAGATGGCACTTTTATAAAGAAGACTACAAAATGAAGCGAGAAGTACAAAAGAGAAGTGTGCTGCTGTGAGGAAACAGCAGCATGGAAAAAGATATGGTTTTGATTTCGTCCAGGCTCGAACTGGAGACCTTCAGTGTGTTAGACTGACGTGATAACCAACTACACCACGAAACCATTGGTTGTTGTCAAAAATAAGTGATGGAAGATTGGTACATGTGGAGGAGTTTGCGGTGGGGGCGTGATGGGTGGAGAAAAGTGGGAGGCGATGAGACGATGGATAAAGAAATCCGGGGATGTTCGTGGAAGGTGTTTGAAGAGGTAGCCTTGGGCTGTTGGAAAGATTCAAGTCCAGAGAGAAGGTGCTGGTCTTTTTTGGGTGGCTATTGGGCACCTTGAGGTCTTGCCGTTGATGAGGCAAGCGGCAAAGCGGCAAATGACCTGTGGCACCATGGAGCTCTTCACTCAAGACGCCGTCTCAAATGTGATCACGATGCAGTCAACTGCAATAAACATCATGCCCATGGGAGAATTGAACAAGTCAAAGAAATAGAAATCCCCAGAATCCCCAGCTCGGGATGGCGGAAAGGCGTGTAAGTGGCCAGCCGGTCTCGGCAATTGGGCCCCCGGCCCAAGAAATCGCCAATCAGTGAGCTGGTCCCGCACCTGGGCGACATCGCGCCTGTTGCCTCGGCATGTGCTTGCTGGGTTCGCCGACACCAACCACTCGCAATCGACTTGTCGAACGCCTCTGCTTTCTCTGCGGTTCTACGACTGCAACATTAAAGAACCAGGGCGCGTTTCTGGTATATTTTCAACAAACCTCTCCGCTGCAGTGTTTAACTTTCGGGCTTTGAGTGGCAGATGGTGATAGTAACGTCATCAATCGTCGATTCAACGCATCACTGAAGAAACAAATAACATCCATTGACCTAGCAACCCAAACGACAAAGACATCATTGAATAAACGTTTATTTCCAACGGACCCGATTCAGTATAATACCTCCTTTCGCACGCCGTGATTTCCGAACCAACAACCTCTTCTCTACCGATAAACAACAACAAAACCTTACCGGGCTCCATCAACAACAAACCATGCCCCGCCCAACCCAAACCATAACCCTCCCCATCCTCCCCCTCCCCCCAGGCGCGGTTCTTCTCCCGGGAGTAATCCAACGAATCTCCGTCTCCTCCCTCCGCCCCGACGTCGCCTCCCTCCTCGCAGCAGTCTACACCCGCGCCGCGGCCGCCTCCACCTCGTCCAGCAAATCCGGCCCCAGCGGAAGAATAGACACCATCCCCATCGCCTGCCTCCCCCTGTCCTCCCCCCTGATCAACTACAAGGGTCAACAGCTCCTCCTCCAGAAAGAAGACTCTCCATCTACACCACCCCCGAAAATCGACCCCTCCAAAGCCACCAAGAACGACCTCTTCCCCTACGGCGTCGACGCCAAAATCACGGGTATCGAAGGTCGTGGAACGGGGGAGTTTACCCTCCTAGTCGAGGGCATCTGCCGCGTAAAGCTAGAAAAAGCCTGGACCAACACCGAAAGAGGCTTTCTCGAGGGCAGGGTAATCGACCTCGTCGATGATGCAACCGAGCTTGAAAAGGGCGGGGTGGTGCTCCAGGAATTGTTTAACCACCTCAAAATGCTGAGTCGGGAGTTGGTTGCGATTCTTAGGTTGACTGCCATGTTGCCGAGATCTGGTCAGCAGGGTTTGTCGCCTTTGTTGGCTAGGAGACTGGATCTCTTTATTACACGGCAGAAGCAGCCGGGGGCGTTGGCGGACTTTATGGCGAACATTGTGGAGGCTAGTTATGAGGAGAAGTTGATGGTGCTGGCGGCGGTGGAGGTGAAGGTGAGGGTGCAGAGGGTGATTGATTTGTTGGATAGGCAGGTGAATGGGTTGAAGAGGGGGATTAAAATTACGGCTATTAGCACGACGGGGAGTGGGATGTTTCCGTTTTTAGATAAGGGGAAGGAGGAGGAGGAGAGGGAGAGGTTTAGGAGGGGGGGGACGATTGTGCCGGTTAAAGGGGGGTTGCCTGGGGTGGGGGGGTTGCCGGGAATGTTTTCGGGGGGGCAGCAACCAAAGGGGATGATTGGAGGAGGGGGGCAGGATGGGGAGGATCAGGAACCGAATGAGATTGAGGAGTTGGCCAAGAGGCTGGAGGCTGCGAAGCTTTCGCCTGAGGGGGCTAAGGTGGCGGAGAGGGAATTGAAGAGGCTGAAAAAAATCCATCCCGCGCAGGCTGAGTACGCTGTTACGCGGACATATCTGGAGACGCTGGCGGAGATTCCGTGGACGGTTACGACTGATGATCGGCTGGGACCGCATACGCTGCCGAGGGCGAGGAAGCAGTTGGATGAGGATCATTATGGGTTGGAGAAGGTCAAGAAGAGGCTGTTGGAGTACTTGGCGGTGCTGAGGTTGAAGCAGAGTGTGAATGAGGAGGTTGACAAGGAGATCAAGAAGGTGGAGGAGGAGCTTGGGGCCGCTAGTGCCCACCGTGACACCAAGGAGGCGGAGGAAGCGGCCGAGAAGGCTGCTGATGCAACTACTGCCCTGGAGGAGAAGATCAAGGCTAATAGTGCGAAGGTTGAGATTCTTCGCAGCAAAAGAATGGTTGATAAGTCCCCCATTCTTTTGCTTGTCGGCCCCCCAGGTGTAGGCAAGACCTCCCTTGCCCGCTCCGTCGCTACAGCCCTTGGCCGCAAGTTCCACCGCATCTCCCTCGGCGGTGTCCGCGATGAGGCGGAAATCCGCGGCCACAGAAGAACCTACGTCGCAGCCATGCCAGGTCTTATAGTACAGGGCCTCAAGAAAGTCGGCGTGGCGAACCCAGTCGTCCTGCTCGACGAAATCGACAAGATTGGCGGCTCCAACCACCACGGCGACCCCTCTGCTGCCATGCTGGAAGTTCTCGACCCGGAGCAGAACCACAACTTTGTCGATCACTACATCAACATCCCTATTGACTTGAGCAAGGTCATGTTCATTGCCACAGCCAACAGCCTGGATACCATCCCGGCACCGCTGCTGGACAGGATGGAGACGATTTACATTCCGGGGTACACCACGTTGGAGAAGAGGCATATTGCCATGCAGCATTTGGTACCGAAGCAGATTAGGGTCAACGGGCTGAGGGAGGAGCAGGTTGTTTTTACGGAGGAGGTGGTGGGGAGGATCATTGAGAGTTATACACGGGAGGCGGGGGTCAGAAATCTGGAAAGGGAGATTGGGTCGGTGTTGAGGGGGAAGGCGGTTGAGTACGCGGATGCGAAGGATGCGGGACACCCGGAGAAGTACAATCCTGTGCTGACGGTGGATGATCTTGAGCGATTCCTCGGCATTGAGAAGTTTGAGGAGGAGATTGCGGAGAAGACGAGCAGGCCGGGGATTGTCACGGGCTTAGTGGCGTATAGCTCGGGAGGAAATGGGAGCATCCTGTTTATCGAGGTGGCGGACATGCCGGGCAGTGGAAGGTTGCAGCTCACGGGTAAACTGGGGGATGTGCTGAAGGAGAGTGTGGAGGTGGCGCTTACGTGGGTGAAGGCGAATGCGTACGAGCTTGGCCTGACGCAGAACCCGGGGGAGGATATCATGAAGGGGAGGAGCATTCATGTGCATTGTCCTAGTGGAAGTATTCCCAAGGATGGGCCGAGCAGTGGGATTGCGCAGGCGGTGGCAATGGTTAGTTTGTTTAGTGGGAGGGCAGTGCCGCCTACTATGGCCATGACGGTATGTCTTTTCTTCTCTCATCTACTCTACGCAAGATGCTAACTTTCTCTGTCAAGGGCGAGATCTCCCTCCGTGGCCGCGTCACTGCCGTCGGTGGCATCAAGGAGAAACTTATTGGTGCGTTGAGGGCGGGAGTCAAGACTGTGTTGCTACCTGCGCAGAACAGGAAGGATGTGAAGGACTTGCCGCAGGAGGTGAAGGATGGGTTGGAGATTTTGCATGTGGAGCATATCTGGGAGGCGATACGGTTTGTCTGGCCTGATGCGGAGTGGCCGGTGGATAGGAAGGGTGTTGCTGTTCAGAGTCGGTTGTAAGAAAGGGGTGGTCATGATGATGGATGATGAGGCATGGCTATTATGGGTATATATGTGAGCGGAGTTTGTTTTTGTTTTGCTTTTGAGGGGAAAGGGGGAAGAGTAAGATAGCGTGTATTGGTATTGTAATTGAGATATTTTCATGGTTTTTATCACGAGGAGTTTCGAGGGCGTCAATGAGTGGAGATTATGATCATAGGTTGTGAGGTTCATTGATTATTGTCCACTTTTGATATCAGGGTTAAATGTTCTCATCACCAACCAGGGGTCGTAAAATTCCGGGTTATGTATGGCCTACGATCAGGGGCCGAGATTCAGGGGAAGGGTTGATTTAGACTAAAACAACAACAAACAGTTGGTTTCTCGAACCTCTCCCTCCCTCCACTTTCCAACGTGACATGGAACTGCTGTAGAAGACATGTCTGTACGTACCTACCTACCTTGACCTACATATGCATTACGCATCCTGTGGCGGCGTCGCATGCAATGCAATGTAATGTAATGTGGATGTATGGTACTAGGTTACTAGTTACTTAACTTTTTGCTGCGGTATTATGTAGTGCAGACTGACACGACACACACACACACACACACACACACACACACACACACACACACACACACACACACACACACACACACACACACACACACACACACACACACACACACACACACACACACACACACACACACACACACACACACGGAGGAAGCGGCGGAAGAAGAAGCAAGCTGAACTTGCTAGGGGGAAGGTTAAGAGGAAGGGTGGTACTGCATTTTTTGCATGGATGGGATTTTGTTACACTGCTTGGGAGGTACCCTTGTCTTTTTCTCTCTGGACTTTTGGCATCCTGCTGGGCTGTGTGGTGATGTATAATTATAATACCTATTTGGGGCACTCACTGATGGTTGTAGTAGCGTGGGTTTTGGTTTCAAGGTTTGATGGTTAAGATTGGTATTTTAATAGCTCTGTTGATGTGAGATTCAGTGGGTGCAATACAAAGTCATAAAACGAAGGGAGCACGGAAACACGCGGATGGTCTGTGTACGATATATTAAATTCTTTTTTTTTTGTGTATGTGTGTGTGTGCATGTTGTTTTTGTTACTTGCTTACCCAAGGTTGCAAAGGGTTACGGTTACCGGGAAAATGTCTCAGTTGTTGGTGCCAATGAAGGGGGAGGGATTTAGGGGTGGTTGGGGTGATGTGGTGTGATGACGAGGTCATGCTGTGGCGAGGCGGTGTATTGTAGTTAGGTAGCTGATTGTCAATATGTCAGTTTTGGGGATTGTTGGGGTTTTGGAAAGAGTGAGTATCTGTGTATGGGTGAGGGTTGTGAGGCAAGTTTCCTTATCTTTTGATGGGTTTGATAGTGCTGCTTAGATGGTAAAGATTGATTTGGATAGGGGCGTATGGGGATCGGTTTTGTATAGTGCAATGAGTGTTTTTGAACTACTTGTTTGCCTACACAAGGAAGTGTTTCAGAGTTCCACGTTGACAATGCATCATCTTCATGTGTCTATTTTGTCTGTTGACATGTTGTATTATCTGGTGCTTTGGTACCTATAACGCTTACAAGTAAAGCTTGTTGCCCTGGCGACTAACACAACTAACACTGAAATGTTGGTGCTTGAGCAACTCCCTTATTACCCTTGAATTAACCCATGAGATCTCCAGGCCACTTTATTTGAGACCTGGGAATAGACAAAAGAAGTAGATCGCTCCGGGATGTCAGGTAGGGCTCTTACAGGTGCCTACATGGCACGATCTTTCTTATCATGCGGTGATCACGGCCGTTGGCTCTGTAACTCATGGACACCAGGATGGGGGCTACATGTCAATTTCAGCGTTGTATACACGTTCTTTCTGCAAGCTCATGGCGTGCCATCATTGAACCACATCTCCCATCTGATCTGCGCAGCAAGCCGCCGTCGATAACCCTGGGAGAGCAAGACATCTTCGGAAGGGTACTGCAGAAAAGAAAAGTGAATCTATGTGGAAGGGTGGTACAAGAAATCGAGAGGGGTATTTATCTCCTTCTTCTGCGATCTGCCGAAGCCTTTTCCTTCTCTTACTGCTTCGATTGAGGGAGAGGGACTTTGCTGCTGGCGGAATTGTGGAACACCGTTTCCAACTAGGTTAGGTGATACGAAGTGGTTGGTAGTTGGCTGGTATCATTGGGTTGTGGCTTCGTTGTCTTTTTGACATTACTATCGTTACCTACATCGATGACTGGATCTCCGGCTGAGCGAGACAAAATTCCCGGTTGGTATAGAAAGCTGGGTAGTAGTGTGGACTTGTCATACAGGTGGGCCTGGGGACTGGAGGTTGGAAAGGGGATTGTATCTCTGCATGCATTGTACTGCCTCTTGAGGGCCCTAGGATGGAAGTCTGCTGTATATCAAGTCTATTCGAGTTACATGACATCAATTACACATGAATTCATCTCTTCCTTCAATACTCCTAGAAATATCACATTCCCCCCTGTCTTTTATCGGACCTCTCACCCTCCAACCCGCCTCCGAACACACCCAAGTCGTGTAGTCACCCGCCGCTCAACCCTCGGCACCGATTACCACCAACCCACACCCGTCCAAATCTCCAGCTCCAACCAACCCAATCCCGTCCCGACCGTCAGGTTCATGGCACCCAACGATAGGCTCTCCATCAAACACTCTTTGTTTCCGGGTCCGGATGCGGGTAAGTTGAACGACGGGTACGGGTGTTACCAACAACGGCGGACTGGAACCTTTCCACGAAGCGGATATAGAACCAAGTTGCCGGGATTGTACGGAATCTTCTTTTTTTGACTGGGACAAAAGATAAAGGTTACATTGTCATATCACTGGAATGATATTCTTGGGGTACGGATTCGCGGCCCTTTGGGAATATGTACTGGGCTTTGCTTGCTTCATATGTGTGTATGGTGGGCGTTGCAATGAGGGAAGTAATGTTACACTCATCTGGTGTTGCTTTATCTTAGTCAGCCCGGTCTTTGCTGCTGCTCCTGATTGATGATGTAACTGATCAAACTTGGGCATCATTCTTACTGTCTACCTGCGGCAACTGTAGCCGGAGAGAAAATTGCTTCCTGCTCAGGGTTCCCTGTCTTTTTTGTCTTGAGCAAGTTATCTGACCTTGTTTCGTGATGGAGTCATGAAAGGTACCCAATCCCGGCTGTAAACAGGGAAAGACATGTCCTGCAAGAAAGGAAACGGAAGCAAGGAGTTAATCTCGCCGTGGTGGTCAAGCAAGAATATCCCGCGCATCTGGCGGAGGTCGCGGGCTAAAGTACCGCGAAATCATCGTGTACTATTTCCAGAACACATCCCCCTCGCTTCTGCGTGGGCCTCTCGGGTTGAATATAGCGTCTCACCGATGAAGGCCATGTCAACCGATCGAGACGGACGAATGAATGGCAACTGATCCGTGGATCGAAGCGGGAAGAAATTGGAAAGCCATGGTGGTTCAACGGGATGAGGAATGCTTGTTGTCAACCTGGAAGGCAGCTGGGAGTATGAGGTGGTAGTCAGTAGCTGTTTGCTGATACTCCAATCCCCCGTTGATCAGCTCCATGATAAGATGGCATGATCCTGTATCCCAGAGTCCTTTACCCATGAAAATCATAATCCTCATGTCATCCTCACCCATCATGCACCAAGCAAGCAGTTGCAGGAAAGAGCTGCATCTTCCCAACATTCTGCCCAAATTTAGGGAAATTTTCCAAGGAGAATATTCTCCGTCGGAATAAGCACCCGAGCCGTGAGAAAAAAAAAAAAAGCCTTGGCCTGCGTTTTTGAATACCCCTTCTTCTGCCTATAATTGTCTCAACAGCAGGTAGAGATCCACCAGTCATCATCACAGTGAGGTAGCCAGTCAGTCATATCCACCGGACAACCTGCAAGCTCAGGGCCAGACCAGCCTTACAACACCCTCCGACTTTCCTACTTTGGCCAAGTCAAGCTCTCCCTCCTCCTCATGGAGCATGCGTGGCACCCCATTCTGGTAAATACCTTGTAACGCAAGAATGCTACCCTCTCCCGCCTCAGGACCAATGCAGCCGAGATTAAAGGACACAACGGCGTAGATCTGCGAACCGCATGCATAGGTCAGGGCGATCATATAAGGCCTCATACACTTAAGACTGCAGCTATTGGATGAGCGAGACTCCAACAAAAATCACTGGGCGGCTCTCGAAGCCTTTTCGCTGTGTCATTTGTGTGTGTGTGTGTTATCCCTCAATCCCAAAAGTTGACCAAGTGCCAGGTAAGATCGACCTCTTAGGCGGGGAAATCTCTTGTCAGATCTGAGCATCTAGGCCCTTGTTTTTACCCCTTGGGCCGTGCGGTCTTTACCACCTATTATCCCCTTTTTATATCCGGGGTTGAGCAAGAAAAGATAAATAACTTATCGTCACCTCAGGGTCAACGAGCGGATCCTCCCTCCCCCATCCCCCCATCACATCTGACGCAGCCCAAGAGCTTCTAGATGGATGACGGGACACATTTGCGGGATATGTTGACGCCTAGCCAAAAGTCAAGTCATAAAAAGGGGGGGCCAGCATTTTGACAGGGGGGCAGCCCCCAAGAAAAAACCCAGGGTTTGAGTAGTAGTAGAAGAAAGCAAACCCGTCAGTGTGTACATAGAAGTTCCAGGATGCTGCCGTGTCATTCTGGGCTGTTGCGTGGTGGAGTGGTAAGCACAAAGCGCCGTTGCATCGCGAGCGGGTCTTCCGTCTGTTAGAGCAGAATCTGGGACAAGACCAAAGCCGTTCGCAGTCGCTACCAAAGGTTGCAACCCTACGGAGCTGGCCCTCAACCAGCATCCGTGGATGGTTACTTTTTCATCCCATCTTTTCTTCCGTCCCGTTTCGCAGGAGCAAGCAGGAATTTGTCTGTGGGTTGCTCGCCCCAAGCACCCCAAGCACCCCAAGCGCTCGGCGATGGATCCTGCCGCGGAACCCCCTTTCGTCCGATGTTGACGTGATGGTTTCGGCAGGTTTTCCACTACACACACCCTCTCTCGAGGAGGCCTGATGATGATATGTGCTGAGATTTCTTGAAAGGCCGGTCCAGTTGACGTTCAAATTCCTGGAAGAAGGAGCATGATCTGCAGCGACCTGGTGGCGCCGAAAAGCAAGCTGCAAGCAATGCAGAAGCGAGTGGGGGACTGGAAAATGCTGGAAATAGGAGGGGCAATGACGGGGGTGGTATAATAGCCCTGGGGTCTAGAGCTTTGGAGTATCAGATGAAAAGTCAAAGAGTATCTAGATCCATCAGACAACGTGTGGTCTTGACATGTGATCAGTTATCAGATTAGTTGGCGCACTCCGGACTCAGTGACATAGCAAGCAAACTGGGAGGGTATCCAGACTCGGAATGAGCCCCGTGGTGATGGGTAAATTTCCCGGCCACGAGGAGACAAGGAAAGAGAAAAGAAGATTTGACGGCGGTGCCCGGTGGCCGACGGGAAAGCTCATGGTTCCCCACACTACATGGGCTTTTGGAGCAAGGATGAGAGAAGTGAAGATAGAACCAATGGGTCCAAAAGTCCTATCGTCAACTCTTTTTGCTCGCAAATGATGGTCGACGGCTCTGGCAAAGAGGTATAGAGTGCTGACGGAAGACAGTGGTTCCGTGTCGAGGGGCACATAGCCCTGGACGAGCTGAAAGATGACCCTGACTGATACCAGTGTCCTACAAGAGGTCTTTCTGGAGTCAACACACCATTGTAATTTCTTCCTGCGGCAGGTACAGCAGTCACAGACGGGACGATGCACCGTGATAGCAGTGATAGAGGGACCGTTTGTGGACATCCGTCATGACAGCAAAGACAAAGAAGTCGAAGCTACCCTACATGCTGCCACTGGCTACCCAGCATGCAATTTGGGGAAGGATCAGGTTGATCTCCCATCGATCAAAGAAATGTTCCATTCTCTGTCTCTGCCCTGTTGACGTCGATAAGAGACAAGACCGGACGAGCCCAACCGAGGCTACGCGAGACAAGACGATACGAGACGAGTGCAACCGTCTGTGGGGTGCACAGCGCTTCGATGGGGAAATGCAAGATTGCAGATGGACCCGTAGAACCAAAGAGGCATCCATTTCATCGCTTCTGTCGAGATGTATTTTCCAACGAGCAGTGTCGTTCGGACGCTTTTCTCAAGTTCCAATTCTTTCGGCGACTTGCCCAGCCCAACTTGGTCCTAAAATGGCCCCTGCATTCCCCGAAGGTAACCTCTCGACGCAAGTCTGGATTACCTCGGAGAACGGAAAGTGTGATGATTGGCGGGGTGTCAAGTCGGCGGGGGACCAGCTACAGTAGTGTATGCAGACTGAGAAAGATGCTGATAACTGGTGATGGGGCGGACCAGTTTTCCCCTAGGCGCCCGCATGAGCACCGATAGACATGGCCAGTAACTGAGATCCGGGTGTTGGTGTTGATTCTTTTTCCCAAGTGCCGAGCTGGGCAAATAGAAGTGCCTTTGCCCAGGTTCGTCATGCTTGCTGTTGATACAAAAGTCAAGTTTGATCAACGACAGGCGCCAAGCTTCCAGACACTGAGAATCATGGAAGCGATCTTCCATGGCCAAAGCGCCGTGGTTCCCCCACATCACTAACTACAAACGGGCGCTTGGTGCTACCGACGCCTGTTCGGCCGTTATTTGCGTGTTCGCGTCTTTCTTCGTAGCGTACAGAGCACTACCGGAGCTTCAGGACGGGCCCGACTCGGCACATCCCCAGTTCGTATATCTCCGAGACTTCCAGACGTCCTCCGTCCGTAGCCATGACCTGTCACGACCAAGGCAGGTAACCGAGGCATCTCGACCTTGAATCCTTGAAGAATGCGACGTGAAGCTCATGGAGGTGACAGCATGATCCTCGGCAGAGAGCTTCTCCGGCGTGTTGTTGTCAACGGACAGTGATGAGAGTGGCATCTGCTGCTTCAAGACACGCACCCACGAAGGGCCACACGATGCTCCCTGTAACCCCTGACTTATATTAGCCCAATTAAAGGCAGCAGTGGGTGATCTTGCCGTCGTCCGTCGGGTGTTGTCGTCTGGGCCCCGGCCCCAGGATGTGACATGGGATCTGATCAAATCTTGTTGATGCTCGGGTGGCCCCAGCTTGCGTCTTGGGGATCGACGTCCTGCACGATGTTACCCTTTTTGGCTGGCCCACGGGCATGTCGCACCAGACCCAACAAGGAAATCAATTAAAGTTTAGGGGTTGATGACTTACACGTACTTTATCTTGACTTCGCGCCCACCACCCCCAGATATCCGCGCTAGAAATCCATACTGTAGAGGATAATGCCTCCCCTTCCACATGATGCTTCCATAGGTGTTCATTGCGCCGGACGCGCACCGTTGTGCGTGCTTTCATCTCGAGGTCTGTGCCTTTTTCTCTACCAGGACATCCTGTAAAGAACAGCACCGGCGTGGAAAATGCTAAGGAGCCACTGGGGTGCCAGGGGGAGCACCACCATGACGGAACCGCATGCCACGCCCGCAATTTGTGCGCGCTGTGGAGGGGCGATCTGCCGTCCAAATGAGAGTTCGCAGCACACGGTTTACCGACCTGTACCTGCTCTATTGGGGCAAAGCAATCAGATTGTTGGGCGAACTCCTGCCGCACATATGCGCGTGAGTTGGGATGACGAGATTTGTGTGCTCAAACTGATGGAAGATGTTCGTGCTGTGTAACCAGCTTCCAATCGACTGAGACACCGTCTGCAGCTTTCATTGGTCGATTTTTGTGATTCGCTCCTGCGTGCTCCGGAGCTCTGGTGAAGTGCCATACTGGGAGTGGTGGGGTGGTTCAACCACCCTCAGCAACCCGACCTGATTTTTGTTCCGAGCTTCCAAGGTTGGTGTAGGTGGTCGGATGCTTCTAGGTTCCCTCCTCAGCAACCCGGAATAGCCTCTCATCCTGAGACGGCCGCCGACATTGAGATCTGACTCCCCGGAGAGGGCCCGGCCGTCCACCGTCGCCGTGCTTCGGAAATTTTGTGATGGCGGGGAGATCAGATAAAAGCGGTAAGGCTAATGTTAGCGCATGTACGGGACAGCTGCTCGGCACGCTCACGGCGGCTCCAAAACGGAAGAATGTGGCCACGGGATGGGCCTTCTCTTGATTGTGGGTGGGAGCTGCTTCTCATTTAGAAATCCACCCGCCCAAACGGCTCGCTTCCCGAGTCGAGCGTGCTGCGGGCAACGCATTGCCTGGCCGAATTGGGAGGGGTATGATGTGTAACTCAAAGACCGGATGAAATGTGATGGACACCGGGACATTGGAAAGATCAGACGACTCGGTTAGGGCGAGGTTGGCAGAGAGGAGACAGAGGTGCACCGGTAAATCTTCGAGGAACCCCCGCCCACGCCGTCGGGAATCGGGATCCGTACGATAGCGGCCTCGCTGCCAGGATGGGGGCGAGGTTGGTACAGCAAAAAAGGTGTAACCGCCTAGCACTGCAACGCAAACGGTCACTAATGTAGCAGATGATGAAAAGATGCAAAGAGGTGTAAAGACTTTTCTTTGAGGGAGACGAAGAGCAAAGCGGAGATAAGCGTACCTATAGCATCGTCGATAACGCCCATGATCACCGTCAACCCAAGACAAGACCCCCTCCAAACTTGACACAGCATGAACTCGGGAGATCCTGGGTGATGCTGTTGACGAAGGAGATTAGATCAGACTGTACACGATGGGTACACCACCTCGCCGTGGACCTGAGCGAGATGTCGTCACAGCGGGCTGCTGCAGGTGCATATCCGCACACCCCATTTCTTCCAAAGCTGAAGAAAAGAACTTTTGATGTGTCCGTGGCGCTGACACATTCGAGGCACGGCCATGTAAGGTTTCAGAAGGGTGCATGTACTGGAGGTCAGCCTTGCACATATCACCCTCGAAATTGGCCCTGCTTGATAAAATACCTCACAACGTGCCACATCTGGGGTAATTCCTGTCAAAAGCTGCGCGCCAAGATGAGGAAGTTGAGGTAACTCTTAATTACATTGATATTATTACCACAAGAGCATGCCACCACGGTGCCTTTACCAGTCTCCCAGTGCACTGCTGTACGGTTTTTTTGGTAGCGGCACCTAGGTTGTCCCCCCCCCATGCTCTGGTGCCCGGGTCCTTGTCAGGGGAGCTCGTGCTTGCCGGCATACCCCTCCAAGACCTCATGTTGGTGGTTCCTTCCGTCCTGGGACCGAAATGTCAAATTCTAACGGCAACTGTGACCCAGCTGTCGATAACCGGGGCAAGAACGACCGTCCTACCCGTAATACTGGAAGGAGCAATCCATCATCTGAGCTGTCACCCCAGATTACTCCGTATCTACATACACTACTCTTCCCCGGATCGGCTCCCAGCGAGACAGGAATAGCTTTACTCACGTCTGGGTCCCTCCTCATCTCGCGCCAGCGGATCAAGATCATCGACATCCGGCCCCACCCCCGTCATCTCGGCGGCACTCGGAAGATAGCTCTTGTGGGCCCCTGTTGCGCATCCGTTCTGGATTTCCGGGGCAGGTCAGCTCCAGACGGGAGTCTTGATACGGGACACGGACGCGTTGATGAACGTGCGAAGCTCCCTCTCTTTCTCAAATCTCAGTGCTGTCACTAAAAGAGACGATACAGCGGAGCGGCCCTGGGCCAATCGACGTCTCCCATCGGCGACCCGTCTGCATGGTGCGTTACTGGGTGCGTTGCCCAGCGTTCGGTTCCAACTGTCTGCAACGGCACTGGTGCACTGCTACCCAGTCTAGCTGTCGGTCATATTAACCGTAGCAGAAGTAGCAGGGAGGCACCCAGACGCCCAAAAAGTACTTACCCATTCCCTCCCATCGCAGCGACTGGGCTTGTTCTCGATTTTGAACCCTCCCCTTCCCCCCTCCACTGTCTGTGCCCTGTAACAGCCCTGAGATGACCGGGGGGGTTGCTGGCATTGTGGTTTACCCTTCGATTTGCAGCCATCCATGGCCATCCACCTACCAGGGTGACCTGCCTACGACTATCCCTGCTCCGTCTGGCCCCATCTCAAATGCGCCGTTGCTCTTCTTTAAGTCGCACAAAAACCACCGGCTTCCACTGGCTCCAAATCTCTCCTTCAACCGACCGACTCTCACTAGCCGCCCAGCCTGAGAGCAGTATCACCGAGCATCGATATATACGGCACGACGACCACCCGGCACCTGGCACCTCTCCAGCACCTTGGGCACCAATCCGTACGCGCGCCTTTTCACGCCTCCAGCTCCCCAGACGACCAACAGGGTGACGATACACTTCTTCTGCAGCTCTCCGATAGTCTTCCTCCAATCTTCGGTCATCTGGCGCAGAGCACTAACACGGTTGTGCGCGCTGTGCTGTGATACTCGATTCACCAGGACTCCCCATACCGGGAATCACCCTCTGCGTCATCGCTTGTCTGACAACCAGGCCTCCTTTCTCGTGCGTCTGCAGCCGACTCCTTCTCCAGTAAACAAGCGGCCGGTTCAGTTCGGCCGGATCCTGCTGTCGTCCATCCTCAAAAGGGGACCGCTGTCTTGGACCAAAGAAGAGGCGCCAAAGGCCCGCCTCCGAAGCACTTGCCATCTCACCCCACGTCAGACTTTTGCATCTTTTCGAAAACATCATAAAACCTCTTTCAGGAGACCCACCAAATATTCTGGCCCTCGAGGACACCGGGCAGTGACACTCTTGAACTTGGCTGCATCGGGTAATGTCGATCAGCGTCTCTGGATCTGGGGTACGGTCTGGAAGTTTGTCTCCCCAGGCGGAGACTTCCGTGAGACCATCGTGTTAACTGAGCTTACACCGACGCCGTCCTCATCGAAGCCCTCGAGCCGAGTTAGACGGTCACCTTCCGGGCTCTTGGCTACGCCAAAGCCGCCTCCTCCATGCAGCGCAGCCATCCAGGTGACGACTCCTGGACACCTCTCGGCCAACGCCGAGGGATATCAGACCTGGCGCGATCCGCCTTGAGTCTCGACTTGCACTGGGTCAGGGCAGACACTGAAAGTGCTGCTCGTCAGAGGAGCTATCCCTCTCCCCCCATGTCAGGATCTCCATCGATCCCCCCTAAACTCAGCCAGGAGGCAGCCGAACGGGCGCAGGGAAGCTATCAGCCCATCACGCAGGATGTTTACCGTGGAATCCCAACATCACAAGGTCACGAAAGGGCGCAGGCGAGCAACATAGCAGGACCTTCTCGGCAGTTCCTCACCGATCCACCAGAACGAACCGCATATTCTTTCCCTCCACAGCAATCTGAGAGACCGGCACCTCAGCCTCTTACTTACTCCCATTTGTCCAGCCAGATCGGTGGACAACCAGGGCCGGCATATCTCCCAATCCCAGGCACAGGCAGTGCAGTTGGGCCATCGGGACAGCTGGCAGCTTCCCAAACCTATCCTTCAACACTTCACTCACAGCTGCAAGATCCTCTTCAACATAGCTCTGCAAAGGCGAGGAAGACCAAGGGGCATGTGGCATCCGCATGTGTGCCGTGCAAGAAAGCCCACCTTCGGTTGGTTGCCCTGTCAAAACCTGTTGGCATTGCCTAAAGACACGAGACTGACAGCTTGCAGATGTGACCGTAGGTACCCAGAGCCCTTTCGCCCCGATTGATCACAAGAAGCAGGACAGAAATTGGACGCAGAGTGTGAGCAGGCATCGCCAACTCTGCGGCACCGCAAATGCGATCCCTGGTTTTGATTGACATGATATTGTCAACAATTCCGGGATTGTTTTAGGCGCGGCATCGACTAGCGCCTAGCACCAGTGTGACGCGGTATACCCCCATGAGCAATTTCTGTTTTTGGCACGGCATACTCAAGATGAGACGACCCACTAGGCCAGTGACGAATGGGTTGGGAACTCTTGGGCCGCCCGACTGCAGGAACGGGTGGAGGTGGTTCTCAAGCGGGTTCCATGATGTTCCGGGCCCGGGTAGGAGAATGCAGATAATCCAGCATGCTTATGCGTGGATGAGCTCGCCGACAGTTGGCTCGCTACTGCAGCGCGGATGCTTGGTCCTGCGGCAAAACCGGGCCGCTGCCCTCGAGGTGTGGTGGGATTCCCGCAAATACACGGCCCGGACGCCTCTGTTTCCACCATCGTTTTAGCCATGGTGGCGCCGAGATGGGAATGGGCTTTGTCGATGAGGAATCCCAACTGCTTGTCCTTTCTGTTCACCAAGTACTTTGAAGTTGCGATTAGAGAATCTGCTGACTGTTTTCACAGCGGAGCGGCCTTGTAGCCGATGTGTCTCTCAAAACAAAGCCGATCAATGCGTCGACGTCCAGCACAAGAAGCGTGGGCGACCCCGGCTTCGAGACGACAACCAGACGAGATATGAAAGCGGGGGGAGGATGGGAAGTGCAGCAGAGGCCATGAGAAGGCCCTTGACATCCGTGTATGGTTCGGGTTCCACGATGGGTATGGTTCAAAGTGACAGTCTCCGACGCACTCAGTCGTATCGCGTGCTGAAATCTCAGCCAGCCGAATCAATCGCACCGAGATTCCTCGAACGAGGTTTGGCAGCTGATGCAAACGTTTTTCCAGCTCCCCTATCGATATCGACAACGAGGGTTCCCGAAGAACCAGTGGCATACTTGAGGGTTGTTGGCCTGGAGTTTTTGAAGGCATCGGCAACCTTCTACAGCGCCATAGGACGGCCGTCGAGAACGGGTTTCAAACTGCTGGAGGATGTACTTGCACCCGGTGATCGCGGCAAGGCCGAGAGAATTGACCGACAGACAAAGGAGGAGCAACGGAACAGAGAAATGGGACTGCCGGCCATGACGACCGTCGATGAGCAAGCCCACTTTGCTCAAAGACTCGGGTTCGGCGCAGATGACATTGCAAGATACCAGACAGACTGGAGGGTGGAGCATCTTACCTTTGAGGGAGAAGATAGTCAGCATCGACAATTTCCAACTCGATTTGGGCTGGTGAAGGAAGATTCGGTTTGGTTTGTCGTACTAATCCTCCAGATCCAGCCACCTAGACCATATCAGTACCCGACGCCCTCGCCGAACCCAAGAGACAACACATATCCTTATCAGCCCACGCCCCTGTCGTTTTCCCAGCCCACGCCCATGTCAGCGACGTTCGATCCGAGGCAATCAAGGCTAGGAGAGCCTTCGCCCTACGGAGCGAGGCAGTCGATGGCCATTGGAGCCCCGCCACCATCGATAATGACGGGAAGGAGCCCTGGCCTTCCCTCAGGTTACGTCCCATCTCCAAACAGGCCGAGCTACCCAGAAACGTCATCCTCCTACCAGGTACCCAGAAGCGAGATTCATCCTCCATCAAGTCGGCCGCCTCAGATGCAAGGGTACCAGCTTCCACCGTTGAACCTTGGGCCTTCCACGGGTCCTTCCCAACCGCAGCCACAAGAGAGGCAGTCTCGAGGAGATCGACCACGAGTTGATATTGGCGGTCTCCTTGATCACCCGGGTCACCCCAGGGATCCACCACCACCACAACAATGATACTCATGATGAGATGGGCAATTCAAAGACCAGGATATGGGAGCGGCGGTGCGATTTGCCGTGGGATGTCAAAAGCATGTTGTTGATCATTTTTTGGTTAGCTCCGCAGGTTTGGATGCAGGTTTCGCCGGGCAGGAATTTTCGTGAAGTTGATCGCGCTTTCGAGTGGCTTTGCATAGATGATACCACTGTACAATTGGCAGAAGTTGTGGGCCGCGGTGCATTTTTGGGCGTTGGAATGTCTTTGTGGAGGATGTTTGGGGCATATGCCATTGTGTGGCACTTTTCTCTCTTCTTTTTTGTGACTTTCTGTTTCTCTTCTGTGTTCTTCTTCAGACTCCTTTTTCGCTTCTTTTCATTTCTTCGACATCTTTTGACTTCTCTTCTTTGAGCACCGCCGCGGCGGGCTTGGTTGTTGGCTAGGCGGCACCGGGCTTTTTTTCTTCTTGTATGGGATTGTTATCCCTTTTCACGCAGGCGGAAGGGATGCCGCGCTTTTTTGGGGGAGGATTATCTTTGGTGGACTTTTCTTGTATGAACTATAGCGTGGTGGATAAATGCGGACATAGCGATTGGTACGTGTGAGTCGGAAAAACCGGTAGTAGGAAAGGATATACTGGGAATTAACTGTCAATGTCTTGTTGGCTGTGTGCTTGGGAACTGTTTGTCGATGATGTTTGTTGTGTGTTGTGTGTATATGGCTGCTGTCGTTTGGGTTGTTGTGAGAAGTGAAGGGGGGAAGAAAACGAATGAGATGGCATGGGAGATTCGCCTATGTCGGGTCGACATGATCATCCTGGGGTACCTTCCTTTCCCCTCTCGTATGTATGCTGATATGCGGCCCGTCTGGTAGGCCGGCCCACCATCACTCATTCCTTTGCAGATCCGGACGGTCCAGGCCCAACATGGCATCTTTTTTTGGGAAATGAAATAGGTGGTGCGGTTGCTAATCAATAGATGTTGACTCGGAGTTTCGGTAACATGGCTCGAATGTGTGGGTGGTGATCTGATGGTTGTGTGAGGCAACCGTTGTTGAGATGGGGGGGCGTTGATTTAAGGTTGGTTTTTACTTGACCGTTGGAAAGTTTGGCGGACCTCCTCCACCCGTTCCGCACATGCCACCTCTCCGTGCCGGGCCGTTGCCCAGGGGGAGGAGGGAATGGTGTGCCGACGGAACGTGCCGGTTGTGGGTACTGATCTGGGTCGTTATTGAAGATCGCACACCCGGTGATGACGAGAAGGAATAGGAAGAAGTGCCCGGGGGGATCAGACGACCATGGCGGCGGGTAGGTGTGTGTGTGTGTCGGATGAAAAGGGAAACGCCACATGTCTCTTCGCTTGGCCGAGGAGGGAAGGTCCTTTTTTTTTCGAGGTTTTGCAACCAAAGGGCCCTTTTAGGTCGTACCCGAAATACGCGGGTGGAAATAGATTGCGGTGCCTTGCTGCTGGCTGCTTGCTGACATGAATGAATCCTGAATGTCGGTTGTCGGCACTTGCTTCCATCCATCCATCCATCCATCCATCCTTTTCCTTTCCCCCAACACATCGTTGACCTAGGCAGTTGGTTTTTTGGTGACGTCGAAAGAGTCGAGAATTGGACTGCTGCCGGGTGGATTCTATGGGGACGGATCAGGTATTAATATCGATAGCGTCAGAAATTCCAAATAGGAGATCGGGCTGGGTGAATCATGTTGTGGTCTCGCTCGGGTCGGGTTGAAGGAGACGGCCGGCTGGCTGGCTGGCGCTCGGTCGGTCGGTGTGTGTCGGTCGATCGGTGTAATGTGAATCACTTTTCTTTTCTTTTCCTCATCACCCGTGTTGAAGGCTTGGGGTGTTTGTGAGACCCCTTTCGCAAACAAGAAACGAAACGGGAAGAAACAAAAAAGCGAAGCAGAGAAAGGGAGGAGGAGGAAGGCATGAACAAATAATGAACATTTTCAAGTAGCACCCAAAAATAGGTTTTTTTTTTTGCTCTCTGTCCAAGGCATGTATATCAGACTTTCAACCATCCTGACATGTTATAATAACACAACATCCAAGCAGCATGAATAAAGCATGCCCGCCAAACCGCACGATCCCACCAGCCCATCCCCGATCCGGCCACCCCAATGAAACGACAATTCCCAAAAGGAAAGAAACGTTGCAACGGACCGCTTGGAAGGTTGCTTCTTTTGGCTTGGATCTTGTCTTTTTGGCCTGCTGGTTCAAACCGGTGAAAAGAAGAATGGAGTGCAGGGGATTGGTGCGCATGTGAAAAAAAAGGGAAACCCCTTCAACTTACACTATATAAAATATCCTCGTGATCGTGGAAGTTGCATCGGAGATTTTTATTCCCAATAGAAAATGCCCCGACGCAGCGCTCGATCGGTCGCGGCGGCGGCAGGGCCGTTTACGCTACCCACTGTTGAGATTTTGGAGGCGCATGAGCCATTCGGAGATTTTTTGGTTCAATTGCTTTTTTTGTGGGCGCGACAAGAAGAGGGTCAACAGCGGAAAATGCAACAGTGGACAGGGTTGGCAGGGCCCAACTTGCTTGGTCGTCCACCCGTTCATATCAAACCAAACCTGGAGGTGCAGCAGAGAGGTGGTGCTGATCCAATGACGCTGTGGAAAACGGATAGGGCAGGCAGTTGAAGAAAAAAAGGGGCCAACCAAGGATTGACACGATTGGTCTGCAGGCTTTTGTTCACTTTGAGATGCAGAGGTAAAACACGGAGGAGAATAATAGGATGGTGAGACACAAGTTCACATTATCCTGATAAAACATGCTTCGTGTTCGCTACCTATAAACTATGAGCCGCCTGGTATAAGTGCACCGCTCTATCTGAGTACGTACTGGAATTATCAAACAACTCTGCAACCTTATATTATAAGAAAACCATTTCACTTGCCCAACAAACCCTTCTCAAAAACACACCCCAGTCAGAAATGTCACCTCCTCCGATTCTCCTCTGCATCACCCTCTCCCGACTGCCCTTCGATTGGTCTCCCACTTGTGCCAGGCACATTCGTTGACTGCTGTGGCGGTAACCTCCTCGACACGGACCGAATAGGCAATGTTCTCCTATTCCCAATCACCACCGTCTGAGGATCCGACTGGAATATCGGATCTTGTTGTCTTTCCGGAGACAAAATTCGATCGATGTCATCAAAGTCTGCTACGGATATCGATGGAACCTCCGTGGGGGCAGACGAAAATGGGAAAGATGTCGTTGGTGCTTCCGTAGATGGAGACATGAGCTCGAGTTCCTCCGTCATTCTATCCCTTTTTGCATAGCGTTCTTCATCTTCATCGATAGTCTCACTGTCATATGGTCGTTTCTGGCCCGAGTGGACGCCGCCAGAGGTCAAACCCAGCAAGACATCCTCGCTAGGAAGTAATGGGTCCTCTCCGGATTGTCGAAGCAAGAAGTCGATCGACAGTTGAGAGGATTGCGAATTCGACTGGCTTGGATGTTGTTCAAAAGCCGGTTCGGGCTGTGATGGTGAAGGTAGTCTTGATGGTGTTTGTGAGGGGCCGGTTGCGCTTCTCCCCCTGTGATAGGTGAGGATGAGCACCATGGAAAGCGAGATTTTGCGGGGTTAAAGTCTTACCTGTTGCTGAGAGCATCAAGCTGAACTTGGACTGACGAGTTGGCGTCACTTCCATTGGGGTCCGGACTCGAAAGTCGGGGAAATGGTAGTCGTGAGTCGTTTGACATTGTGACTTGAGGCGAGTTTGTGAGATGTGATGGATATAGTCAAGAGTGGAGGTGTGGGGGAAGTTGCACACTAAATGCAGATCTGAAGGGAATCGATTGCCGAGCGGGGAGGCTCTGCATGTTTATGAGGACAAGAGAGATGGGAGAAAATGTAGGTAGAAACAAAAAAAAGAAAAAGACATGCAATGCATAGCAAAGAAACGAAACGGAGGGAAACCGGACGTTGCCCGAGAGATTGCAAGACCCGCCCAGCTTGTGAGCCCTCCAGGAAGCCTGGAAATCACAGGGCTGCATCCATTTTCCCTCCTAGGTGAAAAGCATTTGGCATGCACCTAGTTGGCACGGTAGGGCATCGTGCAGCGGGTGTGTGATGCACGCAAGAGCGGGAGCGGCGCGCCGCCTAGTTGGGTGAATGCAGAAGCCATCACACAGTCACACCCGCCTCTTCAACGGCCATCAAGAATGGCCCGCTGGCCACTGGGCCGCCCTGTTGCCCATCCACCCAGTGCTACCACATGCCCATGGCCCGATGGCACATTACAAAGATGGGTTTCGACACATCAGAAAAGCCGGGTAGGAGACATGCTTTGCACTGGCGCAGCACTCCAGCGGTCTTCACCTAAAGGCGAGGTCGGTCTTGATCTTCTCCATCATTCAGTTTCGGGCTATGGGCGAGATGGGATTAAATGGAAGCCTGGAAATCTTGGAGACCTCAAACGATTTGAAGGTTGAATTCGAGCCCTCCGAATTGGGCCGGGAGGTCGTTTTGTTTCCGCGAGGGCAAAGGAACCGTGGCTAAGCATCGAGCTGACTTTTCTACGCCCTCTCCTAGAACCGATTGATCTCCAATTGCAGTGGCTTAAGCGGCTCAAGTAGAGGTTGGGGCCGCGATTATGGCCTTGAATTATGACAAATGGGGTAAAGGCGGAATTGTTGGTCTGTTATGCTCCAAATATGATAATCAAGTTCGGACTGCTGTATCTGAAGAGCCTGGTGGGAGAAAAACACAAAAGAGAACGTCGGCTGTGGCTGTGGTGTTTTGTTGGTTCTTGGACAGTTCGGGACTGGTCGGTCGAGGTCGGGTTCCCTCCACGCCAAGCATTTCCATTATCAGCACGCCAAGATATTAGTCCTAGAGTGGGGTGACAGGCCCCTGAACCGAGCGGGCCGGACGGTGCACGAACAATCCGGGGCAAGCACGGTCCACCCAACCCCGGCAGGAAGAAGGTTCAACGGTGAATGCCTAGCAGAACTCGGTGTGAGCCTTTCATCGGCTGTTCTTTCCTCTTCTCCCTGTCCAGCTGAAATGTTAAGGTAGGGGTGAAATCTGGATGCCTGGATAAGACTTTGACGAAATCCTCCTGCTCTTTCTCCGCATCGCGCTTTTCTTCCGCGTCGAGCATTCAACGGCGCCACTATGAGTGATGCAATGGAGGTGGATTCCGAGGTGGATGGGCCTCGCGGTGCCAAGAGGAAGGCTGATGCTCTTGATGACAACACCCCCCAACGTCGAATCAAGGTACAGCTCCCGACACCATCTTTTTTTGAGACGAGCTGCACTAACAGCATGCTCATAGCCCCTGGACGAAGATGTCATCAACAAAATTGCTGCCGGGGAAATCATCGTGGCTCCCGTGAACGCCTTGAAGGAGTTGATGGAGAACTCTGTCGACGCGGGATCAACCACCGTAGATGTTTCGGTGAAAGAGGGAGGCTTGAAGTTACTACAGATCACTGATAATGGCTCTGGCATCGAGGTTAGATCCCCCCTGTTAGCGTCCGCTATCACCCGCTCGCTTCCTCGCCGCCCCCTTCATCCCCCTTGTTCCGAGTGGTTACTCATCAAAGAAACAGAAAGAAGATCTGCCAATATTGTGTCAACGTTTCACGACGTCCAAGCTCCAAAAGTTTGAAGACCTCCAGACCATCGCTACCTATGGTTTCAGAGGCGAGGCCTTGGCCAGCATCAGCCACATTGCCCATCTTACCGTGACCACGAAAACACGGGACTCAGAGTGTGCCTGGAGGGGTCACTATGGCAGCGGAGTGTTAGTCCCAGCCAAACCTGGCCAGTCTCCTGACCCAAAGCCCGTATCTGGCCGACAAGGCACCCAGATTACCGTTGAAGATTTGTTCTTCAACGTTCCTACAAGACGGCGTGCGTTTCGATCACCAGCCAACGAGTACAACAAAATACTGGACATGGTTGGGAGATATGCTATCCATTGTACCGGTGTGGGGTTCACATGCAAGAAACATGGCGAATCATCCAAAGGCATCTCCGTATCTCCAACAGCGCCATGTCTGGACAGAATCAGACAAATCTACGGCGCAAGCGTTGCCAACGAGCTCACCGAATTCGAGACGAAAGATGATCAATGGGGGTTCAAGGCAAAGGGACTTGCCACCAACGCCAATTACAGAACCAAAAAAACTACCTTGCTGTTGTTCATTAATAACAGATGTGTTGAGTCGACCAACATCCGCAAGGCACTCGAGCAGACCTATGCGTCATTCCTCCCCAAAAACGGTCATCCGTTTGTATACCTCAGCCTTGAGATAGACCCACGCCGGGTCGACGTCAACGTCCACCCAACCAAACAAGAAGTCAACTTCTTGAACGAAGACGAAACCATTCAAGCAGTATGCGAACACTTGCGCTCCAAACTAGCCGAGGTAGATGCCAGCAGGACCTTCCTCACCCAGACCCTCCTCCCAGCAAGCAGCCGGGCTGCCTCCTCCGCTCAACTGCCACCAGCCCCCTCTGCACCCTCTATGGCGATCCCGGCTTCCAGTCGAAGAGCCCCTCCTAGAAGCGACACCAGCCTCGTCAGGACAGACACAAACCTTCGGAAAATCACGAGCATGCTCCCCCCTGCCAGACCAGGCGGCAGCACGCCATCCCGCCCAGGCCCAGAGCCCATGGAATTTGACACGGCACCCGAGCCTCGTCAGCCCACATCTTGTCATTTGCACAGCATCAAAGAGCTCCGCGCAGAAGTCCGCGAGGAGATGCACAACGAGCTCACTGATATCTTTGCCAACCACACTTTTGTCGGAATTGTTGACGAGCGCCGCAGGCTGGCTGCTATACAAGCTGGCGTTAAGCTCTACATGATTGACTACGGCCGGGTGTGTTACGAATACTTTTACCAGTCGGGGCTAACAGATTTTGGTAATTTTGGTGTGGTACAGTTTCAGCCTCCTCTTGACATTCGCAACCTACTGTCATCGTCCCCAAATCTCCTCACTGAATATGAAGAAGAGCAGGATGATGATGAGGAAGAGGACATTGACCCCGAAGAAAAGGCCGAGATCATCGAGGCTGTGGTGGAGAAGTTGATTGAGAGAAGAGAAATGTTGCTGGAGTACTTTAGTTTGGAAGTATCTCCCGCGGGAGAGTTGTGCAGTGTGCCGCTGTTGGTCAACGGGTATGAGCCACCTTTGACAAAGTTGCCAGGGTTCTTGGTGAGGTTAGGGCCTTGTGTCAACTGGACGGAGGAGAAGGCTTGTTTTGAGAGCTTCCTGAAGGAGCTGGCTGGATTTTATGTACCAGAGAGGTTGCCGCTGAAGAAGGTAGCCAAAGAGGAGGATGATGGGACGCTGGACAGTGCTGATGAGAGGGAAGAAGATAATAAAGGGGAAGAGGAAAAGAGGATTGATGCGAGGAGGAGAAATGTGAAATGGGCGTTGGAGCATGTGCTTTTCCCGGCGTTTAAGGCGAGGCTGGTCGGGACGAAAGGCATCATGGAGGCTGGGGGTGTGGTGGAGGTGGCGGATTTGAAGGGGCTGTACAGAGTCTTTGAAAGGTGTTAGGTAATGGATGTTGAAGTTGGGGTTGTTGGGGAACATGGGTAGAATATACGGGGATGCTTTTCAATTTATTCTTGATCATGCCTGGCATTTGTATGTGCACAACCATGTACACGAGCAACGACCATCAGGTAGGTAACATGTGAAATTAACTGAGGGCTACTTGCGGCTGCCTAAAGTTGTACACAACCTTCCATTTTCACAGACCAAGACCTGATGGAGGAAGGTACGAGCGGTTCAGCGTATCCCTTCTTTACTCCAACGCCTGCCACTCAAATCTCAATGGCGTGCCCGTTAGCCTTGACTTTTTGGAACGTGGGCTGATGAGAACTCGCGCTGTTCGTAATTCTATCCCTACCTAACTCGATCTCCAACCACCCAGATCTTGGACAGATGGCATGGAATTAACAGAGTTATAGGAGCAAATGGTAAGTTGAATGTAATCTCTGGGGTCCGGCTGGCACACTGCCTTTAGGCGGGCATCTTTTTTGTTCGGGGCTCGAGGTTTCATTTTTCTCCTCCCCAAGGTCCCCAGACCAATCCTGGATGGCATAGTGGTCCGTTATGGCATGCGAAAAATGTGAGATGGTTGAGGTAGTGATGAAGTGTAAAATAACTGCTAGGTAGAGTCAAAGGTAGATAGATATGCGCGTGGTTGATCTTGGTGCTAGGCAAGGCTTGACTTGCAAATTCCTTGCAATATGAGGTCCGCAGATGCTGGTGTCCTGGGTCATATTCCCTTTGTGATTTCTCATGAGGACAGCCCTCGGTTCGGCCCTCAGTGTAGCAATTCCTTCGTTCCTTCCCTTTTCAGTTTTGGCGATAGCTTCATTAAGGAGCCCTGCAAGGGCAGCTGAACTAACATAGGTAGGTACGAGACATCCGATTGACCTAGAATCCTAGATTTCCCGGCGGGCAAGGTAGGCTATCGGCTGATGCGTGTGGATGTTATATGACGATTGGCTCAGATCACCTCCTCCGCCCGAGTCGTTCTTGGACGTGTATTGTTGGGGTAAGCATCGAACGTCCAATGGCACGTTGCTCTTGTACAAATGCGCCTTTTCACACCCGCCTGAACTGTACTATGGTGGTTCAAACAAGACGAATCTTTGCAAACAGGCCATATATTCCCAAACCGGCTTATATCGTCGTCGAGATGGTACGAGTCGGGGTCCATTGCGTGGAGCCATGAGTGCGATGGATTGAATCAAGCTTCCCCGTCACGCCCATACCTGACTGACTGACCCCTCTGATCCTGCATTGTTTGGTCCGTCAGGCCCCTTAGGTCGGACCAGAGGCCGGGTGTGATACCCCGCCGGTTATGTGAAAAAATTACTGCACCCAAGAAAGTGATCCGTTTGTCTGAGACGAATTCTAGCTGAAACTTCAAGCTTCTCTCATGTTCGGGATCTTCGCAGGCGATAAGCTGTACAGTGGCTGCCTTTGCCTCTCGGAAGACATCCACCTCAAACCAAGAACCGACCATCTGGGGCTCTTTGGTCAGAAGATCAATTTCATGGGTCTCTATATCAGCCCAGCTGACTACCCGATGCTTGCATATCCTCACCACCCCCGTCCTCATGATGCAAATCCGTTGGTTACCTTTCACCTCCCTCTCTGCAGTCGAGACCATTCGGTGGTGGTGGAGAGTATCGCAGCCTGAGCAATACAGTGGCCCAATCCCCTTGACGTGATGGCTTTCAAACTTGCAACGATCCCAGAGGCGCTTGCCAGACGGGTGACGTGGCACAACCCTACCATTCCTCGTCATTCGGAGATCGTTCCGTGGCAAGCACGTCTTGCAGAGTAGGTCTTTGCGAAGGCAATATCTGATGGCGTCTTGGGCACCGCGAGTGCGTATGTAATTAGACGGAGGCTCAAAACCGTACCGGGAGCTGAGGATGGCTAAGCTGGGCCAGAGTGGCCCCGCCAGATCGTGTTTTATGATACGTCGTAGAACTTGAGAGACACGACCGAGGGAGAAAACGGCCGCTACGTCGACAGCAAGATCCAGGTTGACCCTTTTCACAATTTTGAGTATGAGCTCTTCGGGGAGTTTGAGTAGTCGGCTGTGTTCGCGATTGTGAAGTCTGGCCACCATGACAGGATCTCTCGTGTCATGAACAGCCGCCTCGTTCTCGGAAGAGTTGGCAATCGATTCGGGTTGTTGATGGTTGTCTTCCGGCGGTTTTGGTTCCTCTTGGTGGGGATTCATCTTGTCCGTCATGATAGAGAAAGGGAGTTTTATGGAGCTTCCGAGAGATACTTGATGTTGCTGATCCTAACTCTGTCGATAAGTCGCCCTGTCGCTTGATGCTTCAACGAATCTCGGTGGTAAGGATACGTCCGGGGAACTGACATCAAAGGATGACGAGAGAAACAGCAAAGAGTTTGGAACTCTCAATAGGCTGCGAGAATTTGTAGGGTGTGGCTCTCAAATATCAAACTGTATTCTTGTTCCAGCCCAGGGCTTGCACAAGGTTTCTGCCTGGTTATCCACCCCGTGGCCCTGCTCCCCAGCCTCCATGCCGCCATTGTCAAATCTAGTGCACAACTGCGCCCACAGAATTAAATTCAAACAGTTTTGGCTTTGTGGCTCGAAAATTTCTTTTCAATTTGACGCTTTCCGATATGGAACCTATCAGGTTACTGGGTCTGGTAGGAAACAAGGTGCGGCAGGGCCTGGTATGGCAGTGACCTCAAGACCTTCCTGTCCCTTCGAATCTGTACCCAACTGAAAGAAACAGTAAAATTCATCAACGACAACGCCATAGCCAAACGAAGAGGGCTAAGAACGCATCCAGGAAGAAGAGGGACCAGAAGGCCGGTTCAAAAATGGGGAACCCACAACCTTTGTATGTGGCGACAAACTGTGAAAGCAAGCCCCGACTCTACACGAAATTACGTTGGCACAAAGTGTAGCAAGCAATGGTTGGAGCAGTAGTTATACCTTAATTGTTTTGCGTTAATCCTTCTCACCAGAGACAGCAAGCAAATCCAGCCGAAGAACTCTGGCAATCGAAGCATCAAGAGACGAGCCAATATCCATTCAAATCCAAGAATGCAGGGAGCAGGCATATAAATATGCTCTCGAAGCGGTGCAATTACCGCCCATAAACCCACAGGAATATCAAGCGCGCCTTGAGAGGGAGTTTGACGAGGCAATGTAAGAGTGTAGGAAAAAAAGGATTGAAGAGACTATACTACGGCAAGAAAAACAAGGTCTGAATGTGAAGGCGGGGGACGCGTGACTTGGACCAAGGAAGAAGAAAATGAACTGGAAAATGGGTAATGACTCTGCCCGGTGTCGGGAGACAGTTCAAAGCAGGATCATCTGGACCATCAAGGTTGAGGTAGAGATTGGTATAGAGAGCATCGGTACATTAAATAAATTAGACATCCAAAGTCAACAACCTCTTGACCCTCAGATCCTAACGTGATTTGATTACCTTGATCGCGGGTTGTTAAATCTCTAGATTCTTTGTTTGATTAGCTAGTCCAAACACTTCATGAGTTAAATTCAAGGTCGACAGGAGCCGTTGATTCAATAGGGAGCTTCTTAGTGTGTATCAAGTCTCCCAGCTATCAAAGTTAGGAAGTAACCATCTATTTATCTATCCAAGCTTTAACTTTTTATTGTCTAATTTTCGGATAGATATTATCTAAATTTCTCATATCTAAGAACCAAGCTTACAACTTATTTCCACTTCGAGTCAAGCGACGTATTTTGACACGTAGCTCATCTGTGGGAGGTAATACTCCTATGGGGTTAGTCAAGCAGGTTGCTCCAGGGCTTCAGCCCTGAGGCCCACTTGCCAGTGTGAAGGATAAAGAAAGGTTTTTGCTCTCCGGAGCTGTTTGTTTTAGTACCCCATAATATCATAAACTATTTTACAAATACTCGCAGCTGTATTATATCATTATATAAAATAGTGAGAAAACACACAAAACAAAACAACCACAACACTATAAATATACCCTCAACAAGTCCCTAAATAAACACACCTGCGTGACAGTGACTCGCTCACAGGCCGCACTTTACGCTCGACAAAAAAAAGACACTATGGGCTCGCAGGCCACATAATAATGTGACGAACCCCTATCCAGAACCTCTGAAAGGGATACTGTTAAAGGCACTTCTGAACAATCCTGGTTCGGTACAGCTAAACAGTGTACAACAATGGCTTGTCTCTATCACAATAGTCTAAATACCAACGATTGTAACTTATATTACATACTGCGGAACTGTCTATCTACACCGGCCAGTTCCTCCGTATATATAGACCCGTGGACCGTGGACCGTTAACTTATAGACGGTCCTCGGTCCGCTCCTAATTGGCCGACGCCGGACCGTGGACCGTGAGCCCCACCGCGGTCCCCGGTCCCCATCTTATTGGTCCGTTGCCCTTCTGGACCGTAAGCCCCGCTCGACGGCGCGGTCCAGTCTTGATTGGTCCCTCGTGGCCCTACTGTCTTCCAGAACCGTGATATAATGCTCCCTCTCCAGGCCGAAGCCCCTGCGGCCTAGTCTTCTTCTACTACTAACTATATCGTAGGTCTTTCCTCCCCTTTTCTCCTTACCTTCATTATATCTAACCGTGTGCAGAAACGTTATTGTAAGACTAAATAGGCCTCTGCCCTTTCCTCCCGAATCCGCCGCCGTAGTTCTACCGTAATACTATATTTTACCTATTTTACCGCCGAATCCCCTTATATTATGGCCCCTGGGTCCTTACGGTACGCCGAATATATACGCCGTAAGATCTTATATAATGGATCTAATGTTGGCTCTGCCCGTAGATAGATCTTCCTTTTCTTCTTAGGCCGTAACTAATTATCCTATAGTAACCCGAACGATAGAAGAGCAGGATAGACTCGAGCGTGAGGAGTAAGAGCTCGAAAATTAGCTCTCGCGACTGATTACCCAGCTTATCCGGATAAAACGAATACGCCGTTCTCTTCGTGATCGCGAGGAGCGTCTCTTCGCGCGGGGTATCTAAAAGAAGGATGCCCAGGTGGCGCAGTCTGCCGCTACGGCGCCTCCTACTTCTTCGCCGGGTGCTCCTGCGCGGCCGGACGCCGCCCAGGATACCGTTCCGTGGTCTCCTTACGCCCCGGATCCCTCCTTAGGCCTTAACTGGCCTTCCGATCTTTCCTTCGACCCTAGTATAGTCGGTCCTTCCTTCTTAACTGCGTTAGATACCGTTAGTAGCGCGCCTTCCACTTCCTAAGGTACCTAAAGCGCGTAGTACTATTTATATCTCGCTTTCCTTATACTTTATAACCTTATAGTGTAGTATGTAGTACGCTAGCTACTACGTTAGAGGCGCGGGTTCGATTTCCGTCGAGGTTTTCTTAGCTCTATATTATAGCGGTCTGGCTATGACCTAGGGCCGAGTCTTTTTACTTATTTAGGTTTTGGTCGGTCTGGATATCGTTAGTGGAATTTTATTTATTTATTTAGGTAATTAAGGTATGCCTATGGTTCCTACGAGTTATTTATAGCCGGATATTTTAATTAACTAACTAAATACTTTAATTAACCTTTATTAAACCGTAAATTTAATATCTTTTTTATATCGTACTTTTCTTTTTTGTTTTTCGCTACTGCTTATATATTAGCCTTACTTATATATAGTGCGGGTTCCAGAAGTAAGATATAAAAAGTATATAACCGTAAACGTATTATATTAGGTAGTTTTAATTCGAATACTATCTTTAATATTTTCCTTTTAACTTTAAATAGTTTTATTTTTTTATAGTTTAGCTTTTTATTAAATCTTTTAATATATAAATTACGTATAGAAAAGAATATTATATTTCCCCCCTTAAAGTAAGGTCCTTCGAGCTTTTTAATATTATAATATTTCTGTATTTTTTCCTTTATAAACTTTAGTTCTTACTTAAGCTTACCGTAGAATATATATATTTTATTCGCTTTAACCCTAGCCCTAGATATTTTAACCGTAGGTCCTTACCGTAGGTTTACCTCGTAACCGAAATTTATAAAGAATAATATAGCTTTAATCGTTTTAATTAACGATATATTATATATTAGTTATACTATAAATAATAATTTAACCTAATCGTCCTATTCGAAATTAATATAATTCTATAGGTATTATTTTATAATTTAATTAAGCTATTCCGTTTAACCGTCCGTTTAAAAGTAATAGGCCGAAAACGTTTTATTTATTATTTTTAACTTTATTATTAACGCTTTTTAAAACTTCGATACGAATTTAATATCGCAGTCCGTAATAAACTTTTTTAGTTATATATATATTAATATAATATACTATAGTACTATATCCGTTAATTATTTTACCGATTAGGTCTTTTTATAAGGTAGGAAATATATTTATTTAGTAAGCTTATTAATTACCGTTAATATATTATTATACTTAATATCGGTTACCGTATCTTTAAACTTTAATAATTTAATAATAAAGTTTATTATAATTAAACTTTATAACCGTTCTATTACCGGTAATAACTTTAGAAATCTATAAAGCTTATACTTTATAACCCTCGTTTTCTTATATATATAATATAATTAAATAGTTTCTTTAACGTCGTCCTTAATCTTTAGTTAGTTAAAGTATTATTTAATTTTTTTTATAATTTTAGTAATATCTATATATCTTCCGAACTTTAATATATAAATCTTTATTATTAATATCGTCCTATCGCCTAGCTTTACGTACGTTCGATTCTTATACTATAGTCTTCCCTAACTATTTTTTTAAATACTTTATAGCTTTAGCTTTTCCTATTAGTATTACTTTATAATATTATTATTTATTTTCTTTTAATACTTATTAGAAATAGCTTTTTTATAATATATTATATAATATTTTATTTATAGCTATAATAGATATTTAAAAGTACTATTTAGCGCCTTTTCGAATAATAATAGTAATTCCTTAGGTATATCCTTATAGTAGTCGGTTCGCCGGCTAAGTACGTTTACTTTAGCGTTCTCCGAATCCTTTTTATAATTAATTTAAAAATTAAATTCCGAAAGAAACTCTAATTATTATATTTACCGTACGTTAAGGACTTTCGTAATAATAAAGTACCGTAGATTTTTATAATTTATATAAATCTATATTTTATATTTAGTACCGCTAAAGTATAGCCTTTACTTTTTAAACGCTTTAATAATAATAAATAGCTTTTTATTATAAATTAAGTAGTTCTAACGTACTCCCTTAAGCTTCTTCGAAAAGAAAGTTACCGGGTATAACTTACTATTATTATTTTACTATCTTAGTTATTTACCGATAATATAATTTAATATATTTACCTCGATCTCGAATAATCGATTAAGGTTTAATAATTTAAGTACCGGGTCCTTTAAAATAGCTTTTTTTAGCTCCTAAAAGGCCTACTTCTTTTCTTACTTTTATCGGAACTCCATATCTTTTTTAATTAAATAATTAAATAGCTTCGTAATATTTATATAGCCCTAAATAAATATTTAATAAAAGTTTATAAACTTTAAAAATTCCTTAACGTATATTTATAATTACGGCGTAAGCTAGTCTTTAACTACCGTAATTTTCCCCGGTTCTATACGAACCTTACTTAGCGATATTAAATATTTTAAATATATTATTTTCTATACGTAGAACTCGCTTTTTTCCTTATTAATTAAAAGTCTGGTTCCGTATAGCGCGTTAAGTATCTTTCGTACGTATTGTTTATATTCCTTTAAAATACGTAAATAAATAAAAATATCGTCGAGATAATATATTACTATTTTATTAAAGTATTTCCGTATCGTATAGTTAACGAGAGATTAAAACGTTACGGGCGTATTAATTAATTTAAATAATATTATAAGATATTCGAAATAACTATAAGGTATACGAAACGCAATTTTTTACTCGTTTCCTTCTTTAATTCGTATATAAACGTACCCGATAGGTATATTTAAGCGTATAAAGTATCGTACCCTTACTAATTAACTCCGTAATTTAAATATTAACGGTAATAAATAATTATTTTTTATTATTTTATTATTTAATTAATAATAATCTATATATAGTCGTAAGCTATTATCCTTTTTCGGTACGAAGAATACGGGGTATTCTATTAGTAATATAAACTTTTTAATATATCCTTTTTTTAAATTCTTATTTAAATACTTTTATAGCTCCTTACTTTACTTATCGTTAATATAGTAGACCTTAAATAGCCGTAGCTTAGCTCCTTTTTTTAACTTAATTTTATAGTCCTACGGTCCTTACTTTAAAAGCCTCTTTAGATATTTAGCCGTAAAGGCTAAGTATCCTCGATATTCTACCGGTACCGCTTTTTTTTTACCTTTCTTTACGTTATTATAGTAAACGTATTTACTAACCTCCGATATCTTTACTAACGTCGTTAACCCTACTTCTTCGATCTTACCGCCTATATTAATAGAATATACTATTACTTTCTATACTCTTTACGGTAGTACCGTAGAGGGTACTTATCTTATACTCTACTCCGTACGTACTCCTAATCTTTTATTACTAATTAAATACTTTTAAGGTTCTTTTAGTTATAAGTAGTTACTATCCCTTTAATCGATATTTAGGTTATAGTCTTTATACTATAATTACTTTAGGATTATATCCTTCGAGGGTCCTATATTTATAATATTAAATATAATTAATATTATTTTTCCTTTAATTATAATATTTAAGGGTAATATCTCCCTATAGACCTTTTACGTAGGAAATAGTCTTTATATAACGATTTATTTTTTTTTTTTATAGTATACGGGCCTAATATATAAACTATAATAAAATTAAGTTTATTTCTATATTACTATTTACTAATATTATTATTTAAAAATCCTTTTATTATATAATAATTTAAAGGTATTTATCTTTTTTACTTCCTCCTTATACGGTAGCGACCTCGCTAACGAGCGCCGGATCGTTATTCTATACCTTTATTTTATATTAATATTTTCGAAGATATTATTTATAGTCCGTTAGAGGTTAATAGCCTCCGCGAAGGACCGCGAATCGTTTTTTAAGCGGTTATATTATTTAAAAACGTTTTTTTACTTTAGGTTATTTAATAATATAAAGTCTTTTAACTATACTTATCTAGCTTCCTTTTATTTTCCGTCTTTAATATTCTTTTATATTTACGTTCGATAATAGTTTTTTTATTTAGTTTTGAGCGTTTTAGCTTAATAATACTACTTAACCTTTTTCCGTAAATATATAGCGTAGTCTGGGTTTAGGTACTATTTTAATATTATTTTTTTTTACGAATATATATTATTATTTATATTTTAACTATTTACGTATTTAATATAATACTTTATATACTTTAATACGATTTATATAATTTAAAGGTTATTCTTTAGTTTAACCGGGTTTTAAACTTTTTATAAAATATAGTCGTTTAGGTCTTTCTATTAGGCCTTTTTTTATCGGGTTATAATCCTTTTAATTAATTATAGCTTACCCTTTTTACTTATTTTATATATCGGTTAATAGTTATATAGCGATTTACTTTAATAATACTTTATATATTCGTATATAATATATTAAAACTAAAGTACTTTTTAGTACTCCGGATACCTAAAATAAAGTTATATCGTATTTCCCTTATAGGGTATATACTATATAGGTATTAATATATCTTTTAGTAATTTCGCAATCCCGATATTAGCGACTTTCCTACCTTTCTAATACTCTTTTTAGCTTTTATATAAAAGCTTTATAGGCTATAATATATTTTATAAAATAGTAATTCCGTACTTATTATATTACCTTTTTAATATCGTTTACTTAATAGGTTTTTACGTAAGACTTTTATCTTTAGCGACCTTTATAGTAATTTCTATAATAATCTATACTAGTTAATTCTATAATATTTATATCCGAAGATTTCTTTCCTTGTACTCCGCCTTTAACCTTTCTAGGGCTTCTTTTATTTTCTAAAGCTCTATATTTTTTTATTTAGCGTATTAATTAGAGTTTTCCTTAGAGCTTACCGTTTCGCTTTATTAATACCCGATAATTACTATCTTTATAACCCTCGGTCCCTTCGATATAATAATTAATACGATTTTCTTTTTTTATCCGAACTATTTAAATATCCTATAGTTTTTCTTAAAGTATTTTACTTTACCGTAATTAAAATACTTAAAGTTATTTCTACTTTAGCTTTAGCTTTATAGCCTTTACTATTATATAATATCGACGTTTATCGGTCCTAAATATATAGTACTAGAGTAGCTAGTATTAAGATATTTCCGCTTATATTTATCGTTAGAATAATTATTATTAAAGTATCCCTTATAATTATTATTATAAATACTTTTACTATAGTTTCTCTTTTCCGTATAACGCTCGAATTACCGATCGTCGATCCGTATAGCTATAGTAATATATTTATTAATAGTATTAAGCTTTAACTTTTTATATAATTTATCCTTTATTTTTTCTTTAAGGCTATAATAAAAAAGCTATATTAATCCTTTATCGTTAATAGTATTACGTAGGCTATCGATTTTAAATTAAGTTACGTAATTAATTACTAAACGCGTTTAGTATAGGCTTAAGAGTCTCCCTTATACGCGTTTTACTTTATTATATTCCTTAAATACTTCTTTAAGCTTAGCCTTAAAGGCACGGTAATTCTCGAAGTACTTTACGGTAATTTTCTTCTAATCCTCCGGCTTTTACTCGTAATAGTCGTCGAGGATAAGCTCGAACTATACGAAAGCCCTATCTTTAAGCTTAGTAGCCGCGAAGATTACCTTCGACTCTTCGTTAATAAACTAGTTTAGATATTAACGAAAATAGGTTTTAAGCTAGATTAAAAACCCTCTAAGCTTTACCTTTTTTCCTCTATAGCGCTCCGGTACCGGGAACTTAATAGCCGACTTAAACGTAATCGAGATAGCGAAAATCTACTCCCGGGTCTATTAAGCCTTATCCTCGAGCTTTTTAAAACGCTTAATAACTTACTTTGCGGTAGAGGGTATATATCTAGAAAGTCCCTCGGCGCCTAGGCTAAGCAGGACGCCTTCTATCTAAACATTCTTAGGTCCGGTTATAGTAGTAAAAAGACGCCTTTAACTTATCCGTAATAAAGTTAAAGTAAGTATATAACGTATGACGAACCCCTATCCAGAACCTCTAAAAAGGATACTATTAAAGGCACTTCTGAATAATCCTAGTTCGGTATAGCTAAATAGTATATAATAATAGCTTATCTCTATTATAATAGTCTAAATACTAACGATTATAACTTATATTATATACTACGGAACTATCTATCTATACCGGCCAGTTCCTCCGTATATATAGACCCGTGGACCGTGGACCGTTAACTTATAGACGGTCCTCGGTCCGCTCTTAATTGGCCGACGCCGGACCGTGGACCGTAAGCCCCACCGCGGTCCCCGGTCCCCATCTTATTGGTCCGTTACCCTTCTGGACCGTAAGCCCCGCTCGACGGCGCGGTCCAGTCTTGATTGGTCCCTCGTGGCCCCACTGTCTTCCAGAACCGTAACAAATAAGCACCGGATTAGCCTGATCAGAGGGCCAGAATTGCCTGCACGCGTGCAAGGTACAAAATATGAAGAAATAAAAGTCGATGTCCTGTCTAAAATAGAATGTGAGAAGCAAACTGCTTTTATATATGACACTGAACCCCCCCAATCCTCCGTGAGCCCTATTTCCTCACTTATACCCTTAAGCTTGTAGCCGTACCCCGAACTAATATCCAGAACGCTAGCTAGAACCCATGTTATAGTCATTTGAAGGGCATGTTGGATCTTTAAAGACCGCCGTACTAGTACTCAAGTGGGTAGCTACTGGGGAATCTTCGGTATTATATGTTTTTAAATAGAAAATAAACTTTTATTAAATTTTTTTATTTGTTTTTTATTTTGTTTTTTGTTTATTTTTTTTTATTTTTTTTATTTGTTTTTTATTTTATTTTATTTATTTATTTTTTATTTTTATTTGTTTTTTATTTGTTTTTTATTTGTTTTTTATTTGTTTTTTATTTGTTTTTTATTTGTTTTTTATTTGTTTTTTATTTGTTTTTTATTTGTTTTTTATTTGTTTTTTATTTGTTTTTTATTTGTTTTTTATTTGTTTTTTATTTATTTTTTTCTATTTAATTTTTTTTGCAGTGTTATTTAGTGTTGAGCTTCGAGTAAAGTGTGATTAAAGGTACTTTTGCGGCTCTGCTCGCTACAGTTCGGTGTGGAAGCTCACTATTCCATAGATAATCTTTCGGCTGTGACTAAAAATGAAACTTTCGGTGGTCTGTGCTGCTTTTTTCTCCTCTGGACTTCAAAAAGCTCTTAACGTGGGAAAATAGCCCTCGAGAGTGTGTTAATTGAACTAAAAGCAGTCTCCCGTCGCTATAGTTACACAGCCGTGCTGTCGAGAGATGAGAAGAAAGCCTTAGCGGATGCTTTCGAGTCCTTTGCTTTCCCGTTTGCCCATATTAAAAAATTAAAAAACTATTTAGAAGACAATCCAGCATAGCAGAAGAAAAACCTAGCACGGGCCACCGAAAGTTTTATTTTTAAATTTACGGAGGTACAGTTTTATTTAAAAGGAAATTTGTGATTGGTTGGAACTGGCACTGTGCGGACCCTTCACTTTTGGCACGGTGTTGCCGACCTGCTTAGTTGAACCTCAGCATCAGGATGCACTGAGCCGCGGGGAAAGCACGTGGAATACATCCATCCGTGTGTATATTTCATCAGGCTGGTTCTGCTTACGTCTAGCTTCAATTCTTTTGCACGGTTGAGAATCTTATTGATGTGGAGGTTGCAGAGGCGTCGACTAAAACTTTTTGACTCACTCGGCGAGCGTTCTCCAAGGCCCAACAGTCACTCATTATCTTAACCTCGACCAGTGGAAAGAGCGACCAAACTTCTCACATGCACATTCGACTGGGAATCACACAGGGATTCCGGTCGTTCAGGCACCCGCCTCGAGAGCTTGGTAGCGTTTTCTTTCTGATGAAACGCAGGTACTGCGACAGCACATCGAAACATAGCTTATCCTCCCCACCTGCTAAGAAACATCGGCCATATACCGCAACAATGGTTTCCCGCACCATCACCCTCACCGAGCAGGAAGAACAGCTCAAGCGCCTCCTTGTAGACGTCGCGCGCTACATTGACTCTTCTTCCAGCGAGAACAGCCCGACTATCCTCCGCTGGGCTGGTGGCTGGGTTCGCGATAAACTACTTGGAATTAAGAGCCACGACATCGACACGGCTATCAACAACTTGACCGGTGAGGCTTTCGTTGGAAAGCTTCGTGACTATGTCCAGATCCCAGGCAACAAGCAGCTACACAACCTGATGGACTCCGACATTGGCCGCCTTCACACTGTGGCCCGCAACCCAGACAAGTCGAAGCACTTGGAGACCAGCACCATCAAGCTCTGTGGGTTGGATGTGGACTTTGTGAACTTGCGGAAGGAAACATACTGCGAGAACAGCAGGAACCCCGAGGTGGAGTTTGGGACGGCCGAGGAGGATGCTGCTCGCCGAGATGCGACCGTCAATGCTCTCTTTTACAACTTACAGACGGGCGAAGTGGAGGATCTTGTCGGGGGTCTGCCAGATCTGGGGGCGGGGATTATTCGGACACCAATGGAGCCACTGCAGACCTTCATGGACGATCCCCTTCGTGTATTGAGACTGGTGAGGTTTGCTAGTCGACTGGGGTTCAAAATTGACAAGGCGGCAGAGGAGGTTATGGCGGATGAGAATGTGCTGAGAAACTTGAAGATCAAGATCAGCAGGGAGAGGATTGGTGTGGAGTTGGAGAAGATGCTCAATGGTAAGATCCAGACGACATTTTACAGAAGTGAAAGGCACAATAATGCTAATATTGTCTTTCAGGCAAACACCCGGTCGAGTCCCTGAGGCTGATCAACAGGTTGGGGCTTTACCATGCTGTGTTCACTGTACCGGAACGAACCGACATGCCAAAGCCAGATATCTCCAAGTGGGACCGTGCATATGAATGCTTGTTCTTCTTTGAGAGCAACAACACTCCTGGTTCCATCTGGGAGTTGCTCGTCACCACAGAGGAAGCGAGATATTTCGCCTGGTCATTGGCCACCATCACGCCTTGGGAGCAACTTCCTGATGATCCCCCTCTCAAGTCAGGAAAGTTAGCCATGCCCCTTGCTACGCAAGCCGCGAGGGAAGGATTCAAGGCACCCAACAAGCTATCTGACGTGATCACTGCCGCCCATCGGCACCGTCCTGCTATTCTGGAGCTCAAGGCACTTGTTGATGAGAACAAGGATGAAATGAAGGATAGGGCAAAGTTTGGTATGGCGATCAGAGAGTGGGACTCAAGAGCCAAGGGTAGCTGGCGTCTACAAGTTCTTTACTCGATCTTGGTTGATGTTCTAGAAGGATCAACGAGCCGAGAAGAGATTCTGATGGGATGGCTGCGTTTCTTGGACCACCTGGTAGAACTTGATCTGATGCATGTCACGAAACTCGACAGGATCATTGATGGAACTGACCTCTCGAAGGCACTTGGAGTTAAGCCAGGGAGGTGGATGGGTGCGGCGCTCGAAGTTGTGATGGAGTGGCAGTTAAGGAACCCAGAGGTCGAGGATCCAGCAGGAGCAGTTGAGGAGGTGAAGAAGCGGCGGGTTGAGTTGGGGATTAAATAGGCAAGAGAGTGATAAAAAATACATCATGAGTTTGAATATTTTATATTTTGTGTCTTGGTTTGAACCTGAGGTTGGCTTTTGTTTTCTGTATCCCGAATTTGGCGGGCGCAGAGCGCTGTAATTACAGCGGTTAACGCCCCCACCAGAGCAGATGGGAGGGCTTTCCTCATATTTCCGCAAGGCTCTCACAACCACTCATCAACAACCTCAACACAGTTGCCATTTCAGACCAGTAGCGCTGACCTTGAGGACCGGGATCAAACTTTACGCGTTACTTCATATTTTATTTCTCAACAACTTCAAGCGCTTGTCTCCCTGTCAGAATCATGTCCTGGTACAAGGCGCTGCTTGATGCGGCGTCGGCAATGCATGAGAAGCCAGACTCAATTGTAGATGCGATCCAGGCTTTATCACAGGGTATGAATCCTAATGAACATGATCAGCCGTGATAAGGCAGTAACAACTAACTGGTAATGTATAGAGGTCCCGGATTCGATAACACTTGATGAGCTGCTCACGGGGGTGAGGGAGACTGTTGCCTCATCTGACAAGACGAGGCCCGAGGTCAGTAGGCCCGTCAACTCAACAACGAGTATTACAGAGTGACTGACATGCGAAACTAGAACACAGAAAGGGTGCAAAAGGCCTTGGTGGTTGCACTCACATGTCTGCAACAGCCAGACAGGATACAAGAGAAAGCAAGCGACCAGGCCACTGCACAGGAGCTAGCGAGAGTAATATCAACAGCAATTGCGCCTGTTTTGCCTGTTCTCAACGACGACAATGGCTTACCAGCATGTATGTTTGAACTGCCTTCTACCATATGGACTCTGGTCAAGCCTAACTGGATGTAGCCTTCAATGATGCTCTGTCCAACAATAACAAAGCCCTCAATACCCACTGCAAAGCCACCTCCATGATAGGTCTCCAATGCCTAGAAGCCATCGACAGTGTTTTCAATCCACCCACCCTGGACGACGACACCCTCCTCAGTCTCATTGCCTACTCTCACCCCGACCAAAACTGGTCTGATGATCCCACCAAAATTGCCAAGATAGCCGCCGCCATTCTCAAGACTTACCCCTTCCCCAATAGAACCGACTTCATCACCTCTACAATCCTCCAGTCGTATCTCCGGCCTCTTTTCTCAAAGTCTAAACCGTCTACTATTACCTCTTCAGGCCGCAAAGCAGAATACCAAACCGACAACTCCCGAGATGGCATCCCCGACGACACCGTTGCAACTAAACCATGGAAGTTTACTGACCTTCGCTCCATTCCGGTGTTCTCATGGGCAGTGACAGAAGCTAATGTACGTATCATCTCCTATATCTTGTCCTGTCTCACGCAAGAGTGGCACTCGTATAAAGAGGCATGTATCACTCTGGTACTGTCACTAACCTTCCTTGAATGACAAAACAGAACGCCCTGATAAGCACCCACTGGCCCTCCTATATCCCCGTCCTCCTAACCCTCGCTGACGACTCCACCACCCCCATCCGCCAAACCGGCCTCAACATCCTATCCAACTTCCTCACCAAGATCCCCGCCAAAACCCTGCAGGACACCGGTCTAGGCCAAGTCTTTGCCGATGCTGTATTCCCAACACTGTCTTACCTTCCTTCTTTAACACCCGAGGATGAATCCCTTCAGCTCTTGGAACCAGCCTACAAAGCTTTGCTAGTTTTGGCAGAGAAGCAGTCCGCCACAGGAGGCAAAGACGGGAGCGGTAGTAATCCCAGGCACAAGCTACTCGACCACCTGATCCGCGAGGGCATCTTCACAGGGTACTTTCACGCCAAAAACCATGTCCGGATTGTCGAGCTGCTCTGTCGAGAGACGGTGGAGATTGTAGACGCGATGGAGGTTCATGCTGTTAAACATCTCAAGGTACTTCCTACCCGTTTTTATCTCTGATTTTCCGATTCACAACGCTGATCAACCTAAAGGATATAATTCCCATGATCTCCGCCATCCTCACCGACCCATTCGCTTCCGCCGCAACGCGGACTCTCCTCTCCGCTGTCAAAGCACTCCAGGCGGTTCTGAGGAACTGCTGGCCTAGGCTTATGACTGGGTCGGTTTGGCAGGATGAGATTATTAACGCGCTTGTGATGTGCTGGCTGAATCTTGATGAACCGACTAACAACATCAGTGACGACAGCCTGGAAGAGGTTAGAAAGGAACTGGTTACTTCTTTCCAGGCTTTGTCTGCTATTGCAAGGACAGAGGGGACGGACCTCTCTGCGAGGGTTGAGCCATTGGTGGCGAAGGCTGGGTCTTTGGCTGGGTTGTTTTTGGGTCTGGTTGATGATGATATGGGGTTTTGAGTGTACAATGAATAAGGCACCTGCCAGTATCATGAGCAATACGGATGATATACTACTCTCGGATATGAAAGGGTCCCAGCACTGCAAGTCAGCCAAACGTGTAGTAATCATTACAGCAGGACACAAGCCTCTGAGTTATCCTTGGAGGACTATGAACCATCTTTTGAGATCTATCAACATTTTTTCAGCATATATTAACTCTCTTACGACGCCTGCTGACTATCTTTCAAGGCCTCTCACTTATGTTTTGAGGCGTAGTTCAAAATACTATGCAGTGTTAGATAACTTTGTAGCGCCACTGATTTATCTATAGCGTAAGACCACTTGACCTCTCCAAATCCAATCGTGATGGCCCTGCCCGATTCCCATAATAAAAGTAGACCTATACAAGGCCCATAACAACAAACATAATAGAATAGTAAAAGCTGAGACAAAAGACAGAAAAGGTTAATACTAATGACTGGGAGAGCTGGAATCAAAGACTGAAAAAGCCCCGCCTAAAGACTGCGAAATTGAGACCAAAACTGGAACAGCTGGGCTCAAGGACTGAAAGCTAATAGGTACAACCGAAATAGGGAATCACAGACATATCCATCGTAAACTCCATTCTGGTATCAAGTAAGGTATCCGTAACACTGTCATCACTACATTAAACCGCCTCCCCCCCTACTTCCCAACCCCAATCCTCCTCCTCAAACTCAACGGCTCCAACCTCCTAGCAACTTGCACCACCCCCTTCGAAGAAAACAACGTCTCCAACGACCTCATCTTCAGCCCCACGCTAATAAGCCCACTCGCCCCACCACTCCTCCCCCTCGCACCACTCCTCCCCCTCGCACCACTCGCCCTCTCCAAACAAGAAGCCCCACCACCACCACCACCACCACCGCTTGCCCCAGAAGTTCCCCCCACCCCGCCTTTCCCCCCGACCTCAGACTCCTAATCCACCGGCTGCTGTTTAAACAAGCTCTTCCCCCTCAACCACTTCCTATAAGCCTTATACCTCTTCTTCTGCGCATCCTCCTCGGTAACCGTCAGCGGGTTCTCCCCCACCGTCACAGTCTCCAAATATAACTCCCTATCCTGCTCCTGCTCCTCCTCCTCCTCCTTATCATCCCTCCTCGGCATCCCCAGCTTCTGGGGCCAGGGCGTCGAAATCGGCAGCCCTTCCCACTGCCAACTCCCATTGACATACTCCTGGTACTCTGGCTCGATTTCCGAGAGCGGTATCTCGCTCGACACCACCAGCGGTAAATTCTGCGGGTGCGAAATGTAGCGCGCGTAGTCTTCCGCTTCTACCGCGCTGACGGTGGGGTTGAGAGATTCCTGGACTACTTGGGTAAAAGTCCATTGTGCCGCGCGGGATTTCTCAAGGGCCGATTGTTTGTTTTTTGCTGCTTCGTCGCCGCTGTTGTCGTTGGGGTGGTGGGAGGTGTCTTTCATTATACCATGGGTGGCATATTTGTCTGGTTGGAGCCAGCGGTGGGAGAAGATGCCTTTGCTGCCGCTTCCTGTGCTGGCTGTTGTGGTGGGAGTTGGTCCAGCATGGCCTGTCTTTTCGTTGATCGAGGATGTCTCCGCGTCGTCGGCCATGCGAACCATGTCGTGGGGAGCAACGATTGTGACTTCTTTCTTGGCTTTCTTCTTTTCTTGCGCTTCACTGTCGCCCAGCTCGGTGCGGACTCGGAAGGGGCTGAGATCGTACCGGCCGTCGAGGGTTGATTTGAAGGGGATGTATCGGAGGGTGGAGTTCATTTTGTAAGAGAACATCTTGAGGAAGGAAGATAATGTGGAAGGGCGATAGTACTCAAGCCAGTAGTCATCATAGGCCGACATTGGCTTGCTGGTGTGGGGAGCCTTTCCTTTGGTGGGCTGGTAGGGTGGGAGGACTCGCGGTTCGAGGAATTTCGGTGTATACCAATGGATGTAATCTCTTTTTCTCTTATCAAGCCATGTGCGTGGGTTTTCGTGATGAAGGTAGTAGTCTGTTGCTAGATCCCACAGCATTGGCTGGCCGTGGGCAAAAATGTAGTTGCCCAGAAAAAGGTTGTAGGCTTCCTGGCGCTGCCCATCAAGAAAGGAGTTGTTGTAATACCGCTTGAAGCTCTCAATCATATCTCGGGAGTGACTTGTCCACTGGTTGATCTTGCGGTAAGTCTCCATCGTGTTGACGAGCTGTGAGCCGCCGTATTGGACGGCTATGGTGTCACCATGGTCATGGTACATGTGTGTGAACAAGTTGACAGCGTCAGTATCATAGTTGATGGCTGTGTCCCCAAGGATGCCGAGCGCGTAGAGTTGATGTCCAAGTGCCCGCTTGCCAATGACAAACTGAGCGGCATTGGTTCTGTCGAGACAGTCTATGCAGTTTGTGCGCGCCACCCCGTTCTGGACGCGGATAGGAGATGTGTAACCGTCCCCATTGTGAAAGAAGCCCGTGGTGATCAATACATCTTCTGCGATCTCCTCAAGCGTCCCGATGACATCTTGATCACGACTCTTCGCGGCACGGGACATGTCCCAGGCACGATGGATGATCTTCTTGTCTGCTGGTAAGAACTGGTTGAGGTAGTTGATGGCACGCGTGTATTCTTCGAGTAACTTGCTTTCTCGAGGTGTCCTCTCACGAGACTTTACCAGATTAAGTGCGTAGATGGGTGCCCCATAGCGCTCGAAGAGGTTGTCAAAGTGCAGGGCGGCCGCACTGTAGAAGGGGTCGACCAGGTTCAGCTCGATTGGAGGTTTCGGAGTCACACCTGTGTTGTCCTGCGTCCAGTAGAGAGGAATAGACCCACGGTGTTGCACATACGAAGTATAAGAAGGGTTGGCAAAGAACTTGGGACCAGGCGCATGGAACGAGGTCGTGAGGGCCTCTGATACAATCTGCTCAGTCTCTACATCATTGGCGACATAGCCCAAATCATTGGCGCCTCTCTTCAAGAAACGAGCGCCAGCAAAGTACCGACTGCGGCGAGCAATGACAGTGATGTGTGCTGTCCTGCCGTAGACCGAAACGGCGGCTTGGTCGATGTACCCGTGGATTATAGGGCGACACCAGTCATACGGCGCATTGAGAAGTTTCGCAACTGGCTGAAGCAAGTGGTTATTCCAGACAAACATGGAATTGAAATCATCGTCAACCGCACAGGGGTGGCCATTGATCAGCGCAGCCCGCTCTCTGGTGATGTTGTACTGCAATGTCCGCGTGATATCATACGAGTAGCTGTAGTAGAAGGAGCGCGTTAGATCCAGGTTGTTCAGAATGCCCAGGAATCTCGACTCCTCGGTGTTGGTGTTTCGTTGATCCACTTTGAGGTTGGGTGATGTTAAGGGAATGAGGTCGGTGCCGTCGATTTGGTAAACGTAGTGGCCGCCTATCATGGCCACAGTGCTCTTCTTGGTGATGAGAAGCATGTACCAGGGACCGGTAAACTTGATGAACCCCAACAAACCCCATGTCGTACATCGAAGCTTCAGTCCACCCGTTCCCTTGTTCCCATCGTCGATCGTATCTAGCAGCTCGTTCATGTCCTTCTGGGTATATACTGTCTTGTCGTCGGTGATACTTAGTTCTGACTCGTCATCGTTGATCCTGTCGATCTTGAGGATACGATAACGCTTCTCTGTGACATCGCCGCCGACAATATAAAAGCGACTGGCTGTCTCGTACAAACTGAACCTATGCATCTTGTGCATCAACCTCGACCTGGGGCCTGCCCCATCGATACCCCCATATCCGAGGCGAACCTCCTCGTCTTCGTCGTCTTCTGCCATTACTCCTACACCTGGCCGCGATGATGCTGGGTCGGGGCTCGATGTTCGCAGGAAGGGTTTCGCGACAGCTGGCTCGTCCTCGTCGTTGTCGTCGCCTAGCCCCGCGCCAGCGCCTGTGCGCAAAGGTGCCGATTTACCAGAGGCTACCGAGTCTGTGTCGGCACTGTTGTGGAGCGGGGGAAACAGGACGGGCTCGGTCTCTGGGAGCTCGGGGACTCGGGAAGGGGGAGGAGGAGGGCCATTTTGGCTTTGGGCTTGAGACTGGCGTGGTAGCACTGGAACGGGAGCGGGAGTGGGAGCTTGGGGCACTGGAGCTGGTGTCTCGGGACCACCACCACCGCCTGCAGGTGTGGCAGCAACTAGGGCGCTGATCGCAAGTTGGGTTTCTGCTGTGTCGGCAGCCATATTCACCAGTCCCCCATCGTACCAGAGTTAATGTGTCAGCCGTGATAGGCGATAGGGCGGTAGGGTAGTGGAGGAGAGGTCGGTGTGGGTTCAGTTGAGGTCGGTCAGCGGCAAGCATGAAGCACGGTGATGTAATAGGTGGGACCAGCTTGTACAAAATAAACGAAATTGCTTACACAAAACACACAATAAACAGTGGCTAATTGAATAACACGAAGACCTTTTAAATATCAACCAACACACCTTCTATAAGTTCTGTCTCTGAGGGCCATTCGATGGTTCTCGAGGCAAGTCTGTCATCTTCGAATACCTGCTATTCTGTCCAAAATGTGGTGGACCGCACTGGATGGACGCCTGAATCAAGTGATCCACCTCATCTCATCCCACAGTCTCAGACGCAGTTCTTGAGATGAGGTTCACAAAGAAAGCCTTGTATTACGACATTTCTTACGTATTAACTGCAGTCTGGCACTCAAATGTTGTGCATAACATTACTCTTGACAAATCTGCGCTCTTGGGTTCCTGAGCACGGTTGACCCGTTTAGGGTTTGAGTTTCAACGAGCACTCTTGGCTCAGAGTTGGTCGAAGAAGAATCACGACAGCTTCATGTCCGGGCGCAAGATATTCTAGCTTAACCTTCCGTCCCTCGGAATAGTGGATGATCAGGATTCCCTGACGGGTTATTCCTATCGCGTTTGTTCATTTTGCCACTTGCTAATGCTTCCAACATGGTTCTTAGGCATTTGCACGGGTTCAAGGGCACCAACATGTCAAGAGACATCTCAATCTTTTATTAGTGCTATGGGGAAAACAAGCTGTCTTCCGGTTTTTTGGTCCTGCATGTCGTTCGTTTTGCCTTGGTTCCATGGCTCCCACTAAATAAGCTTCAGGCTGGCGTTCAAGTGGCCCGGCACCTCTTCACCTTGAGCCATGCCCTCGAGCACCTCGGAAGCATGCGAGTCGTCCGCGCGTCACCTTGTAATCCTCACTCGTCTCGGAGATTCAACATTGCGGTCTAATCCTTCCCGTAGGATCATGGCCTACTCGACGAAAGTTGTCGGGCCTTTATCGAGTCCGCGCGGTAGGGAAGACAATGTCCTGATCATTCCCGAACCTCCTCCTCCAAGGCCATCGCTCCCTGGCCGCCGTGTCAAGCAGGTTGCGCCTTTTTCTCATCCGGAAATCACTCGCCGGCGGCCCTTACGATCCACTACCGTCTTGACAGAGTATACCACTATTACCACCACCCCCGTCGTTGTTGTCTTGGTCGAAGGTCCTTTCACCACTGGCCATGCCCAAGACACGGCCACCACACAAAAAGCAAACCCTTTGTTTTCTACCAAGCGAGGAACACTGTTAACAAGGACAAGGTAGGAAGAGCTTCACCAGCCGCAGGAGCTGACGGCTGACACCAGATCCAGGATCGCTGGAGTGGCAGAGCCCACTCGGACAATCTTTGTGGCCATGGATGCCGCGTGAGTGTGCTCGATATCGGCAGTTATATGGCGGGGAAGTTGAGCTGACAGAGCCTCTCCAGCCTGTATGCCCCTCCGCCGGAATCGACAGCGTCTGCGGCCGTCGACCTCCCTCAGGATCCAGGAAATGGAGCGATGCTCACAGGGGAGTGTGCGTCGGCGCAGTATACACTCATCGATGATGGTGGGCCGACCTTGATATATGCGCCCTTTGTGGGCTGTATCAACAACAAACCAGATTGTTGTCCCTATACACCCGCAACCATGGCTCAAAAGTTCAAGGCCGTTGTCACAGCCAGTTCCGATGTGTTTCCCACTCCGCAAAATCAGCAAGATTCCACAATGAAAAGTTGTGCTGCCGATTACTACTCCGTCTCTGGAAGTTGCTGCCCAAGGTACGTCATCATGTCGTCTGAAGAAGAAGCCGTGAACATCAAAAACTGATTACAGGTCACAGCGGCTACGTACTTTGGACCTCCGTCATGGGTGGCCAAACACCATGTATAAGGGCTCTCACAGTAACCACCGAGGTGCAGACCATCACCAACACGCCGGCCGCGACAACAACGAAACCGACCATGGCCGTCACGGGCGTTGTCTTTGCCATGGCCTATCCACTGGAGGAAACCTCGGGAGGACTCCCGAGTGGAACAATCGCAGGCATAGTCGTGGGCATCATCATGGGAGTATTCTTCCTAGCGGCGGTGATATTCTTCAGTTGCCGCTACCGGCGCAGCAAACAACTGAAGAACTTCAAGAAGGAACTCCATCAAAACTTCTATGGCGATAACGGGACTGGAACGTCGGAAGTTCCGACGCTCGTTAACAATACGAACGCCAACAGTACACGGGGAAGCACTACTACCACGATGGCGCATCATCGGCCACAAAGCTCCCTTTGCGGCACCCATTACCTCCACCGCAAGACCATCAAGCGCGACTCGGTCGCCAGCCTCGGGCACAAAGAGGAGCGAGACTTGTCCCAGGTCGATAACCCCGACGAACGATACACACCCGACTCGGCCTACCCCCAAAGACCGCCAGCCAGGGAAGCGATGGTAAGGCGGGAATCATCAGTACACAGTCTGGATTCGCAACTATCTCTCCATGACGAGAACTGTTACGACAACATCTTGCCCTCCCCGGGCACGCCAGGGACCTTGGCAGATGGGAATAACAATCACAATATCCGTAACAGCAGCAATAATCCAACCAACGATTGGGCTGTCTCTGGGTCGGAATTGCACCTGGCAAAACCGCAGAGGCTGTCGAGGGGATACCCGAAGATAGTGTACACTCATTCCCATGGACATGGGAGCAATACAAGTGTGCCGACTACGGTGAATGGTGGCGAGGGTGGGGGAACGGGGAGGCCGTCCACCTCTACTTCAGGGAGTGCGAGCGGGTCGGGAAGTATTTGCAGTAGGCCGTCGACAAGGTTGGAAGTTATGCCGGGAACGCCGGAGGAGGATAATAAGACCAATGGGAACAGGGAGAGGCAGAAGGTTGAGGTTTGAGTTGGAAGGTTGGAAGGAGATTGGAACTTTGAATGTTATGATTGTGATAGAGATTGATGTGGATGATGGATATGTTTATAAAGATGCTTTTGGGATATGAAGGAGAAGGGGGGAGGGATATCACAGGGGGATACGACAGAAACGGACAACAACAACAACAACAACAACAACCACGGACATAGGAGGTTAGAGCGGACAGCCTATGGTCAGAGCAGTTGGTGAGAGAAGGAATGGTGGATGAAGACGAAGGATGATCTAGAAAGTGGGAGGATATCTGTCTGTGACCTGTTTTGTCTCATGATCCGTCATTGGAGGGTGAGTAGGTACAACACCTTTTTTTCTTTTTCTTTTGATACGTCAAAACAAATGAACATATGTCGTACATGGACAAGAGATGGATAGGAACAAAACGAAGAGAATGAGTATTCCGGGGACGGTCTCTGGGGGTTAAGATTAAAACTGGTCGTTATGGGTTGGCTTTAGGGATACACCGTTGTTCTGTTCTTTTTTTCTGGGTCATATCTCTCGTTGTCCACCTCACCTTGCACAGGTCTCTATTCTTCTTTTGATGGGGATATTTCAATAGTGGGTTCTCTTCTGGAACTATTGCATGATGAGTGATATCTGTGATGCACAATGACAACTTCTGTGTCCCCTATATCCAACTTCCAAGCCCGTCATCCTTCAAGTTGTGTTAAAGAACCCAAAACCTATAACGTGACATCAACTTACATTCCACCCTTTCGTTTCACAGAATCATCCCGTCCATCGACACAATCGGATTCGCTGGACCCAAAACACAACAACCCTTATCTGTTCCCACTCGGCAATCAATACCGAACAATTTAAAACCTCCGATCTTAAGGGTCCTTTTTCCTACGGCAATGCAAGCTGCACAATGATATCAGCTCTTGGCTTTTGCACCGCCCCTAATTCCAATCGACCGATCGGTCGGGCACCAGAGGAGGGAACCTCATCAGTCATGTTGTGTAACCCCTCACTTCTTTTCGAGAACTCTCGTTGGGTGGTGTATGCTGACTGGCTCAGATTTTACAAAAGCAGGGAAGTGATCGACAAGAGTGACGCACCTCCCGGATTCTTTCCAGCTCAACCACCATCCACGCTTCACCAACGCGGGGTATGAGGTAAAAATCAGGTTATTCGTCCGGGAACACGAAAAACAGAAAAAGGTTATATCCCCATCCCCATGTCCAGACGGGGAAAATGGAATTTCAAAAAGGGGTGTGTGTTTGTTCAATAAAGAATTCCGTCAAAATCAACAAATATTTGTCAACTGGTCTTGGCAAGGGTGAATAGGGGTCGCTTCAAGACTCAAAGTCATCACTCATCACCTCACAGGTTTCATCTCATGACACTTTTTTTTCTTCACTTTTCATGATTTACGATCTATAGAGAAAATAATCTGTAATGCCTACCCGTCCATCAAGATTACCCCGGCGCATCAGTCATTCCACGCCCCCGAGCACAACGTACGCTCGGGATTACACCGAACACGACGATGATCATGACAGTTCCAGAGGACGGCGAAGGGGTCGAGCAGATGATCACCATCATCGACGACACAGAAGAAGGAGGAGTGTCGAGTCAGACGATGGAATTTACCATGATCCAAGAGATCGCCGCTCTCACAAGAGTCGAGGAAGGGGAAGAAGTGTCGACTCAGACGACGACACTTACCGCGAGTCAAGAGAGAAGCGCTCTCGCAGAAGCCAAAGAAGGGACAGAAGCACCGATTCCGAGGACAGCACTTACCACGGCAAGTCCCGACATCAAAGCCGAAGAAGAGACAGGAGCATCGACTCACAAGACAAGCGCCACCACTCGCACGACGAAGAAACCTCAAGACGAGGTCGACATCGATCAGTACGCCACCCCCTGAGAGGTTCACACCGATCGCCATCTCGATCATCATCAGCCTCTTCCTCCTCATCAGAGAGCGACTTTGACCGTGTCCGTGACCCTTCCCCCAAACAGCCCGGTCGTCTCCACCGCCTAGCCCGCAGCGTCAGCCGTCTAGGACGTCGTCGCAAACCATCCGTCTCATCGCGTTCCAGGTCCAGGAGTTGCAAGGGCAGGGAAGACTCGCACGTCCGCTCCAGATCCCACCCACCCCACCACCACCACTCCTCATCAAAACACAACGAATCCCACTCTCCCGCAGACATCATCTACACAGCCGCACGCACCGCCTTTGAAGCAGGAGCAGTGGCCGCTCTCAAGCTGCGGGATGATCCCTCGCCATTGATAGGTGCCAAAGGTGGCAAGATTGTCGCTGCCGCCGTCGGAGCTGCTGTTGTCGACACGTTCATCGACCAAAAGCACCCTAAGCGGAAAGGAGGGTTGAGACACACTGTCATGAGGCAGGCTACTCAGATGGCGATAGGAAACATCGTTATGCCGGCTGTCATACACGCTGATAAGAGACACGGAAAGGGAGTCCCAGTGCAGACAAGTGTAAGGGGCAAAAGTGCATGGTTTGGGAATATGAAGGCTGCTGGTGCAAAGGCCGGAGGGGGCGTGAGAGCGGGTGGTGGGAGGAGGTAAGTTGGAGAGATGCATAATTTTCTGCCGTTGTACCATATTTGGTCTCGTTTCATTATTGGTACTGACTGCGGGATTGATGTCGTTCTAGAAGGCGGCTGCAATAATGACCTGATGTCTGTAACGAATAAAAGATTGTTAGAAAAAAGACAGTAGAGATAGCGTGAAACAATTGACTTGCACTTACATGACAGCAAGAATGTAGCCTGCCTTTGTCAATCAGCGTTCTCCGAAACTGTAATTAGACGTTCTTCTAGGCCTGTCTGATACAGACAATATGAGCTCGCCTAGTCTTACCCACCAAACATCCCTTTGGTGGCATCTTTCAGCTAGTGTCTCCAATTCGTGGCAGTTTATTAGCGATCTTCTCAAGTAAAACGGTAGACTGTTGATATTTCCGCATCGCTGACCTTTATTAGTGCGCACTTTGAAGGGGACCGTCGGGTCTAGGCTGGAAACCGACAGCTTTTTATCTCTGAATATCAGGCCCAAGGACATTGAACGGGCATCGGTTCCTGGCCCCGCTCCTGTACAGAGGCAGGTTCCTGTCTGAGATCTTGGCATGGACTCGGTGTCCGGCAAAAGCAACACTAGGGAATGTCGGACGGCGGTTTATTGCCGCTTTGAGGTATTCAGCTCCAGCCGGTCAGCCACGGACTCTCTCCAAATCGGACCCCGAACCAGCTTATGTGAGGCGCTCTGCACGGCTCTCTAAGCAAGACCGATGCGGTTGTTTAAATAGAAAGGCAACGGCCGTAACGGTTTGATTCAGAGTCAGCCTCACCTTCCAAGCATTGTCCCAGTGGTTTTGTGTAGATAGCATCCAGACTTACAAAGAGCCTCTTCCCCAAATCCACCGTCCATCTCGACCCCGACTTGCTACATTCCAACATCTGATCTCGCTAGGGAACACACCAAGTCAAAAAAAAAGATGAGAATTCTAGGTCTCCATGGTCAAGGGACAAGTGCCTACATCTTCAAATCTCAAACAGGTAAGTTGCAATACCCCAAATCTTGTCAGATCGCACACTTACAGATGCAATAGTTGCTTTGAGAGCAAAGCTCCCAAAAAGCTACGAATTCGACTTTGTTGATGCCCCATTTCATTGTGCCCCAGCACCAGGTATCAAGGTTTTGTTCGACTCCAGTCATTACACTTGGTGGCCAAAAGCAACCATCAACGGCATCAAAGGTGCGCACAAGTGGTTGATTGACTACATCGAGGAAAACGGACCGTACGACGCCGTGATTTGCTTTTCCCAGGGCTGCTCCTTAGTTAGCAGCTTCCTTATCTACCACAACCTCGAAACACCCGAGGAACCTCTACCATTCAAAGCAGCCATCTTCATCTGCGGCGGTCTCCCTCTCGGTGTCCTCGAAGATCTCAACTTGCCCATCACAGAAAAGGCTCATGCTGTCAACGATGCCACGGGTGCGCTGCTCAAGAAAAAGGCCGGCGCATTGATTGATCTGGCGAAGAATCTCGACAAAATCAAGCCGGGCATGGGACTGTGGGACGACGTCAACGGGTTGCTTCACGACCCGTCAAAGATGCCAGACGAGACAGATGTGTTTGGGATTGACTTTACCGCCATGCCAAAGGAAGCCATGATCAAGATTCCAACAATTCACATCTACGGTGCTAAGGACCCAAGGTGGCCATCGAGTGTTCAGTTGGCGTACTTTTGCGAGAACAAGAAGGAGTACGATCACGGCGGTGGACATGATATCCCTCGGTCGACGGATGTTTCCATCAAGATTGCGAAGATGTTGGAGGATTTGAGGGAGGAGATTGGAGCATAATGCTTGTCGGAAAAGTAATTGATGGTACTGGCATAATATCGGCGTTTGATCGTGGGGGCGGGTTTGTGTTGTTCGGGATCGGCTTATCGGTATTGCGTTTGGGACTCGGGCATTTGGATATACCATTTGGCGATAAGAGCTCATAAATTTCGATGATTTTGGAGACTTAGAGTGACGATGCAAGAAAGAAAAGCGATTGTAATCAACAGTGCGTTTGCTCAGAGGGAAGGCGCACGCAAGGCTAGGAACAGGTACCTTGATTTTGGCAAGTACAAGCAGTCACTGTCGCAGGAGTTCTTTCCATGCAAAAGCAATACATCTAAGAATCAGGCTTCGTATCCTCTTATTTTCATAAGATTTAGATTCTCCATCAGTATCACTCCATTATGCAAGGTACGGGTAAAGGGCCATCAACCTCGACTTACACGGTAGGCGCGTTGAACCCTAACCCTCACGGGCCACACTCTGACCGACGATGTATCAGGAGCCTGATGCGAAACATCAGCAACAATTGCGCAAAACTTCTTATGCACTCCATATGGTGTCTCTTGCGTCCTAAAATCACAAGAAACCCATTTGGGCATCTCCGTGTCGTCAGTGCAGCAAAAGCTGAGGGTCCCGGCGAAGCCCGCCCCGCCGAAGACCGAGTTCGGCCGTCCGCTATCAGTGGGGCAAAATCCGCGCTTGTTATCGGTCACCACCGACATCAATTAGTGATAAAGATCCTGGCCGATAGATAAGCATCAATGTCATGACAGGAAACTTGGGAAGATATAAGAGACGGCTGGTCTCCTTGTTTGACTTCAATTTAGCTCATCCTCAGCCCGGACTAACAAGACAGAACAAATCAAGAACCTTTAAAACCCAAACACTCGCAACCATGCCTTCAGCCACCGGCCCCGTTGTCCATCCTTTCACGCCTCCCGAGGGCTCCAAGATCAACTTCGGAGCCACCATCACAGGCATTGACATTGAGAACCTCACTGGTAAGACATGAAATAGCATCATACATGATGAAACAATGTGACCTCTGTAGAAAAGGGAGAATACCCGTGAAATCGGTAACCTCCTCGGTAAGCCACCCCAATCATCAAACTAACCCCAGAACACCCCCCACTAACATCCCCCACCCAGACTCCGACTTTGCCCTCATCCGTGACGCCCTCTTCACCCACCAAGTCGTAATTTTCAAATCCCAATCCCACGTCTCCCCACGCGCCCAATACGAGCTCACCAACCGGTTCGATCCCCTCGCAACCTCTTATGGTCATGGCAAAACAGTAGACGCCAAACGCTCCATCCTCCACCCCGACCTCAAAACAATCCCCCACCAGCCCCAAGTCCAAGTCATCGGCAACGGCTTTGTGTCTTCCTACGAAGGCCTTCAAAACATCACCCTCCGCCACCCCCACCACAAAACCTTCCACACCACCTCCATCCCCGAAGCCGACGACCTCACACACACGAGGTTCTACAGATGGCACATCGACGCCGCCCTCTACGGCCTCGCCCCTCCCATCGTGACCACACTCCTGGCAGTCAAAGTCCCCTCTGGCCGCAGGCAAATCTGCCGTTACGACGACGGAACAGGCGATGAGCTCTCCGTCCCTTTGGGAACCACAGCTTTTGTCTCGTCATGCACCTCCTACGACATCCTCTCCCCCAAAGACCAAGCCTTTTGCCGTTCCACCCGCGTGGAATACGCCCCCCACCCCTACATCTGGATGTCAGGCGCCAAATCCCGCTCTGACGGGCTGGGTATGGTCTCCCAAGGCAAAGAGATTCCTCTCAGGGACCTCCCCCCTATTGAACAAGACAAGATCCAGATTTTGCCCATGTGCTGGAAGAATCCTGTCACGGGAAAGCTAGCGCTGCAGGTGCACCCTTCTGCGATTAGAAAGTTGCACTTGGCTGATGGGACAGTGATTGAGGATTTGGCGGAGGTGAGGGAGATTGTGCATAGGCTGCAGAGGCCGGGGATTGCACCCGAGTATGTCTATGCGCATGACTGGGAGGAGGGGGATTTTGTGCTTTTCCACAACAGGGGGGTGTTGCATAGTGTTGTAGGCGCGTTTGCCGAGGAGGAGGTGAGGTTGTTTAGGCAGTGCAATGTTGCGGCGAGTGAGTTTCCTTTGGGGCCTGATGATGAGTAGATCAAGCTAAGGGTTCGACGAGAGGAGGGGAGGTTAAGGGTTTAGACTGTTTTGTGCTTTCTTTGAGATTTAGATGGGTAGTTTTGTTTAGCGTGCAATAGGTGTTATCATCCTTTCTTTTTTAAATATCAGCGCTTGAGAGTGATGAGACACAGCTGAGGCAATAGAACAACCATTACTGTCATTTAGGGCAGGGGAACAAATAAATTCAATCATTTTCTTTTCTTTCTCATGACCGAGACCCTCACCAACCCAAAACACCATCACCCTCCTCAACCTACCTATTCTTAACTCTCATGACAGCCTGAGATATACACACAATGTCAGACAAATCAACCAATAGAATAGCAGGTAAAGACAGAGCAAAACAAATACCCATAATAATAAAAAATAAAAATGAATTAACAAAAACCCCATGATATCATCAACCATTCATGTCGTCATTCCTATGTCTAAAACAATGCCTATGCTTCTCGATGCCCCTTCATCCATCATCACATCACGTCAGGTACCAACTTGTACAAAGTTCATTCATATCATAACTTCAAAACAGAAATTCTTCCCTCCCCCAACGTAATGATCGCTTCGCTTCGCTTTGTTTGCTTGTGGCAGTGGTGGTGGTGACACACGTGATAAAGAAAAGTTGACGAGATCCAGAATGTCCCAAGAAAAAAGAATAAGAAATACAATAAAATAGCCAAAGAAAAATCCAAAAATGACGACAAGAAAAAAACAAAACGCTATCCCACAATCGTCGCAGGGCCACCTCCTCTCATTGTATCCTCAGGCGGGCCAGGCTCAATATAATTCACCCACTCCGACACTCGATGCAAGCCTCTCCCAGATCCACTCAGGCCAGCCTGCATCGAGGGCTTGGCCTCAGTCTTGTTGTGCTCCCGGTGAGCTTGCGTGGCCCGTCTTCGGATGTGAGGAGCACGGGCAGAACCCCCGCTGGGATCCCACTCATGCAGTCCCATGCCCATGCCCGGGGGACCAAACCATTCAGGTGTCGGTCCTCCTGGATGACGGCCGGAGACGTAGATGTCCTCCTCCATGGTGTGCCTGCGAGGCATATGCGAAATAGCCGGTGGCGGCACCGGAGCGACCGGAATTGATGGACCACCTCCGTGTCCGTGCATCATTGCTGCTGCCGGGTGCGATGCGGTACGAGAAAGAGGCGGTGGTCCTCTTGTAGGACTCAGCGGCCCCTGGGGCACCATCGCATTTATCATGCCCATGTGTCCCATGTGTCCGGGCGGTCCGACAGGGCCAACTCCGATGGTGGTCATAGCAGCAGGTGGGACGGCGTGGCCCATCCCGCCCATGTGGTAGGCTCCTGGACTCTGTCTGCTCTCCGGGTTGAAACGATCGGCGAGCCGTTTGTCGAATGACGACGCTCGGCGTCTCTCGGGCGAAGGAGCACGGAGTCTATCGTCAGAATGAGCCAGCTGTCTTTCGGGCATTGCCATGTGCCTCTCTGGCATCTGCTGTTGTTGTCTTTCCGGCATCGGGGCGTGCCTTTCCGACATGGAGGCGTAGCGGTCAGGAGTGGCCATGTGTCGTTCAGGAAGCTGCATGTGTCTATCCTGGGGTGCCATGTGCCTTTCTGGGATCTGCATGTGCCTCTCCGGCGCGAGCATGTGTCGTGGCTTCTGCGGAATCTCCATCGCCATGGGTGCTCCTCTTTCTGGGGATGGGAAACGCGTCGGGACTTGCCAACCATCGGGTGACTCTTCGCGCCGCTCCTGAGCAAATGGATGGTGTCTATCCAAAGAACGCGGCCGTCTCGCAGTAGGGAATGTTTGTCGTCTTTCGGGCGAGTACGGTCTCCGTCTGTCGGCTGTGTAGTTCTCGGCAGCAAACTCCTCATATCGCTCCGGCGAAGCATAGCGCGCCGCTCTTTGAGCATAGGCCTCGGAGGCATAATCAGCGCGCGGCGCGGCCCGAGGTGGTACTCGGTCGAAGGCGGGGCGTGAGGGTGGCTCAAATGCCGAACGAGGCGGTGGCGGCGCCATGGGAACATGTGTTTGCGGAGGTGATGGTGCAACAACCGTTGCAGCCCTCCCAGCTCGGAAATCACCGTTTCCGAAAGACGCTCCGCGGCTCCGAGCTTCGATGCGTCGTCGAGGTTGTTCTTCAAAGTCAAAGACGTTGACACCTGCCCTTCCTCTACCGTACTCGGCCTGGTCATCGACATGACCAAAGGCATCATCAAAAGAATGCATCCGGCGAGCATGATGAGGTTCTTCACGGACTTCCATACGCCGAGCAAGATATGGTTCTTCCTCGTAGCTCGATGGGCGAGGCTTTACAGTGCCTGCATAAGAGGCCGGGAATCCCGACCGTAGAGCCTGGGGAGAGGGAACACGAGATGCGTACTTCGGCGCAGATGCAAAGGGATTCGGGGGTTCGTCCATCGGCGTCCTCATGCGGTCTACGGCTGCTCGAGATACAGCTTGGACCGAGTTATTCGTCATGGGGCATGCGCACGATTTCCACGGACCGCCGCAGAGCATACAGAACTGAGCACCACAACGGCTGATAGGGACAGGTTATTAGCTGGGAACCATCATGATTGCGGTGACATGGAACCTGGACTTACCACTTCATATGGTTGCAGCCTTCAGCGAGTTCGACCATGTGATGGCACTGATAACAGGTCTGGTATGTATCTCGCTTGGATTGCGGCATGAACTGTGCTGTGTTCTCATCGCCTGGGCAGCTGTACTGCGGATGCCACAGTCCATGGCAAGCACAGCAGACTTTTGTTTTGCAGTGACTGCATTTTGCCTGCCCACGCCCGTTCTCCTGACGAATGTTGTCGGGCTGGAACCACCTGCCACACCGTTCCTCTGGACAATATATGCGGCTTCTGGTCGTATACTCACGGTATTTTCGGTTCCACTCGGCTTTGAAATCTTCACCCAGCAGTTTGTCGACGTGCTTTGGTGGGATGGGCTCTGCGGTACAACATCGAGGGGGCATATGCTGTGGGCCTCGGAGAGACAGCTCAAAGCTGCGCACCAGGCAAGTGTTGCACATGCGATGTGCGCACTTGAGCTTAGCTGTGTTCTCGACCAGAGTCTTGTTGTCTCTGCATGAGACACAAGTGGTAAACCTCTTGGGTTGTTGCCTCTCCAACTGCATGTTATTGGCAGCTGTCGGATCGGCAAACATGGACCGCTTGGAGCTGAAGCTCTGTGACGACGCATGGTGTGACCCTTCTATGGTGGTGTTGGCTCTTCTGAACACTGAAGGGGCCCTCGACACATAAGCGTCTGACTCATACTGCCTAGTCGACGGTCTATCGCCAGGGTTAGCTACTACTAAGAAATACTGCCTATTCGGAGGCGGTTGACAATACCTTCTGGTTCGGGATTTGGACCGAGCCCGGTCACCATCGAGACTCGGAGCACGGGAAACGTCTCTCGGACGACGATAGGCATCCGGCTTCACCGACGCAGCTCGAGAGGGTGCTCGGGAAGGGGCTCGGGATTGAGCTCGCGATCTTCCTACACCTACCGATTGCTCATACCTTGTCGATGCAAAATCCGGCTCCGGATCTGGATCCTCATAGACGACCTCAATTTCGGGCTCCTCTGTGCGCCGGTTGAGGCGCTCATGCATGGACGGTGCGGGAGGGGGTACCGGGGCGGTGGGAACAGCCGGAGGCTTCCTTCTCCGGGTAGGCTGTTGAATAACCACTTCCTCCAAGGAATCCTCGGTCACGTCAGTTTCGCCCTCAGAATCGGACATGGAAGTGCGGGGTGAGCGCCTAGATTCAGGAGTGGACCGGTAGCGGTGAGCGGAGCGAGAACTCTGGTCGCGACGAGATGCCATCGTCTGGCGGCTTGCTGGCCGCGATGGACGTATAGGCGGCTCATCATCGTCGTCGTCGTCGTCATATGAAGGGCGATGTTGCATACGGCGGGCCATGGCCTTGGTGTCGACCAAGGGCACGGTGGAGTTGGGCCGCATGGCAGCAGTCCGATGTCGAGAACGGGACGGCGGCTTGGACGGGAGGTCGGAGTCCTCGGAGTCGGTGGGACTCGGGAGCTGTTGACGCTGCTTCGAAGGACGTCGAGATGGTTGCTGCTGCTTGGGAGGCGACGCTTGGGCGTCGTCTGAGTCGTCAGAGGACTCAACAATGTCTATGTCTATGTCTATATCCCCATGACGTTTCGGGTGAGGCGACGGACGGGGTCGTGGCCCACTGGCTGATGTCCAATCGTTTTGGGACTGGGGCTCCGGCTTGGGAGATTTTCCTGTGCGCTTCTTCCGCACACTGCTTCGCGAAGTCCTAGGCCCGCCCTGTTGCTGGTCTTCGACGTCGGCCATTCGATCGATTCGTCTTGGTTCCCGTATTACTGGCTCACTTCAACGACAACAGGACAACGGGTCTGGAGTCTGATGGGGCACAAAACACAACAAGATGGCGTGTTAACAGCCGCTTTGGCACTCTGAGTGCCTCTGTGCCGCGGCAGGTGGATGGTGGAAGAGAATTGCGACGGGGGGTAGACGAAGCGTCGGCCAGATGGTCCAGTGTGGTTGGACGGCGGAGGCGGGTCTGCAGATGCCCCAGAGCTGCGATTGGGCTCACTGGCTTCCCACTTGGACCACTTGCATTGCCAGCACAACACAATTCCTTCAGACAGCCCACGGTGCCACCCCTTGGCTTTGCCCTGGGCTCGCCCTAACCACGGATGAAAAACCGGCAGCAGCCTAATAAATACCTGACCCGTCCTAGCTTGCAAGTGCTCTCTGCAGACAGCTGAAGGATCACCAGCTTTGGGCACCGCCGAGAACCGTGGAGGAGGGATCAGGCCTAATGCGGGAGTTCGGTCGGGTGGAGGAAGAGCGAACAGGTCGGTCGTGGGCAAGGTGAGGTGAGTGAGGAGAGACGAGAGGGAAAGATGAGATGAGGGGTGATGACGGCTTGAGGCCTCGACCGTCGGAACGCTGTCTGGGGTGCTTGGGTCCTTCGCTTGCCGTGTTAGTGGAGAAAATCCCCCTTCCGAAGCATCAGTTGCCGGCCCTCTTCCAATGGGACTGCTATCACCTCACGACGCAGCTGACAGGCTAGAGTCGCGACCACTGTGACGCAGCCGACGATTGGACACAACGATCCCCGCGACCGACTGAAAAAGAGATGGCTGAACACAGAGAGGCGAGCTATCACATCACGTGATGCGGGCTTCAACAGTCCCAATGGCAGCACATTCCTGGACCCCCAGCTCATGCCAGCAGCCTCTTGTGGGAGAAAGCTGGAGGAGGGAGAAAACAGGTTCTGGTTTGCCGCGCTTATTTGCGTCAAGGCAACGATCAGATTGCTGGGAAGTGCCAGCTGGAAGACAATGTTAGGGTCAATGGATCGGGGGCCTCTATAACCATTGAATCAAGGGTCTTGTCTTGAATGCAGAGTGTTTTGTCAGAAAGCCATACCAGCATCAAGAGAATCGCTGTCCTTTGGTTTGAAAACCACTCTCCAACAACCAATTTGAGGGCTTCCGAGCTGTTGTTCATGCGAATAGCTGTTAGGCCTGATCCTAGTGTCGACCCAAAAGGAGGGGCTGTCTTGACGACGATCCTTCCCCGCATTCTGTCATGGAGTGGTCAGTGCGGTCCCGGCCTCCAACACAACACAAGCCGTTCAGCGGCACGGGGCGGAGGAGCGGCACGGGCGGAGGAATGACACAGACGGCAGCGGATCCCGTCCTATCGGGCGCAGGGGCCTTCCCCGGAGATCGATTCTCGGCGCTTGGAAACATCTTCGGCACCGAAGACTCCACGGTCCAAACCTCAAGCTTGACCGAAGACCGATGTATTCACGGACCGGTCGTCCTCCACAGCAACAGGAAGGACGGAGCACATCCCTATGGTTAACGATTACCCAAATGGCTCTGAAGTCCACATGCCGGCGCTCCTCCACTTCTAGCCTCCAGCGACTGCCACTTTATCCCATCATTAGATGCTGAAATGCCTCACGGGTCTCCGATCAGCTGCAGGGGAAGATGCCAAAGCAACCATATCCCGACTCCCGAGACATGATTCCATCATTTGGTTGCACAACGGAGTCAACTACCGGCACACGGTACTGTACCGCACATCATGCCGTGGAACGCAAGACGGCGAACTGACCGGTCCGGGATATGCTCAAACGGAGGAGCCGGCAGTCGCAGCTTTCATCAGAATGGGCTCACCTTGAAGGCAACGTGATACAAGCCTTTTTGCCTGCTGCGGCGAAGGCTATCGGTATGACGGTGCGAGACTGGCTGCCCACTGACACAGTAGTATCCCCAACAAACGACACCCAAGACAAAAACCGACCGTTGAGCAAGTTCCATCCCGTCCAAGATGCAACGATAAAAACACCAATATGGAACGCTCTGAGCATGGACGTCGGGATTGATCCCGAAAACTTGAGGCTTTAGCAAAAGCATCACCGACACTACAGAAGGCTGATGTAACTTCCAGATGTATCGCACTCGCTAATCATGCAACAAAACACTCAAGAGTCTACTACCGTACCTTATATTACCACTACCCACAAAGCCAGCGGCATTGAAAATTAAAAGGAGAAGAGCCAAAATGGACCCTTTGACGTTGCACTGTCGGCCCTATTTTTTCGCCGTGACTGGCCTTGACACCCAGCAAAGGTAGGCCAGCGTAGCTTTCACAACCCATCTCGGATCGGACCATGATGAAATCATCATTATCATGCTGAATTAAGACGTCAACCACCATCTAAGAGGCCAGCGACGAATCTGACTGCCGGAATAATATGCACACTTCTCCCACCGCCCTACCTGGATGAAACAAGGTAAGTCGAGCCGTCTCCATGTACTGTTCCGGTTCCACCACGTGGTTCCCCGAAAAAAAGCAGTACAATAACTTGGTTTCTATCAACGCCCATACAACTCTACACAATGTTACACAGGCATTGATTGCCTTGTGCCCAACAAACATGTCGTATCACGGGCAGGTCTTCCGTGGCTGCCTTGTATCAGCACTACGGAAATCTGCTACAACTACCACCAGCCCTTTTGGTCTCGGAGTTGAGTGCTCAGGCCTGGTTGTAATGCTAGAATGACCGATTCACTGTTGATTTCTCGCGCATACCTCGGTGATTTCATCGTCAAGACGGTGAGGTTGAGTAGGTACAAACATCTACATCGATAACTACTCGCACTAACGAAGGGGAATTGCCCGCTCTTGGACCCAACGGCACCAAGCGAGATCACGTCTGTCTTCTTCCAGACCCCCGGAATCATCGCTTCTGATGTAGACGGTTCCCTAGGCTTGGTACGTGGGATCATATGGAGATTCCTCCTCGTTTCGTTTCAGCTTGAGAAAAATATTCCTATCTTTCGTCCGATGTCATCTCGGTCCCATCTCATCACATAATGACAGATGTGATAAGATCTGACAAAGCAAAACGGTTGTCTGAAGCCTTGCCGGCTCCATCCGATCTCATCTCGTTCAGGTACGCCATCTACCATCCAAGGAAACGGTGCCTGAATATCAAACCCCAGCTAGCTTAGCCAGACCACCTCGTCACATCGCATACTACAGATCTAGTCCATCATGTCTTCATGATCAAGGTCTCACTCCGGTCCACATTCACATCTACACCCCTTCTGGTACGCACAGCACAACCCGAAAACGCTCGGAAACTTGGACACCACCGTGAGGCCAGGTATAGCTATCGTACACCTCAGCTTCACACCCCTCGATCCCGCAATATTCGCCGCCTATCCACCATCATACACCACCACCAGCCTCACTTGATCACCACATAAACCTCGCTACCACAACCCCATCATCTCCGGTCAGAGCTCAGGGTAGGTAGGTAAGTAGTCGTGGTAAGGTAGTGTAGCACAACTGCACCCTTTTTCCTTCGTGGCCACAGTCAGTCAAACTGACCAAATCTCGGAGAATAAAAAACAAGAAAAAATTCACGCCTTTGTCAGCAGTTACCAGACACAACAACCGACCCCAGCCACCACCATATGCCACACGCCTCCCCTATTTGGCCACTCACTTCATACTAATGCGTGTACAAACACGGGCTCGGAACTCCAGACCGAAGATCCCCATCAGCATCTCCGTCCGCACATAGCCATCACCACACACATCACGCGCATACGCCAACTAGACCTGACCTTGACCAAGAAGGCAATCAACCCCCCTCTGCCTCGCCACGCCTGGTCGAACAATGATTGTTCCAAAAGAGGTTCTCTCTCTTCCCCACAGGTGGCACACATTTTCCGAGCCGTGTTTCTCTCCTCCTTGTCGTGCACTAAGGAGAGCACATATCCCAAAACCGGCCGCTCCACACCTTAACCTAAGTAGGCACCTACCTAGACAGTGCACATGGTGAACGAACTCCCGTCCGTAACCCACAATACATTGATCCTCCCGTCTTCCTGCGCGCAACATATCCCCCCTCCCATCCCGAGTCCGAGTTCATAACTCCACACTGCCCAAAAAAAAAACCACAAAACCGGTCGTCGTTGCAGCAGAACCTTTTGTCCAAGTTCTGCAGGTCATCTCGTTTCGTGCTAGTTTCGTCTCATGTTTTTTATCCTCTTCGTCCCGCCCCTTCACCCCATCCACAACGGTTGGTCGGTTTTGGTTGGCGGTGGTGGTGGTTGACAAAAAACAGGCCAGCAAATGAATTCTCCTACCGAGCACCGACTATCGAGAGTTAGGGTCTTGTCAAACGTTCAAGCCCCCCACCCCCCCCTGTCCGGCGTTAACAAGTACATGACTGGAGGGGGGGGATTTTGGGGAACTTTACGGTCAAGGGTTTGAAAGAAGCCCCTCCAGGGTTTAGACAGACGTTTGTGGATACCGCGTAGAAAAAAGAGTTATCCAAAGCCAAGTATCTCCCCTTCAGCCAAGGCAAAAAAAAAAAAACGGCTTTCCTCTTCCGCGATCAGCCACCACCGCCATGGCGGCTGGAAAACTCAACGGTCTTCTTTCTTTCTTCCTTCAACGGTCAATCGCTCGGCACCGCTCATCGCCCCTTTTTCTCAGCGGTGGAGTCTGGCTGCTGATCCGCAAGACTGCCAACATCGTCACATTCACATCGACAAGTCCAACACATCAATCGTAGTGTTTTTGACAGCCATTTTGATATGTATATATATATATATATATAAGAATGGGGTATGTAAACTATACAGAAAAAAGTTACAACATCAAGGATAAAACCCTTTTCCCCCTAGTCAAAAAAAAAAAATGGCAATGTTGCCCAAAAAAGAAGTGAAAAAAAAAGAAGTGGTATCCCAACTGAAGAACAACAAAAAAAGGTATTCATGCAACATCTCTGTAGCCAAATCCAATTTCCAAGCCTGTTTCCCCCGCCTCCCAACCTCAGAGTTCCTTCCGACTGTCCCCAACCTCTGGTGTGCGTGTGTATGTCATCGTAGAGTTGTTTCCAATCCCCATATATATATATACGACATATAAAAGACTTTGGCGTTGCGTTGATGTTGTTGCGTTGTCGTATGTGTGTGTGTGTGTGTGTGTGTGTGTACGTCCTCCGTTACATTTTCACAATTCACCCATAGATATTCTTAGAAACCCCCCCGTCTCGTAAACCACGCCCCCCCCCCTCTCCCATCCTCTCGTATCGTTGCAGAAGAGAAACCCATCCGCCACCAGCCAGCCGCCACTTATTGCCAACTCCAAGAGATGATATGATGATGATGAAAAAAATGTCAATAATGATGATGATGATGATATGTTACCTGATTTTTCTTGACCACCTGCCCTGGGATGAAAGATTGAGAAAACAAGAGAAATGAATTGGTATAAACCCCCTGACCCAGCCAGCAACATATGGCCGCCCCTCCGTCACCGTTGTGCGGTTGTCGTTTCAAGTTGAAGATAAAAGTATGATGAAACCCATAATCGAATAAAACGGGGCGGATGAACAACCCCCAGAATGGAAAGGATGAGTTGAATTGATGAGTGACAACGTCCCAAAATGCGGGGAGAAGGCGGGGTGAAAACATGGGGTAACGGGGGGCCGGCCCGAAAACCCCGGTCCCAAGGACAATCCGTTCAATTTGCGACCGCCAACTACAAAGAAAACGGAGGTGTGTGTGATTAGCCCGGAAAAGGATTCGCACTCACTCACACACTCTCACACACACCATCATCATCGTCCGGGCCTTGTTTTCTGCGAAGATGGGGAACGTGTGTTTGCTGAGAAATTGCACCGAAAAGTTGTATCGTTTGTTATGCGGAAAATGTCGGTGTTGTTTCGTCCACAAGATGCGCACCTATCGGGGCACCCGCCCCGGCGCGTGGTAACCCAAGCCCGCTCGAGTCGTCCGATGAATGAACCGGCTTGTTTTCGCCTTGGACGTCCGCCACGCCCGGGTCTTTTCCCCTCGGTTTTGCATGTGTCATTGTCGTCCATTTCCTCCCCCCGTCTTTATCGGACCCGATGTCGGGTTTGTGATATCGGACAACGTAGGAACCTGACAACAACTGGGGTACCGAAGAGTTGCGCAAGTTATGTGACGGTTTTTCGATTTTCGTATGAAGGTCCTTGCTGATATCGCCTTCAGACGATGCATGCTCCGGCGGGATGCTAGGTGTTCGTACCAAATGTGCAGCGGCTACATGCGCACCTTCAGTAATAAGCGAATGCCGGCATGGGGTCTTTTGCAACCCGGCAAGCGGCTGTCTTTCCTACAAGACCGGAAACGTGGTTCATGGGAGCGTTAGGCGAGACATATATGTCAGTGTTGGTAATCAGGGCTGGTGATGAGGGTTCGGGGTGCGGGTGTCCGGACTGGGCTGTCCTTGATTGCCGCAAGGGCTCACCCGCTGAGGTAGGTCCGACGTCTGACTTCGGCTTCCTTGATGATTTCAGCCGAGAGGCTCAGACTTGGCGACAGGACAGCGTAGCGTTCGATCTCCATGACGACGTCGTTGATGATTTGATCAATGGTATCGCGGTGGGGAACCAGGCTCCAGAGGATGCTCGACAGTGACGGCGACATGGTGGCGCCCATGACCAAAAGTGTCTGTGATACTATGGACAGAGCACCCTGCCAAAGGTACGGCATATGTCCGGCGTGACTGCGGCCAATTCGTTAGATTAACTGTCAAGAGGCGCTGCTGACCAATGGGAAAGACGGGAAAAAGACTTACTGCGCAGTAATGTGCTCCAGTTGCCGGATTGACGCTTCTAGGCACTTTGTGCAAGCCTCCCGCACCGAGGGGTCCAACACCGCTTGCTCGTTGTCAAGGACCGCCAGAATATAAGGCCGATAGATGATGGTTCGGCAGGCGAAGAAACGTAATCTCAGCACCGTCTGCACCGGATCGGGAAGCATCGTCCGTGTGAAGGGAAACTGCAGCGGTAGCGGCAAGCTCTCATACCACTGTGTCAGCTGGAAGTCAAGCTCTGCCACGACCGGCTCCAAGCTTGTTGTTGATGCCATGGAATCCTTCGAGTAGATGAGCTGACTGACGCGGTTGAGCAGCCTCCTCAGTGCAATCTCGGCCAGGAAATACCACAACTCGTCGCGTCCAACTGCTTCCTGCTCATCGCCCTCGAACCCGCAGGGAAGACCAACATTCTCCTCAAATGCAACCACACCAGAATGGGGGAGGTCCAATTCGGCCAATAAATCGCTTTCGAAGAGAAGTGAGTTCCAGTAAATTCTTTCGATCAGCTCCCTCTGATCAGCGGGCACTCTGCTCGGCGCCATGAGCAAAAGCTGCAGTTTCGTACTTGTCGTGCAAAGCAAGTTCCATGCCTCCAGCGGTCGAACAAGGTAAAACATATAAGCAGCAGCCAGCAAGTGACACTGTGCTGCGAGCACACTGTTGGACGTCATCATGCCTGGCAGCAGAGACCAAGCTGCGGTGAAATACTGAAGTCCGGGAGGGTCCTCGTGGGGTACAATCCTCGAGATGCTGCCTCTCGAGCTAGCCTGGCCCAGGGCCAGCACCAACAGCACAATGCAACTCTCTGGTCCTTCTCTGAAACCGTTTGATAGCGCTATCCTGTAGTGGCTCCTCCACGTGTATGGGTTGACGCAGGCGTACCAGATGTTGACTCTGTCAAAGTAGGCTTCGATGTAGGCATTCGTATTGGAAAGGTCGACGCAGGGAGTCTTGGCGAGCGAGTGCAGCGGCTCACGGGCCATCTCAAGCTGCAGGAGAATTTGAGGGTCGTACGGTCGTGATACCAAATCGCGGATCATGGGCCACTGCAGCAGATGCAGAGCCGCATTCGTGTGCACCTTCGGCATGGTCGAGATATTGTTAGTGGCTGTGGCGGACCATGTCCCAAGTCCACCGCTGGGAATGACGGACACAAAGTTGGCGGCATTTGACCCGATTCCCATCAAGTTGTCACCGCTGAGAGCTGTCCCATTGCTCATATTTGGCGAATCATGAGACATGCCCATGCCATTGGGGTGGCCCACCATGTTCATCTGGAGCAGGTTCTCGATGCGGTTCAAGCGCTCCAGAATAAGCTTGTCGCCGGCATCCAGCTTGATGCCGGGCTCGCGATAAATGCACTCGGCACCCAACTCGGTACATAGCTTGCACTTTGGCTTCGTGCCATCGCATCGTGACTTCCTCGAACGGCAAACCTCGCACTATAAAATCCTGTCAGTAACCTTCCCGGCTGGTCCTGTGTTCTCGATTCAACGTACAGCGATGGTTGCCCTCCGCCTTGGATAGTCGACGCCCGCATCGGTATTCCGCCTTTTAAGAGGGTTGATACCCTCATCGCTCGGTGCCTTCTGCATCCCATTCGATTCTGGCCTGTTGTCTGATGACTGTGAAAGATTGCGCGCCTTCTGCGCCGAACCGAGTATGCCTTCCCTGCTGAAGCTAGGAGTCCGAGCCGACTTGAGAGATGTTGGTGACTTGAGAGAGTTTACGCCACCGCCGTTAACCTGGACCTGGGCCAGAAGCTGGGGCGAGGGCACCTCGATGGTGAAGTCCCTGTTCGGCAATGGAAACCTTCCTACAACAGTAGCACTGGCAGCCGCAGTCATAGTGGCCGTGGAAGAATGTGGAGAGTCACCGTTGGACGATGGTGACATGCTGTTGGCACTCGGTACGTTGGTGAGTGCGTTCAAAGAGACAGACCGGTGATGCTCGTGATGTGTTCCGATAAATATGGGTGTTGTTAGAGAATCCCGGGCTTCCGTGTTTCGTTCGAGGTAATCAACCGGCGAATAGCAGCAACCGCTTCCCGCTTCGACGGTTCTGTCGACTCAGACACCGCAAGCACCAAAGACACAAGCACTCGGTTGTTGTTGTCCAGCTCGCATCATCAAGCGGCGACGACCAGAGGGAGTGAGGTGGAGGAGATGGAAAGGAACGGAGGTACGCTGGGCCGTATGTCGGTGATGGGTGGTGATAGCAAAAGTAAAGGGGGAGGGCAGGTCTTTTCGGGAACTGTGGGATGTGAAGGATTCATATGGGGGTAAGCTCGCCTAGAGGTAGCGTGAGCGGCAGCCCTTGTAGAATAAAACCCAAGACCGGTATGAACAGGAGGGAACAGGTACAACAGATGCACCCTTGGGTGGCTTCGGAGATACCTACCTCTTGAAGGGGGGGTGGACGTCTGAACTAACGGTGACTTGATGCTTTGTGGGGGAAATTTGCCCTGGTCCTGTTGATGAGTTCCCAAGGCCGGGTCACAGTGATCCGCGGTGTAGCTACCGTGATGCTGATACCCCCTTGAGTGTACCGTTGGATTGGCAGCGGCTCCAGGTTAGCTTGCGGCAAACCCCATCGCTTTTCACTCACGCGATGGACTCCAAAATTCGTCGTCCAAAACGGAGACGGGACGGTGGTCTACAGGGGAGCCCCATGCGCTAGGCTCGACAAGGGTGGGAACCGCGAACGACCGATGGACTACGACCCCCTGCTCAGCGTTGCAGTGACGCTGAGCGAAAGCGCCATGTGGAGTGGCAGAAAAGTGGTCTCTGATGGTGCTGTGGGTGTGCCCCGGATCTGGTGCGTGCTGGATCATGGAGGATGTATCGAGGGCCGAGGTCCTCGAGGGAATCAGGAGCATGGGGACGTGAAGCGAGCCGCGAGCAGCCGGTGGTCTGGCTGTCACCTGTGTCACCAGCTGAGAGAAGTCATCAGCAAGGGACAAGCAGGAGGGAAGTCTGTGTTGAAGGGGTGGGGCCCGGACACAGCATTTGCGGAGAAGGGGGAAAGAAGGAAAACGAGATGAATCATTGGAGGAGGAGGAGGAGTCGCAAATCAAAAACGCGGGGGTGGGGTTCCCCAAGGAATCTCCAAACCGTTCGTTCACTTCTTGGGCTTGGGCTGGGGAAGACAGCAAAAGCATTGACCACTGACCGCAGGTGCAGGTGGTCGGTCTGCTCCGCTCGTTCCGTTGCCTGTTTGAGCTTCCATCATCCAAAAGTATAGGCAGGTAAGCAGAGTGACAGAGGGTATGTTGAACGAGGCATTGACAAAGTGCCTTATACATGAGACTTACGTTGACTGCCCGTCTCGGCACAGACAGACAGACAGACAGACACCTACCTACTACCGTAACACGTACTCGTACTGACCAGGGCAAGGACAGCGGCGCTAACTCATGTAATAGTATCGTGTACCGCGAGGGCTAGCCACCAATGCCATGGCGGTGAATGAAACTGCAAAGGTTAGCCGATCAGCTGAAAAGCTCCAGATCACTCGCCAGGCTCTTGCTGCAACTCCAGCAGACAGACAGGGCAACAGGGACTTTGACATGACAGCACGTATGCAGATGTCCATGGGTTGTCGGCATCACCAGCCGGATGAAGGGAAATGGTGCGCACGTTCACTCATAGTCTTACTTTTCTTGTCAACACACGAACCCGAACCCGGGCCCTGGAAGACCTCTCATGTAAGACACACTGAAGGCCATGTGGAGGTAATCATCGTGGACCTGCATCCCCGGTTTGATCTGCAAAAACATCCCCAGAAATGACAGCTAATAGCCTCAATATTCTCAATCCAGCTCCCCCATCAAGAAGCAGCAGTACAATCGTGTACATTGACCCCGCATCTTCGCTTCCAGTCAGTCATCCAATCACCAACAGTCCGGACTTTGACGGCATGATCACCAGCTCACCCATCCCCGCCTCTTAATACTCTGTTAATTCTTGACTCGTGTGTGTGTTGATGTTGGTTACGAAGAGTTTAGGTGGTTGTACCGGCCTTATAAGAGCGAGTGGTAAGGTCGTGCTTCTACCAGGGACCCCTTCACATAATACAAGCGCGCCATACCGTAAGGCTTGATAAACCCTTGCAAATTGTATTTAGCATAAATTCAACAACTGCCAGCGTCGCTCCTGGTAATCTCTGGGCTCGACGAATCGCCTTGTTCCCATGCTCGGGCCCTCCGCACTGTCCGCCGCGAAGAACTGTGGTGAGGAGCAGAGAGTTCGAGAAGGCCACGAAAGAACTCCACACCACACGGAACATCGTCTTGGAACAAAGCTGTTCGTCATGATCCTCGTCAACCTACTAAGCTGGTGGTGGTGGCAGGTACCTGCGTCCTGGATGTGTCGATACGTACGATACAAGCACACCCACACCACTCTGCCAACAAAAAGATCACCTCGGGAGTCGATCGAGCATCGTCTTGTAGGCGGCAAACGGGTGGATGTAGACGGTCAGGTGGTGATCAGTTCCCATTCCGCCTCTGCGGCCGTATATGACTCTTCTCATCAACAGGCTTCTTTGCCTTCCCTTCTGGTGGATGAAGCAGGATCTCGTGAACATTCAACACGATGGCCCGCTCCACCGCATACTTGCCACCGCCGCCGACAAGCTGCGTGGCTGCCTCGACTGCCTAAGGGTCCGTCCTATTTCGGGTAACCGAGATATTGCTGATATTGAGGGCTCGATAGAAGGGTGGTGGACCGCTATATTGGGAACCAAGTTTTGGTCCTCTTCCTTCTCGACTGTCAACTTTCGTTTCCTGCCGTGCGACCACTGGAAGGACTCCCGTCTAGACTCGTCAACAATGCTGGGCTGTCTGTGATGGCAAATTGGCCCAAGCACGTCACATCTCGAAGCTCCCGTCTGTCGAAGCCGCAATCTCGCCTTGTTCGCGATACCAAAATCCCGCCCTCTGTGTGTCCTAAAGGGTACTTGTGGCTGTTTGTGGGGCGCATAGAAGCACTGTCCATCCGATTCGGAGCAAGTCGCTTTTTCCAACGGCTCGAAACGTCAAAACGGGCGGTGGTAGACCGTTTCAGGATTAACTGGTAAATTACGGTCTGCACCGCGCACGTGCATCCGCAGCCCAGCCGAGTGCGTTAGTGGCTTGGGGAACAGCGACTTCCACTGGGCGCCCAAAAAGGCGGTCGGTCCGAATGCTTGCAATTAGACCGTTGTGCACACCACCACCAGCCACACAACTTGGTGTGAAAGAGCCTCAGGACACGACATCTCCAGCTGTCGGGATACAGAAATATCGAGCTATCGAATATCAATAAGCCCCAGGTTTAACCCTAAGCCAACCTCAACCCTAACAACTCGGACCAACACCAGCTAAAGATCTGGATACCTACCACAGAACGATCCAGACAATTGTATTTCTGTCCTCGTACATTCGCTAACCACTCAGCCGCCCAAGAGTCCCTAGAAACGGCCCATCTGGCCTCTTCAGCCTCGCTGTCCTCCTCCCGCTACGCTCCGCTCCCTTGGTGACCGTGTGGGAGGTCATGGGACTTTTCGATATATATTAACCGGCACACACAAACCCTGGCTACACATGGCATACATTGACACCACCCGTCTAAACCCACGCTAGTCTAAGGTGCGGCTGCCGCAGACGATATTACACACGCCCGATTTCTCGTTGGAAAAGCACGGATGTCGTCAATATTCGGACGTGGCCTGCATGTGCCATCCTGATTCTGTCGTCGACTGTCCCACACCCGGTCTTACAAGACTTAGGGGTGCATATGTGGCCGTCATGCCGTCCTGTCTGTCTCTGTCTGTGGCTAATCAGTTCCCCCCTCAAGCCAGCTTCCCCCGCTCTCACGACCCCACCCCGCCGAAACCGTTGTCATCGGTGCGGGTATGTAACGGGTAAGAATGCGGGCACGGGCACGGACGACGGGGGCGGGTGCGGGGACCGCTGTGAAGTAGAGTCACCGATCACCAGTCCGATTTGCTGGCTTGGCCCAACAAGACAGCAGTTCATCACGGCCCTTCAGGGGCGTGCCCTGCTCCCAAGATTCCAACGGTAGCTTACAGAGAGATTTGAAAGCTTCCTACCTTCTTCTTTGTGGGTAGTCGCGTCTAACCGCGCCTAGTGGTGTAGTATCACACGGGATGACATTTCGCAAACCTCACCACCAGGTAGATCCGGATATACCAGTAGGAAATTACGCGGGCAGACGACTTCTTGTCTGGGAAGCTTGGTGAGTGCCGACAGCCGTGGCTTGCACCACCGGACACCCCCGGCAGGACCCCCAGGTCAACGAAGCCTTCGGTACCGGAAGACCACCTTGGTTTTTTCTGCTGTCCTCGGGCCAGCCCCACACCCCAAACTGGCTCTTCATGTCCGGCGACCGCACCACCGCGCACTCGCTTCGCACCTGACGGGCCTTGGCTTTCGGCTTTGCTTACCCCTCTCTCTGTCCTTCCTCATCATGAGCACACATCGCCATTGCCCCCATCTCGCGGGAACCAGACTCGACTCCAGGGCGGTTAGCCACTGCTGGCCATCTTAGCTGCAGGACACACGATTCGGATGACACGGCGGCAAAGCTCCCTGTTCTTTTGTCGAGGCCCCCCCTCCCTGGACCATGTTCTTCCGCGGGGCCCTTGGGTCACGGCTTACTTTTGTTGCTGCAGATTGTTCACGATCCTTGCCGCTCACATGCTCGACACGGCACTCTTGTATGTGTGGAGGCGGGCGAGTATTATCATGGCACATGCCTGTATGCAATGTCGTCGTCTCTTTCAGGTCGAGAAGGGTTGGCAGATATGCTGCTGTATCCAACAACCGAGAATATTTTTGATCATACGAGCCATCTGGGCCACCCACAAATTCCACAGACGAGAGCATCACCCATGGTTCTATCACACAATAGGGACTCGTTGTAGTCCGAGCCTACCTAGCTGCCTCTGGTCATCATGTTCTTTATTGCTGTTCTTCACCGTCAGAACTATTAACACGTAGACTAAGGTACTCAGCTTCTTGTATCAAATGAGGGGAATACCGGCAGCATCCGTGTTGCATATATCCCAAAACGGAAACCTACGCCCGTCTGATTAGACGTCCCTCTTCGATAGCTGCTACGTAGTTGAAAAAGAAGATGATCAACCGATCTGCACCGTTCGCCCGAGCTGCCCACACGTGGTGATGATCTTTTGAGCGGCTTGCTCTTTTTGGTAGGACCAATCCGGGGGAGTGTGGTTGTTACCTACCCACAGACAAAACCCTGATTTTTATTTTTTTAAACATATGTGAGAGCTGTGAGGTTTAGGTTACCAAGATCGGCCGGATTGGAAGTTTTGGGGGAAAAGACGGAGAAGAGACGCGGGATTGGGGGGGGTTGGGTGGTTGCTCCGGATCTCATCGTGAGGTGAACTCATAGGTTATTAGTTGTAGACGAGAACGTGATAAGTGAAGTTATGTGTGAAAATCAACTTGGATACACTGAGTAGGCGTTTCTGTATACACCCATCGATAACTCATATCGTTTTGTTTCTTTTCCATGATTTTGACGAATCCGGACTTGAGATCACCACTCTTGAATGAAACCACTAGCTCATCGTGCATACCTACAAGACCATCGCCAAACCGTCACACCTTGAATCAATTTCCAGGCTCACATGGACGATCTGTAAACCGTGATGAACCAGTATAGCATTGCCCATTATATTCCACTCTTCAGGTTTTCACATGATCTTAGCGCTTCTCTGCCAGGTAGGTAACTGTTCAATGGCGCCCAAAGCCGCCTACATCACCACCTCCATACCCCACATTATGGTGAGACAGATCGATGTCCCTGCTGCTTCAAAACCGCTGCAACAAAAGAAGAAAAAAAAAAAAGCTTGTGTAAACTCCCCAGGCATTGACACGTTCACAACATCAGACGAAAAACTGGGCGATCATTCATGTTCTAGTTTTACCCTAGATCTTTTTTGCAGATTGGTTCTCGGATCTGCATAGCTGCCGGCCGTGAGTTGCCGAGAGGGGAGAGGCATAAAGATGTCAGTGTTTCAGGTCTTTCTAGTGGGAATTGTGTGGGGGTGAGGTAGAGAGGTGAGGGGTGAAAAAAGAGCTTAACTTGGCCCCCAACCTGACTTTTATGCGTCATTGGCGTTTCTGGTTGGAGCATGGAGGGATGAAAATGAAGTTCATGTGTGAGGTTGTTGGGTGGATTAACAACAAGCGGCATTGTCGTTGATGGGTTTATGACGTGAATGGCATTTAACTAGATGAGATCATGCGAGATACGCAGTCAGTCAGTCAGTCAGTCAGTTGAACAGAATATTTGCTGTGAAATGCAACTGTTTTCGCATCATGATATCTCCTATCAGTTCATTTGGCCTTTCTATGTCTCTTTACAACATTATACCCAACCACCCAACCAAAAACACCAAAAAACCAACCTCCCAACCCAACGCCGTCCCATAAGTCCCAGATCCCGTGTTCTTAGATGCAGCTCCGGCCGGAATGCTCGTCGGACCATCCTCCCCAGCATCATTTTCGCAGTCCGCATCTCTAAAAGAAGGACAAAAAATAAGCTACACCGAGCGCAGCCACCCGCACCACACAGCGTATCCCATGCTTGGCTTACTCTTTGAAAATAACATGATTGACCTGCGTCGTCAAAACCCTCTCCCCCACCGCCTTCCCAATCATCCCCGTCACAACATCCCTCTCAAAGACATTAACCCTATTCTCCCCCCCGCAAGCAACAGCAACCAGACTCCCGTCCTTGTTGAAGCTGAAATGTCTCGGGAACGAGCCACCGGCCGGGGCACTCTGGACATGAGTCAACTCCCCAGTGACAGGGTCGATGGAAAAGGTGTTCAGGGCGTCAGACGGGATCTTTGTGCCGTCGGCAACGGAGGTGTATTCTAGCGTGGTCTCGTTGCGGGTTGAGACGGTGAGGAATCTGTTGTTAGGCTGTGTATGTCGTGGTTAGAGTGGATTTTGAGAAGGGGGTGCGAAGGGGGAGCTTACCGAGATGGTAATTTCAGCACCGGAGGAGCCTTCGGCCGGTGCGTTCTCGCTGCCGTCGGTTCTGATGTTGAATTTCTCCGACAATGTCAAGCTGTTGGTGCCGTAAGAGACTTCGAACCCGAGGACGGAGACCTTCTTTTCGGCGATGACGTAGAGGAAGGTCTTGTCGCCTGACTTGAGGAAGGCAGCGTGACGAGGCCCGGTTCCGTTCCCGAAGGGGTGTGCCGGCTGAGTTTGTCAATATTGTTATTAAAAAGCAAGAGAAGAGAGAGGAATACATACCAGCTCTGTGAGTGTCAGCGCAGTTTGGTCGATGTTGAAGATATGGAGGACGTCGACGGAGAGATCGGGGATGACAACGAATCCACCAGTGGGATCAACAACTGCTTGGTGAGGCCTGGAAGTGATGGTTTTGCTGTCGGCCCGTGGGGGAAAAGGTTTGTTGTCCAAGGATTGCAGCTTGGCTGAGTCCTCAATGTTGAAGACATCGAGAGAGGATGATGCACTGAGAATGGTTGTCAGTGGTTGGATCACTCTGGTTTTTGTCATGCAAGATGTATTCAAGGACTTACAAGTTGGAGGTGATAGCTCTCTCCCCATTCTCACCAAAGAGAGCAATATGCACTGGGCCTCCAGGCGTAGAACTGTTTCCCACAAAAGCGAGAGTGCCGTCCGTATTCACCTTAGCTGAGGTAAAAGCGCCAGGGCCGTCGTCGAAGTTCTCATTGATGCAATAATATTGATCGCCTCCAACGAGTGTTTGCCATGAAGGGTTAGTACCGCAGATGGACGAGATTTCGCCGACCTGCTCTAGGCCCTTGTTTCCCAGTTTCAGTGTCGTAACTCCTCCCTTGACAATCTCTCCTGGGGAAGACTCAAACGGGTATGAAGACACAAGAAGAAGACCTTGCTTTGAACAAGCGGCTGCGGATGATAATGAGAAGCCGGCCGACAAGGCAGCAAAGATGCCGTGTGTGGCTCTCATGATGATTGATGGTTGGTGGATGAGATTGATGTAACGCTAGCTGGCGATTGACTATTGGCCAGAAGAATGGTGTCGTGACGGTGTAAGTTGAGTTGCCGGGAGAGGAAAGCTTTTCTGTTCAGCAGGCTGGCTGCGTGTGGTTGTTGTTGAAGAAATTAAGTAGATCTAGAATAGAGAAACGAAAAGATGTCCATCAAGGGATATCGAGAAGTTCGCCCTGTGCGGCGCGTGCGGCTTTATAAGGGGATCTGTCGATCTCAACACAGCCGTCCAGTCTTCCAACAGTGTGTCAACAAACGTGCCTCATTCACTGTTCACTTGCTTATTTGGCCCCTGAGCCACCGGGTCGGTATCGGCTGACGGCCAGTTGGTTCACTCGCATTCAACGTCATTGGTCTTGTTGCCACTCATGATTCCGGGCTCAGAGTTGGTGAGACCACCTGGCGGCCAGCCATGAAAGAGGGAACAATCGTTCAGCAACCCCTTGCAGGTCAGCGCTGTGCCTCGTTACGCATGGCTGGGGTCGGAGGATCCAACTGCAAGCACAAGGCAAATGTGTATGTAGCTGCTGACTGAGGCTTGACAACCGGATCCGAAGAGCACCAATCCTTTGGATGACTTGACTACTGGTGGGAAACATGTGGAAACATGTGAGAATGTACATCACGGGCAATCAGTAAGACAATGGTTTAGGTTTTCCGACGGGCAATTCCAGTGCTGTTGGAGATGTGAGGTGTGTTAGAGAATGTGCGAGGTTGAGAATAACGGCTGGCTGAGAAGCCGTGGTGATTCTCAGCCAATCAAATCGCTGGATTTCCAAGCTGCTGCGGCTGGAGAGGCGGGGCGGGACAATGCCTGCCTCCAATTAGCGGCCGTGGCGGGACCCGAGCATGCGGGGAACCTGCTGCCGGCGCCCTGGAGGCTCGCTGAGATCCACTAAAACACAAACAAGCTCGCTGTAACGGCCCCACCAGAGTCTTGGACAGCTTCAACGTTGGGTTTCTCGTCGCCTACCTGCATTCGGTCATTTATCTCAGAATTCTGTTAGTGGTGGTGTGTATGTCTGACCGAGCATCAGCGAGTTGCATGTTTCAAATCGACATATCGGACATCAATCAACTGTTCTTCTGGTCCTGCCACGTGTGCCCCTGACGATCGATGGTCATGCTTGTAACTCCCGAAAGCTCACCTTCATCACACCTGTCAGGCCACTTTATTGTTCAAGGGCATGGAACGGTCAAACACTCAAATTCATGGCTCGTCCCAACATCATGGCCTCCCAAGACCTTTGCCACAGAGATCGTGGAAGCCGGACTGGTGACCACCACACGACCCGTCACCAACATCCGGAGTGGTAAGACTCACGGGGCTATTCTCGTCATCACACACTCCTTCCCGGTTAAAACGCCGCCGGGATGCGAGCGAGGCTGTAGTCCCAGACCCCGCGCCCTGCTTCTCGTTCGGGAACCCAATGTCCGGATGACATTCCGCTTCGTTGCCAGTTAGATACATCTCATGCCCCGGCAAATGGGCAGCTCCATCTCGTCCAGGAGGCCAGGCTGAAAGAATATTCCCATGCCAATTTACAATAACCGTGGAGTCTTGTCTTCAACACTCACCTTGCCGGAACGTACCGAAAAAGCTGATATATGATACAGCACTTGTATATCCCACCACCGTGTTCCTGGAAAGCTGATATTGCAATCAATGATGGAGTGCTTCTGGAAACCACACACCCAGGCAAAAGTCACACTCGATGACTGCACCCTAATCATCCTCTCGCCCGCCGTGTTCATCATCATCTGACTTCTACTTGGGTGAGAGTTTCCCCGCGTTGGTACCCAAGCGAGGTGATACGGCATGCACGTGGAAGAATCCAGCCCTTCTGTTCTCTCTCCAAGCCTCCCCCTCACCACAACCATGGGGCTAACACGGATTTCTCCAAATTCCAACTCCAACATCTGCACTCCACACAATTGCCGTGGCTTACACTATCCGGAATCCGAAAAAGGAGGGACAGCTGCTTCCCCTCTCGATACGCTTTAGATGCCTTGCAGCAACGTAGGCTACGCTAAAACCAACCACCGTGAACAACCGCTGGCTCAACCAAGTGCCATCATCAATTTTCCCCAGACCCGAGCACTGTAATGGTCTCTTTTCTTATTCACCTTCCTATTCTGGCGGACACACGCTAACTGAATAATACTAAACCCATGTCCCACGTCGCTTGATGGCCCTACGTTGGTCCCTCGAGGTAGCAGTACCACAGCGTCAAGATAATTAGCAATGCCGCGGCTGATGTTGTCTGCATATATATCTTGCAGGGTAAAAAGGCTACTACGCAGAAGACAAAGAGTGATGGTACTCGGTTCTCTGCCCTCGGACAGGTACTCATCCTACGACTGCTCCCATGTCGGCCAAGGGTCTCGAATTCTTGGACGAGCCGTCAGCCGAACCCTGCTTGACCACCGTTTCGATCAACGGAAATGACAGATAGACAGACAGACAGACAACGACCCATTCATCAGGCACATGTACATTTTCTCCCCTTGCTCCCCAGGAACCGACGTGACAACCATCACGAACGCCACCTTTCCTAGCGTCGGGACTCAAGCAGTTGCGCGAAGTTACGTTGTGGACTTTATCCGTCCCTTTTAGCCATGAACAAACCCTGTCGTGCCATGCAGCCATTGCTTGGCCCTTAGCTTGCCAACCTCAACATCATTTGTCTTGGGCGTGGTTGTTGATGTCTGTCTGTTGGATCATGATGGCAGGCTGTTGTTCAACGGTCAGAACCGTGCAGAGGTGAGCTCTGGGTTTGTGAGACGAAGAAGAAAAGGTCAAAGCTTACGAAGTTACTCTCACTCGCTCGGGGGTTCTTTCTAGGTGCCGGAAAATCTAGATCACCAGAGAATTGAATATGGGAGGACGAGTGACATGTACCTATGCAAGTCATCCTTTCATTCAGCTCGTATTATCAATCCCTTTTACCAAGGGGACAACACAATACCCAGAGCCCCCCAAGACCAGGGAAAAGACATTATTCTGTTCCCTTGTCGTGATACACTACCCACTTCCAAACCCATTGTCCCGTCAAGAAGGAGTAGCCGAGGGGAAGGGTGTAAACGAAAGGGAAGCTGCTGCATAGAAAGCACTTCAGGCAATATATCTTGTTGCCAAAAACAAAAACAAGCTTTTTTTTTCACCCAGGGCCTAACCGACCCGTTTAGGGCATCGTGTACAGCTATTCCCCGGGATGAGCGATGTGACGATCTTTTTGGGCTTCCACTCTGCCGTGAGGTACCGAGGATGTCACTTTTCTCGGTGGGTGACAAGGGCAAGGGGGAAGGAGCTAGTCGATTGCCATCTTAAACTATACCGCAGTAGTATATCTCCGTTTCCAGGGCAGGCATGTATGTGTACTGGGGGATGTTGATGTTGTGATTTGGGCAAGCTGTGAAACAGCTAGGATCTCAAAGTCCTTACGATAGGAAATTCATGGTGGACCTAGAATGGGACATGAGAGGTTACTTTCGCCTTTTTTACCCTCTTTCCAATCGCCCATACATGTATGTATGTATCTTCCAGGGTGGTAATGAGGCAGGACCCTGAAAATTCCAGCAAGTGAAGGCAGGTAGGTGGAAGAAAGAACTTTGTTAATTTCAAGAACCGACCAACCCGGCCGAGACAGGTATCCGGGTTCGGGCTCGGAGTTTGTGCCTGGTGCTGCCGGCTTGGTGCTTACCATGGGATCCGGCCGGGGGGTTGGGTTAAAATGGTATGGCTGTGACGTTTATTTAGCATTCAGTTGTGTGATATACTTGTGGTGGTGATACTTGGAACAAGGATACCATGTAGCGTTCTTTGCTTTGCTTCATTCCGAGGAAGTTGTCATGCGGTATTGAGGGTCTGACTGTTTACCTACTTACGTTCTAACCAAAACAGTACTCGAGCTCCTTCGATGCATCATTGCGTCGCCAGTGACTGCTGCTTATAGGTACTTGAGCACCAAAGTTAGGTATGCCAAAAGACACAAGCTGTCTACCTATTCAAGTTTATCCGACGCCGACTGCTTCCCTCCTCATGGCCGAAAGGGTCTGGTGTTTGTCAGTGATTGGCTAAATAAACCTACCTTACCGTTATTATATGCATACATACTACTTCCTCCTCCAAATCAAACAATATCTGGCCAAGGGCAACGTGCAGGTGCTCTCCAAAAGGTCCGCAGCCTAGTTTCTTAATTCGTCTTTGTTTTCTCAAACTGGCAAATGCCAAAGCCCACTTAGGGGGCTACTTTCTCCGTTTTTGCATAATCTGCCTCTTCGGGTTTGGTCGGTCGGTAGGTACATTTAGAGAAACTGTCCCAAACTCCCGGTTTGAAGACAGGTAGGTAAGAAGCGAGCAAAATGTGCATCTCGCAAAATGTGCATCTCTCGGTATTTTTAACCCCCTCGATGTTAATTGCCTTTCTTTTCCTCCTCACACCCTTGCACCTGTCTCCCTCGGTTTTGGACTTCTCACAACCTTACCTAGGTCTGCCCCTTCCCCCGCCAAAAAAATGGTGCTGCGGACAGACGGAGTCACCATCATCAATGGTTCGGCCCTTCGGGCGTGAAACTCGGTGGCTTTTGGTACTAGGCATCCAAACAAGAAACCAAATCGTCAAACTGGCAAACCCATATCCAAAAACTGCTAACCCCAGTTCCGTCCCATCAATGGCGCGGGTATGAAATCCGTGCTCTCTGCATATCTCGCCCCGAAATGTAGCAACTGCAAATTAGCAGTGGCTAATATAACCCCAGGATCGGGTGCTTCCCCCAGACTTTCACCCATCACAGTCGCACTTGATATCACACTTAACCCCTACTTACTACCAACGTCGAATACTACCTCCCTACCTTACCCAATGGCAGAAAATAACCGCAGTTTGCTATTCTTCCACTAAGGCAGCAGCACACCTGTCAAGTAGGTACCTTTCTAGGTAATATTTGAATCGAATTTGGTATATTTCTGACCTCTCACCCAACCTACGCTCACCCTCCGAAACCACCAAACCAAACCAAACCAAAAAAAAAAAGCCCTCCAGATAAATGCATAAATTCATCCCATCACAACCCTATCCCAACCAACCCTCTCAAAAAACAAAAAGATGAAAAAATGATGTCTCAAATCCCACACCAATGCACCTCCCTTCCCCCAAAAATCCTTGCCCAATGCAAGAAATATAACAATGAAAAAAAAAAAAACAATGAATTAATGCCAAAAAACCACTGTAAATGTAAAATGTTGAAACAAAGAAAAGAAAGGGGGGGTATCACTCAATCAAACTCAATCCACATTCCACCTCCCATCACCACCACCCTCCACTAAATCCAACCAACTCCTCACCGCCTCCCTCAAAATACTCTCCTTATCCTTATCCATACTATCTCTCCCACCACCACTACCCTCCTGTTGCTGCTGTTGCTCCTGCTTCCTATCCTCAATCACATCCAGTATTATCTCCTCCAACGCCCCCAAAAGCACAGTTTTGCACCTCGACCGCGGAACCTCCGGCGCCATCCCCCCACCTAGGCCCCCTCCCCCGCCGTGGTGGTGATGGGTAGCATGAGCCGAGCGAGCATCCCCCTGCGTCGAAGTGCTATTGCTTCTCTCCCTGCGTTTGCTCGTCGACCGGGAGGAACATGACGAACTAGCTTTGCTCATCATGTCTGCCCCCCCCGCAGCCATGACCTTCTCGACCGCTTCGACGAGCGTCTCGTCAAGGCTGACGATGAGTTCCTCGATGAACTCGTCTTGTACCTGCCCCCCATCGGCGGCGGCCGGGGTTGTCCGGGCGGCAGCAGCAGGCGTAAGAGGAGTCATCGCCGTCGCCTGAGGGGATGGCGTCCTGCCGCTCAAAGACCCGTCTGTGTAGCCGGGCTTGACCAGGCGGCGGTAGTGGATGCGGGTGATGGTAAATGTAGTCGTGTCGGCCACGATGGCGGAGCTGATGTCGACCCATCTCTCTGCGTCCCCGTCGGCCGAGAAGGCGTCGGGCAACACTTGCGGGGTGGGCTCGGCTCGCATCGAGGCCTTGACTTGCTTGATCAAGTCGTTCTGCGCTGGTACGGCCTGCAGGACAAAGTCCGGGTGGTATTGCTGTAGCCAGCCGGCGACGTTCAGGGGGACATCTCCGTCGGCAGAGAAACGGCAGGACTGTTCAAAAGTGTCCAGGCCAGACCCGAAGCCGGCGGCTGACAGGTAGCCACTGCTGGAGGGGGAGCTCACTGCACTCTCAAATGATGTCAAGAAATCAGGCAGCGGTATGTCAACGTCAATCACGCCATCATGGATGTTGATGGAGGTCTTGACTGGCGATTCAAACGCCCCCGACGGATCCGGGGTCCTCTGCAGTTTCGGAGGTGGATTTGACTGATCAGAGAGCCCGAGTGTGTCTGCTGATGCCCGCCCCGGAGAAGCAGCATCTCCACAACCACTCACTGGAGACGACACCTGAGCGTCAACAACTGGTTTCGTTCCCGAACCCTTTCCAGACTCTGTGAAGACCATGGTTAATGCGGCGCCAGAGGGCCGCCGCGCATTAATCGGAGACCCGGGGACCCCATTTTGCTCTTCAGCGAAATCCGGAGTCCTGGCAGTAGAATCTCGTCGACGCGTGGGCCAAAAACCGCTGATAACGCTCCAGCGAGAGCTTTGACGACGCTCGTTGGCACCTGTACCATCGTCCCTGGTGAGGCGCTTCAGGTCATTGGCGGCGACGCTATTGCTGCTTCCCGGCCGGCCTGGTGAAAAGAGATCAGCTGCCTGGCCTGTGGCAAAGTGCGGTACGCTGGTCTCGGCTGTGATGGTTGCAGTTGTGGCGGCACTGCTTTTGCGTGTGTTGTGGTCAGCGCCCCTGATCGGGAGATGAGCTGTCCGCATTGACGTTGCATCTGAAGCCCGCCGCTCGTGTCGCCCCTCCATGCTCAGATGGGCCAAGGGAGGCGGGACCCCAGTTCCATGAGCATGCTGTGACTGTAAACTGAGATTGCGCGAATGCGAGGGCACTCTCGACCCTGTTCGTCGATTGATTCTGCGCCGTAAGGATTCTTCTTTCAGTATCGGAACTACAAAGGAGGGAGGGGACTGGGAGAGCGTGCCAAAGGACGTCGAAGTGCTTGGCCGGTGCGCTCTGATGGTGGGTATCTGTTGCGATGCAGGTAGGAAGGCAGCCAGCAGGAAAATCAAACGACGAGCCGCAATCTTGTTGTCGCTCACAATGATGGTACGGGCGGGTACCATATTGTCCTCGTCCGCTTTTGCCTTTTTCTGCAAGAAATACCTCCGACGGTATTCGTGAGGACTGAGGGCCTGGAGCCAGTCTGTGTGTGTAGCCAGGAAGCTGGTCAGCAATGTGTAGATGAAGAAGCCCTGCTCCTTTCCACCAGCCCATTTGGCCACACTGCGGGCTTCATCTCGCCATATCGGCCATCGATTCTGCCCAGTTGTCACACGGGAGGCCCGAATGCCTGCCACAATTCTGGTCTTGGCAGCGTTTACTTCTTCTTTGATGTGACGATTTTCAAGCAGGCAATTGGGTAGCAAGGTGATCGGCTTCGCATTCGTCTTTGGGGGTTTGACCGGAGCACCGTCTTCGCTGCGGCGTCCAGACATGGGCATCGCTCGTGCCATGTGCTGAAGACTCGGCAGCGGATCGGGAGAGGTCAAATCTGCCTGTCTGAGCATCTGGAAAATAACACTCGCTGCTTTTGACTGCAAATGGGTTAATGTCCGCATTATGATATCCCAGTGTTGCGTGATGCTGTCGATCTGATCTTCCATATCACTGCTGAAACTGGTCTCAAAGGAGTCCACCGCGTGGCCAGGTTGATTCCCGACCAGAGTCCATCCTGAGCGCCGGGCCGAGCTGAATGATGATGGGAATGAGTCCTGCTCCGTATACGAGTTGGAGCCTCTAAAGGCAGGTCTAGCTGACGGCGTTGTGGTTGACTGAGGAGGCGGGGGAAGACTGATTATCAGAGCAACAGCATACATTGGCGTTCGTTTCTGCTTGGGTTGGAACTTCTTTTTCTTCACCTTGTTGTCGTCCGAGGTTGGAGGGAAGGGATAACTAGTGCTCTCTTCGGCACCGGCCGGTGTAAGTTTTTCGTCCAAGGGCAGGTTTACCGGAAACAGCCTCGTGATCAGCACTTTCTTGCGCTCATATCCCCGGCTTGCAACACCTGGAGTGGGCGGGGTCGTCATTGGTGGTGGGTTTTCGGAAGAGAATGACTGCGACAGTCTGCTCGCCCTCATGCTGGATCTGCCCATGGAACTTCGACCATCTGAGAACATGGAACCATTGTCCAGCGGCCGGGCCTCGGATGGTACAACGTGGACTTTTGTCGATGTTCCTTTATAGGCCATGAGTTCCGAGTTACCAAAGATACAGCTGGAAAACGTGGCCAATTCCTCCCGATACTCGCGCCATGCGCGCTGAGACTCGCTTTCCACATAACCCTGAGTCCGGCTGTGAACTGACGGTCTCCGATCAAAAGCACCCTGCCTGGTCTTGGGGCTTCCTTGCTGGATGATGATGGGACGGCCAGTAGTCGTGATCGGAGGCTTTCGGGGCGATGCCGGATTTCGTCTCTCCTGCACCGAATAAGAGCCGGCCGTGGCCGACGGGCGATCCGCATATCCGGCTGGGACGGCCGGAGGGGCCTGACTGTCATACAACAGAGAAGCCGCAACCGAACTCAGGGCATCTTGCATGATGATGATGCGCACATCCTGCACGCCGAGGTCGATATCGGCATCATAATCGAACGCGTTCGTGGAGGAGCTGGTGAGTGGCGAAGAGCCGCTGGATAAGGGGTAGAGCTGGTTGGCGCGATGTTCAAACAAGTCTTGCGGATCGGGAAAGAGCAGGTTTCGCGTGTGGATGTCTTCCTGTACCGATTCGAGTGAGAATGGCTTATGGGAAGACGCCTGAGCCGAGGGTACGGCCCCTGTCCCGGCCGCCGCACCGAGGTTGAAGAGTTTCCCGAGCATCTTTACCGACAACTGAGAAATCTAGAGAGAGAGGGAGGGAGAGAGAGAGAGAGATCGTATACCAGACAAGTCGCGAGACTGTCTCTATTGGTATATCAAACGGCGCCCGACCACCGAACTAGCATCCTCACTGGCGGCAGCTGAGGCATCGATATGGAAGGGCTGCTGATGTGGTCGAATATGTCATGAGAATGAGCGTTCCTGGAGCCTCGATAGGAGTTGGATCTGGTATCGCCTAACCAGAGGTGAGATGGATTTCAAAGGAGGGACGAGAGGGCAAAGACCAAGACGTGGACGAGGACGAAGCCAGGGCGGCGCATGAGTGCGTTGTGCTCTTGGTGGTTATCTGGCTCCTGACCAAGCAGGACGGACGTGCTATGAAAGAAGACAGGAATGGCTGACCAGCCAGATGCAGGCGCTTAGACAAGCGCTATGCTGTGTTGAGAGTGAGAAGTTGGTGTGAGAGAGAGCACTTGTCGGCTGGTCAGGTCAGGTATCAGGTATCAAAATCAGGTCCGGAAACGGCTTATTGCGCCCGGAGAGACAGGAAACACGAGAGCCCCGCGTTGTTGGAGCGACAGCGGATGGCGGGCCAGATACCAAAAATCGGCTACCCGTACTCCGTAGTGTTCTTCCGAATGGTAAGCACCAGATCAGCGCCAGGTATGGTTTTTGTCTAGCTGTGGAGTTGGGTAGACCCGAGCAGGCCGGACCTGGCGATGCCAGGGTTCGAGGTAGAGATAGGAGGGGAGGGCGGGTGGGGGGGCGGCCAGGGAATGAGAGGGAACGAGAGAGCACGAGAGCTCGAGCGAGGGGCCGAGGGGACGGTCCAAGATGATGCACAAGGAAACTAATGCAGAGAGGGATAAAGAAGGGCGGCTCTGGTAGGATATACAACTCATCAGGTCAATTGTACTCTCGGCAGCCAACACTCAATTGCTCTGCCTTCTCTCTCTTCCCATGGAATGGCGGTGACGGCGAGAGCGGCGGTTGGATGGACGTCGTTGCGTTGTTGCAGGGCAGCACTGCGCACCCACAGCGCACCTTACCTCGTACCGCGCGAACAGGAGCTGGCGGGGCACTCTCTCACTGAAAGTGGGGCCTGCCTTGATGGGCTAGACACCATGGTAAAAGTAACGTATCTTTTTCCATCTCTCCCGTCCACCACTTGAACCAAAAATAATTACCACTACCCATCACTTATGGCTCTCACTTGCATCTTGCAGTTGTGTGTGCACGACACTCGCATGTGTAGCTACTGGTAGATTACCGACATAAATACAATGCCTCAACAACCCAGCCAAGGCCCAAATCCGGGGTACCTGGGCCAGACTGCTGCCACGCTTGCTCAGCAGTCCCCTCAGCAATCCCCTCAGCATCTCAGTTGAGGGTCCACCAGCCTGCCGGCAGTTTCACTTCAGAAAGCATCTCCAAAGACAATCAAGCCATCCACATGACATCCAACAAGCAACATGTCCGACCACAGTTCTACAACTGCCCGCCGCCTGACCTGAGTGCCACTTCACCTCGCCGCCCTTCTCCCCCCTCCACCGGATAGCGACTCGTGTCTCCCCGAGCTTGCGGCCCAATGATTCGAAATCACCAATACCTCTCGCTCTGAAGCAATCGGCGTGTTGCAGGGGTCCTGGTGCTCCTGGGGAAGCATCCGACAGTCTGGCTCCCAATCGTTGAAGGCGTTGGGCTGACGGGCTCACCGCCAGAATGATGCTCATCATCTTTCCCGTCGTCCCTTTTCCGGCAGTCGATCAACCTCTGCGCGGAATGAAAGAAGCCGGCTCGTGCCCGTTGACGCGTAAGACATCACAGCCGATGATGTCGGTGCAACATCAACCATCATCAGCAAAAGGCACCGTCCTCGCCAGCAATGACATTATAATATTGCCCCATTAGGCTGTTCGTGGTCGGCCCGCACCAACCATCCACCCGACGACTCTTCCTCCTGGTGTGCGAGGCTCGGGCCTCTCCGGCCTGGGCTCAGTCTCACCCAACCCCTGTGATATCAGCCGGTGCCGCTTCTCGACATCGGTCACACAAGACTAGTTGGTGTTCGCAACGGCAACAAAAGCAGGAGACGTTTCCCGAACTCTGCCCAGTCCAACTTCCGACTGTATCCATCCATCCAGCAATATCTGACCCTCGACGACACCCTCTTTAAACAGGCCCGCTTCACACCTGCATCGCTAACGTACACAAGCTCGGTTTGCGTAAACTGCGCGGCCCTTGTACACTGCAAATCCAATTGGCACACGACAAATAACATGGCGAGCGCGCAGCTCAAAATGCCCCAATGAGGAAACCCAAGGATGCAACATGGTCAGGCTAGGCTGTCCTGTTTGATTCCCTCACAAGCAGCGTAAGCCTTCTACCTATGATCTCTCTCTTTTTCTCTTCCGGAGATAACAATGCCGTCTTTACCGGCACCTTAGCATCAGGCGGTTGGCCGTGTAGTATTCCCCAATTTCCTGTTGTTACATTGCTGGAAGTGAAGCATTCTTGGTTTATGGGGTCCCAAGAGATCCCGCAGGCCCTCGTCACGATTTATCAGCTCCCGGTCATTTCTCTCAGCCACATGTGCTGTATCACCACTCGTCGTCCGTAAGAACTGGGAAAAGCGCCGTTTTCTTACGTACATACGAGGCTATATCTACCTGCTCTTGCACCACCTCCCAAGCTTCGTTTGCATTTCCAAGACCTGGGTTCTTGGAAACAAGAAAAGATCTGATAGGCTTTGTGCCTTAACAACCCCTCTCTAGCCATCCATGTTCGTTGTCCATCATTCCCCACCCCCACGTTTCCTTTTCACAACTCCCCATCCCGCCCGCCACTACCCACGTCAAGGCCCAGACCATAGCTTCGGGTATGGGTTTGGGCCAGCACAATGAAACCAAGCGAGAGCGAAGAAGGGTCCCATTGATCTGTCACGAAAATAAACAAGAAGGCAGACATGTGTTTCCTTTTCAGCAGCCATCCACCCATCCCACTCCTTTTCGTGTGTGACCCCCTCTCCCTTCCTGCTCCTCCCTTTCCCTTTTTTTTTTTTTTTGAGGGGGGGACCCCACACCGATCATCGGACTATGTAACCTCTTTGCTTGGGGTTTAAGATGGGGCTCTGCCCGAGGGTATTGTAGTAGCTGCAGGTGCTGAGGGGGAAGGGAGGGGAGGAGTGGCAACGGGTCATCTCTTTTCCCCTCATCTCGAGCTCAGAGAGAGAGAGAGAGAGAGAGAGAGAGACGCCGAGGATTACCACTCACTCGCTCGAGGCATCAATCATAAGGCGAGATTGATCGTGATGAGGGGTTGCATGATATTTTGATGAGCCTCAAGGGTAAGTGATGGCCGTTTTGAATTGTTGGTTTGTAGCCGCGAGAGCCGCCGCTGGGAAAAAAAAGAAAATGGATATTGCGTAGCCAACTACCTTGCATACATGATGCATATGTAGACACGTGCATACATGCCCCATCGGGTCCAAACTGCTTTTTGATAGGGGGCATAGAGGTTTACTCTGAGCTGCAGAGGCGCGCGGGGGGAGCAATTACCGCGGCTATGATATCAATCAAAACCGTTGAGAGACGAGCGTACATGTTGGACATTTCTTCACAACAGCCATGCACAAAATATACTGAGCATCATCAAGCCTGCCCTGTCCTGTGTCAATAAGGTTTGAACCTCAAACTGGCTTCAAACCCGAGGGAGGCAAAAAAAAAAAAGAAAAAAAAGAAAAAAAAGACGTCGACGACCGACCTGAGTCAGCCTACCTCGGACTTCCGAGTAAGGGAACTTTCATGTTGTAAAACGAGCACTGTCATTTTCTTGCCCCCTCAGAGATTGTGTCACCTACGATCCAAAACACAACTGCTGGGGAAATAATCCCTGGTTGTTGGTCTTTCGTAATCCGGGGACACAAAGAGGCCGATGGCGGGCCGAAAAGAGAGGGTCCCAAGGAAAAGTCCAAGACTTTATTGGACTTGAGCCCTTTCAACAAGTTATATACTGTCCCCCCAGAAACCATCACCTTGAATTCACAACGAAGAGGGGTAGATGGATGTACAGAGGGGCAAAATGATCTTCCAGCTCTGAACGAAGAATAGTAAAAATGAAGCGAATAACCCCCCCTCCCCCGAAAGTTCTAGCATGTAAGGCGCTTGACTCGCGGTCGAGTTTCACAAATCAGCAATAAAAGGGCTCATTTGTTCCAGTTTCTGACCGTTTGTCTGAGGCCGACGAATAGAATATATGCCGCCGTTATGGTCGATACTGAGTCAACAAGCAAGTTACTTTAGAGATTTGTTAACCCCAGGTAAAAAGGCAGGTACAAAAGCATAGCAATAAAAAAAACACAATACCTTCCTCTATCTCTATTGCTTTCCTTCTGCCATTCACAATCAATGAGTACAGGAAATAGATCAACGAATCTAACAATACAACACAATGCAAAACCACCGCTTCTCCTCACCCTCTGTTGACTTTACTCCTCAAGTCCAAAAACCTGAGATAAAACACGCATGCCACCAGCATGTAGCCTCCTGAGAAAACATATGGGCCCGGCCAGGTTTACCTGTATCCCATCTATCCATCTTTCTCTCTAAATAACCCCTGTACTCCCCCCATCACTCATGCCCCCCATCACTCGAGACCGACACCGAGCAGCAAGCCAACTTCTCACACATGCCGCCCCCACAAGAAATCTGACATCCCGTTGGTAAAAGCGGTGCCCTAACCAGCTCTGGCTGGAGTGTGACCGAGTGTATACCATAAGCATGAAGACATTCACTAATCGTCTTTGCCCTGTCCATAAACTTGGCCATATCCGGGTCAGAAACGACAACGTGTGCTGAGGCGATGGATTTCTCTTCGTTAAGTCTCCAGACGTGGAGCTCGTGGACAGCGAGAACGCCAGGAATCTATGCAGCGTGTTAGTGCGCACCCGCCTTCTTTTCTGGGGGCAAGGTGTCTTGCCTTCATAATATCGTGCTTGATATCCACGAGAATGACCCCAGCAGGTGCACTTTGTAAAAGAATGGTGCCAGACTCCCTCAAAATTGGAATTGCTGTGCAAAAGATGAGAGCTGCGATGCCCAAGCTGATGGCTGGATCGGCGTAGTATTTAGGGTCGAATTCATTCGTCGTGTCGGGGCGAACATATTGTATGATGGCTGCCGCAATCATGACCCCCAGATTCCCAGCAATATCCCCTAAGACGTGGAACTTGGCGGCGAGCATGTTGAGATCTCCTAATGGCGCCTTGCCGATGTGTACAATGTGCCGATGTTCGGAGTGGGAATCGGTAGCAGCTATTGGCGATGTCGTCCCGTCGGCCTCAATATCGACACATGATGCTTTCGGTGATGGTAAGTTGAGAACTGTTGCACTGCTGGTAGTGGTGCCTCCATTCTTTAGGAGTTCGGCATCGCCGCCCTTCTTACAGGGTGAAATAAGTTCATGTCTGTGGTGATGATCGCTACGAGGGACTTCATCGGTTTGTTTGCTGTGTTCATGTTCATGCCCATGCCCATGCCCATGCCCGTGTCCGTGAGAATGGCTGTGGCCGTGACCGTGACCATGGTTATGTTCTGCACCAAATTCTATCAGCCTCCCATCTAGGTCCTTCAAAAATTCTGTTGTTCTTACCATGTAGAAAGGCAAAGCTGACGAGGTTCAGGGCGAGACCTACGCCACCCACTATCAAGACCAGTTTGGGTTCTTCGACTTTCTCCATCTTTATAAAGCGTTCGATGGACTGGAATAAAATACTGAGCGCTAAAGCGAACAAAAAGGATCCATTGAAAAAGGCGCCAAGCAGCGTAGATCGCTGCCAGCCGAAAGATAGCTCTTGAGGCGAGCCACTGCGCTCAGATACCTGCGAAGAGAAAGGTCAGCTGTAGGGCTTCATGAGGATGTATACAAATGAGTGTGACGTACAACAATGGCGACCAGAGTCACCACATAGCCGAGTAGATCATTTAGCTGGAGATTTCGGTGTCAGCAACCGGTCCATGCAACTCTCTTCTGCAAAGACCCGTAGATCTATACATACGTAGTGAATGGCATCAGCGTAGAGTGCCAAACTACTAGTTTTGAAGGCGACTGCGTGATACAGGGTTAGTCGGACAGCGTCATCTGATGTTGCTCAAGGGTCGAGTGCGTTGTCAATACCTACCAACAAGCTCACACACGAAGAAAGTGGTCGAGATGGCGATAATAATCGACACTCTTGTCCTCTTGCTGAGTTTCCTGGTCGCCATGGTAGATTATTCGGGGACTGGGCTGGCGAAGAGTAGTGTGAGCAAACTGATAGTAGAAGAAAAGTAGCAGAAGGAAGCTCTCGCTGACAGCAAACTGATGTGTGTGATATCAAGACACCGCAGTAGGCGGGGCAAACAATGCCAATATCTCTGGTGTTTGCGACTTTGCGACCTGTGGACCTCTCGTTGCCATGAAGCATGGACCAGGAAGCTGGCTCAACAGATAAATGTTGAATCTTGCAGGATTGCAGAGCACCGCATGGCCAGGAAGCTGAGAGTAGATCTGTCGATTTTGCATCTGCAGTCACTTGAATGAGTGACTGTCTAGCTCGCACGGCCTTAGTGCTGCACAGGAGCATTCGACCTTAAGAGCATGCAGGGTGAGGTGTGTTGTGTGTTGCAGATGGCAGCCGGACCGGTAAGTTGGGACGCCCGGTGTCTGCGAGAGACTCCGAGCAAGATACTGAGGTGAGATAAAGTATGACGTGGTAATGTGTGAGCGTGTACACAGAAGAGGAGGATCCTCAACTCCGAGAGCGGGAGCAGGTGGCCGCCCAGAGAGCAGAGAAATGAAGACCAGTGGTTCAGAGAGGGAATGTCGGCCATATCAATGAATAATTTGGTGCAAGAAGAAGCTGGATTTAATTAGCGCCAAATGGCTTCAAGCTTCAATCAAGCTTCAAATTGACCGGATGGTGGCTTGCTTTCAAGTGGGCAGCCGCTGTCAGTGCATGTGCCTCATCCACGTTTCCCTCTTGAGGAAGTAGCAACTGCGGCAAGTGACTGCTGCCTAAGAAAATGAAGAGATGTCTCCCTGGTTCTAAAGAGTGCCATTGCTTCGAGAACAGATCCAAGACAAGATCACAAAGGTCCGGAGCATGCCATCTCTTATTCTTTTCCTTGGTGTCTCTCAGGCCACAAGATAACTAACTGGACAGAAATGTTACACAGTCACCAAGCCGTACAACAAAATCGGCACACCGAAAGGCGGCCGGACACCGGACAATTTGTAAGACTGATTCGATTCAGTGCCGAGGGGTTGCTCTTGCCCGGGGTGATGTAATTCTGGAATTCTGGAGGTGAGGTTTGGAGATGAAAAGCAATCACCAATCATATCCCAGCAACAGCCACCCAGCTGTTCCCGGCAGGCACCACATTTGCAGGGATGTGGATCGCGGGAGACAGGGGAACGGGTCATTGCGCTAACTCTATTGAGAAGGCGGGGAAATAATCCTGGATTTTGCCAACGATAACTCACGTCAACACCGTTTACAGGCGCTGAAGGTCGGACGGACAATGCGATATGCAAATGCGACAGCTTTTTCGACGACGATACGAAGACATGATTTTTCGACAGCGAAAAGAGCAACCATAACCCTACAATCTCAATTTGATGAGAAAGCTCAATGTCGTCGAGAACCGCCTCGGCCGGCGCGCCGGGGCCTGCAAAAGGCGCTCAGGGTTGGCCGTCCCACCTTCGCCAGTTCAGTAAAGCCAGCGCAGAGGAGCAACCGCATCTATATCCCAATCTCAATCCCCATTCACCGGCAGACACGATCACTTCGAGCAGTTCGACGATTCGCGAGCGACCCCAGTCGGCGAAACGCCCAGAACGAAGATGGACCGTGACTGTCAACGAAGCGCTTTCCGGCGATGAAGTGTTGCTCAACTTTGAGCTGCTAGGGGACGATATCCAGCCAGGCAGCCTCGTGGCTATCGATGTGCTAAAGTCAGAAACCGAGAAGCAGCATCACCCAGAACGCAGCAAAGATGACAGCTCTGCGGGTTGCAAGCCAAAGCGCTACATATGTATCGCCAAAGACTTGAATAAGGATTTCAGGGCTCGATACCCCATGGTCGAAGTCTATGTCGCCAAACATATCGCAGAAGCCTTTGGGATGAGGAAGGGTACACAAGTTACTGTCGCTCCAGTATGATGCCCTTTTCAACTTTGTGGATGGGAATTGTCCCTAACGAAGATCTTTCCAGATTGACAGCACGAACCCGGCCGTTGAAGCATCTCACCTCGAGCTCTGCTTTAAAGATCAGTATCTTTCGCGAGCTGATATGTGGCGTATGGCAGTGGGAATGCTTTCAGAGCGGACCGTATACAAAGGACAGATGATCCTGTTCATGGGTACCGTCAAGGCGCAGGTCACAGCTGTGTATGTTGACGGACGCCAAATTCATTCTGCCTTCTTCGGCCGCGACACAAAGCCCATATTCCGCAGCGAATCCGCTCGATATGTTCTTTTCATCCAGATGTCCCGCGAGATGTGGGACTTTGACTCGGATGGTTCCGGCGAGATCATGTTTAACAAAGTGGTCAACGGGTTCCTGCCAGCGCTCTTCAAGAAGTGGGCAGCTATGAAGCTGAAGCATCTTGTCACCATCGTGTTGTTTGCACGCGTCGAGTACGACACGGGTATTTCGACTGAACTCGCCAATGACGCTGTTCAAAACCTTTACTACACCGGCATTCAGTCCTCTGGAAACCGCCGCCCATACAAGGACTTCTATAGGGTAGTCGTCAGTGAGATGGGCAGTGGTGAGTGGACCAAAATCTTGCATCAGCTCAAGCGGGAGTTTAACTACTTCCGCAAGGATATCAGCACCCACCACATGAAGGCCATAACATGGTCACCCTTCCCTGGCTCGGATGATCCTGCGATTCGCGAGTCAACCCTCAACAAGATCAAAGCTGAAGCCTCTCGAGCGGTGCACGGAAACTTCCTTGAAGCCATCAACATGGCCTCTTCCTTGTACGCCCACGATTACATTGACAGAGACTTGACGAGGACCGGCGTGTCTGTTGTGGTCATTAGTCCCAGTCCTGGCGTTTTCGAGGTCGACTACGACGCGCTTCGTCGAACGACTGAATCTCTTGTGGGTAATGGCATCGGCATTGATTTGATCTGCATACCAAAGATACCACTGCACTCTGTCCCGCTGTTTCGTTATCGTGCTCCTCAAAACTCGGAGCTTGCTCGCCAAAGGTCGAAGCTGAACATGAGTAGCGGAAGTACCCCAAAGCAGACCAGTTCGGTGTTTGGGAGTTACAGCAGTCAAGTAGGGTTATTTTCTCCTGGAAAGGGACTCGAAATGGCCCACCATGGTGAGCCTGTCGGTCAACGCTTCGCACAAGATGAATATGTCTCCGCTGTGCCCCAGTGGCTTCATGTGTCATACTGGACGGGCGCGTCTGAAGAAGCACTTTCTTATGAGGGAATTGCTTTGTCGGTTTCGGACGCGCCTCATGGTGACGCCGGAGACGAGTTCCCAATTCGATGTCGCATGTATGACTTGCAAATGCGAAGCGTGATGGAAACCAATGAGATCGAGACCCAGCCGCTGCACATGGATCCATATTTCCCTCTGTCGGCGCTCCAGACCACTCAGATCTCCCAACCGCACATCGATTCCGATGGGACGATATTTGTCAAGAACACCAAGGTGCCAGAGACTCTTTTTGAACACGTCTATGGTTTCCAGAAGTTTGTCCCTGATAGAAACAGCAAACATGTGGAACGATTACTGTGGAAACAACTGCAACAGTATGACGACTCCAGGGCACGACTGCCAACTTCCCGGAGGATTGCTGGTCCTCACAGGCATGGGCATATGTACGAGGATGTTCCAAGAAAGCAAGTGTCGGAAGATACCAGCCTGCTGAGTACCTCCTTTAGCGAGCGTCGTCCTTCCACTGCTATTCAACCCACAATTTCTGGGCTTTCTCAATTTCATCGGCAGAGCTCTGACAGGTTGGAGGTCCCATCTTCCTTGTCGACCAACCGTAAAAGTCCTGCTGGGTCTAGTAACGCCAGCAGCACCGCTACTTCGTCTCCCACCAAGGCCCCTAAGTTCATGCGACAGATCAGCCGTTCGAGTGCGGGTTTTAAGATAGCAGCTCCTAAGGCAGCCGTCGCAGAATTGAGCGTCCAGAGTGTTGAAGCCTCGCGGCCCTCGGGTCCACACGATCACAGGATGGGCAATGCTCGCGGAGATCAACGGCCAATGTCTTCGGACAAGACAAGAATGGGCTCGCCTTTATTCAACCAAGGCAGTTTCTCCTCTCACACGTTTGCACAGGGGCATCTGTCTCCTGGAGATTCGGGCAGCAAGCCGATCCTGATCAGAAACCAACAGCTGAGTGGTGTCAGCATGGCCAATTCGATTCTGGCCTCAACACTGCGCCCAGAGCCTATTCGCCTCGACCGGGACATAAAAAAGTCCAACGCCATCCGGAACGACGATGCTAATCGGCATAACAAATCCAAATTATTGGCGGATGCCATGCCGGAGTTGCCAACCACTTTGTCTCCCACCACAGCTCTGAACCCGTGGCTGACAATCCTGAACCCGTCCAACACCCAACCTGAGGATGTGAACATGGCCTCTCTGTACAGCCGCTGGCAGCACGTATTTCCAAGACCCGCCGAAATGAGAGTCATGAAGTGGAAGTCGTTATGTTCTCCGGCTGCTGTCCCACTTACGTCTGAGTACTTCCCCACAAAGGCTCAGTTTGAGTCAGAGTACCAGCGCCAGCCTTACAATGTGTCACAAAATGTGGACGACGGGCTGTCCGAGGAACCAAGGTCGCGTGACGACTTGTTGCGAGAGTTGATTAGTTTGCGCTTTTGCCAGGGATTCCAAATCATCGTCGGCCCAGCGGTTGCGAAGGCTTTCGGCCAGAAACAACTCAAGGTTGCTGATGTATTCTCCAGAGATCACATGATGGAAGATGGCACGAGCATTTTCATGTCGGCTGGTAATACCATACATCAGCTGTCGTGTGTCAACGGGACCGAAGTGGAAGTCAATATCTTTGTTCGAAAGCCGACGGAAAGTTCTCCGCAGGTTTATGACGGGGCATCATCGAGGTACAAGCCGGCCATTCGGACACTGTTGGATCAACGCTACAGGACAAGCGAGTTTGATCTTGTGACGCCCAAGTCAGAGCGGAACTGGAATTACATTGATGCTTTTGTCGCTGGCCACAATGACGAACTGACGGAGCATCTGAGGTTCTGGCGTGCGAGATTCGTTTTGATCCCTATTACGGGCAGACACGCATCGCTACCCCGGGCACAGAGCGGAGATAGTGACGAGGAGATTCGTATTGAGGGGATCCGCAAGCTTGCTCAGTTGTGGCAGAGGTACCGATACGTTCCTCCGAATGAAAGACGGCTCCAAGGTCCGGGCCAGCGGAAGAAGAAGGAGGCCAATCCTCTTGATATTGTTTACAAGACCGAGGATCCATCTGTGGTCATTGCGGCCGAAGTCGAGACCTTGCCTTTGCTGGAAGGTGTGGACCGCAAGGGAGGGTTAGTGAGAAGAGGGGAGCAGTTTTCAAAGAAGAACTTTAGCTTGGCTGCTCTGGCGGAGGCTATACAGCAACCGGAGGAACAAGGTGGTGTCCGTATGCAGAACCGCAGATGGCATTTGCGCCTGCATTACAACTGCTTCATCGGTTCTGACATGACGAGTTGGCTTCTAGACAACTTTGAGGATCTTGAGGACCGGGAAGAGGCAGAGGCTCTAGGTAATCGTCTCATGGTATCTGACGACAAGGAGAAAGACAAAGAGGGCAACAAGAAAGAGAGCGGAGGCCTATTCGTGCACGTTGAGAAGCGCCATTCGTTTAGGGACGGGCAGTACTTTTACCAGATCAGCAGCGAATACGCAAAGCCTCAGCCCAGTTGGTTCAAGCGAACCCAACAGTTCTCCATACCAACAACGCCCATGTCAGAATACATGCCTCGGGATTTACGGGTTGGCATCTCGAGACCGACTTCTATCCATGAAGAGAATTCTTCAACCTCTGGCGCTTCAACACCAACGGCACCACCCACTGTCATCGGCGGCAAGAAGCCCAAAGTTGTTCTCAGCAAGTCTATCAAATACGACGTCGACCATCGCAAAAAGTCCTACCGGCCCGAGATTGTCGAACTTCATTACGACCGCCTCCACAACCCAGAAAACTGTTACCATGTCCGCGTCGACTGGATGAACGTCACTGCCAAGCTCATCGAAGACGCCGTTGAAAACTGGGCAAGGGAAGCAGCCCAGTACGGTCTCCGACTGGTTGAAGTCCCCATAGCAGAAGCCTGCTCGATCAGCTACATCAACCCCTTCCGCCGACCCTACATCATGAAACTCGCCCTCCCACCACCCGACCAGCCACCCGTCACATATTACGACTCTAATTCCTTCACCCCCTCCGCCCAGCCGGGGAAGCATTTCTACCAAAAGGCCATCCTACGCAAATTCGACTTTGTCCTCGACGTCGAAGCAGCGTCCAACTTTCCCTCCAACGTCGACGTGTCCTACTCGTGGGGAAAGCCAGACTTCAGATATACCCAGTACATCCACCGGTCGGGGTCTGTCCTGGCGCAAATCACAGACGAGGGGGATCTTCTCTTGTTGGCAAACAGGTTGTATAGCAGCCGAGCTGC